>NC_090646.1:458326769-458674373 GCF_040937935.1 Hyperolius riggenbachi
CTTTAAGCTTCCTCGCTCCCCTTTTTACAGAGGCCTCACACCAGCTTTTCCTGCAGCAGCTAAACTAGCAACATGCACAATTCAAACATAACAAAAAGTGAGCTATGGGCGCAACACATGCTACATTACATGAATAACTATAAAATTGCTGTGCGCTGTTTGCGCATGGCAATTTCACCATTGTTTTGTGAGTAAGGGCTGTTGTCCATAGGTATAAAGTCCAGGCCTTTATTCTTCTTAGTGCTATGTAAATTATCATTTAAATGCCATCATTACTTTAAGCCTAGATCACTGAGATGTAATGATTTATCGATTTTACGGGTTTGCCATAAAGAGAACAGCGCTCTAAAATTAGCAATAGTGAAACAATATAGCACTATAGTAAAGCTCAATCATTTCCTACGTAAAAAGAACATCAGTGTAAATCCTGACTACCAGAGAAGAAATGGTAATTGTAATTGCCGTATTTTTCTTCCTGTGCTGCCACTCATGTGATTACTGCTACATTGTAGAGCTATGTTTCTGTAATCAATGTAACCTGTAATTTTAATCACTGGTCACTGGAATAACAGGTTGGCTGTTAAAAGCAAATTAATTTATTCTGGTTCATGCCCACTTTCATTCACTTTCTTCTACTCAATAAGAGCAGGAAGCTCTTAAATCTACTCTGTTTTAAATACCATCAGCTGCACACTTCTAAACCGGCTGCTAACATTGTCTAGTACACTCTAGCAATACTACTATGCATAGTATAGTCATTAAATGCATTGAGAGCTATCGAGTGTACATACTCCTTGATATGTAGTAAGAAAAAAAAAGGATGTAAATAAAAATGTCAACATTTTTCATTCACATAACAATATCACTTTATAAGGTGGCAAGGTGGCGCACACACGCACGCACGCACGCACGCACGCACGCACGCACACACACACACACGGATTTGCTGGGAGGGGGGATCCCTTTTTTATTTGACTATCATAGAATAAATCTGCACAATGTTTTACCCACATGTGACCTCAAATCTCAAATTCTTCTTTCTTTACCATTGAGTACAAAATCACAAAATCTTATTGTATGTATGTGTGTATAGTAATCATGCTTATGGGAAAAGTCAGACCCAGACAAAAGTGATGCTTGTAGGGAAATTCAGTGCTCTGCGCCCTCATTCAATGCAACACCCAATCAGGGGCAAGGGATCTCGGAAAACCACATTTGCAATGGCAAGTGTGTTCACCTGGTAAATAGCCCTACTCAGAGATATAAAAACAGCTGTCATTTTCTTAATAGATGAATTCTGCTCCAGTTCTTCTAGATAGTTAGATCTATGCTGATAAAAAAAATAGATAAGGTTTAAGGGAAATACCTGATTTTTCCTGCAGTGGGGGCTCTGCAGGAGACTCAGCAGAGATCCCATGGTTTAAAAAGGAGCATACAGGTGCCAGAGGATATGCCCTTTGTACTGGGGGTGATCCAGGTAATTGTCTGGAATGTTTGTCCCCAAATACAGCTCTGCTTGGTTGGCACTAACCATCCTTTAGGAACTCACACTTGAATACCTACCATAGTCATAGTCTAATGTCACTACTGTAGCATAAGGGCGATTTTGGGGATCCCAATTAACTTATTAGTACATATTTGAGGTGTGGGAGGAAACTGGAGTGCATTGAGTGAACCCACACAAGCTTGGAGAGAATATATAAACTTATGGTGATCCTGCAGTATTTTCAGACTAGTTATTTACTGGCAAACTACAATACTATAAATAGTATTTTTCAATGTAGATCATCATTAGTGTATATATAAATACAGATATACATATTACATACTGAGAAGGTCCTTGTTTTCTCATGGGAAAAGAGGTTAGTAGACAGTATGTGAATGATTAATTATTTTTGTAAGAAAAAGATGCTGTGTCTGCAATTCTTTCGCCTTAGCAATGACACAGCATTAAGCTCAGACTTGTTAACAATGACTGTAGGAAACCACTGCTTCCCTATTTGGCACGAAGACAGCATAACATACAACTTTACAACCTCAGCAGCACTGGAGGCTGTTATAAACAAAGTGCAAGTCCCAACAGGACTCAAATCCCACAAGAGGGCCACTGCAAGAACTTGATACAGGCCTCTCCCTGCAGCCAATGAAAACCTGGCCAGAAGCCTCAGGCCCCTTGCAAACTTGTGTGCTGCATCGCAACATATTACTTTCACTCTACCCCGCCGCAAGGGTCATGCAAGTCTACAGAGACTTTTACACTTCAAGTGATGCAATGCACTGTACCGGAAGAATCCAAATCGCCACAATGCCGATGTAAAGGCTGCAACGTGTTACCACATGAACCATGCCTACCACAATAATGCAAGTCAATGGGAGCATGGTGCGATGCGGTGGGCATGGGTGGCCCAATGGGAATCCCAGTGGCATACTACCTGCCCAGCAGGGTGTAATTTACTACCTGGGGCGGCACTATGCATATGACCCTGAGGCTAAACCGTGGCGCAGGGTCATCTGAAGGGTAATTTCTGTGCTGAATTTTGGTGCTTGCCCCGCATTGCACCACTAACACTATGGGCTTGATTCACTAAGACAAATAGCATGCCTTATCCGAGTTAACACGCCTTATCAAAATTAACACACCTTATAAAAGTTAACATGCCTCATCAGAGTAGCATAGCAAGCGCTACGATCCCGCAGGGGCTCAGGTCAGGATAAGTGGAGTGCCAATTAGCAGGCATAAGTTTGTAGCGCCTGCTATGCTACTCTGATAAGGCACGTTAACTTTGATAAGGCGTGTTAACTTTGATAAGGCGTGTTAACTTTGATAAGGCATGTTATCTCTGATAAAGCATGTTAACTCAGATAAGGCATGCTATTTGTCTTCGTGAATCAAGCCCCTTGTGTGCAACCGGCCTCAATGTGATATCATTGCTTCTCTAGAACTTAGTGTTTTCACATAAAGTTTAGAAGGGGAATTGGGAGAAGGGATGCTCCCCTTGGTGTTATGTGGGGATGAGAGGAAGGGGTGAAAAAACGCATCGAAAGGCTTCAATTCAGAATCTCTGTTAAAGAAGACCACCCTCCCATTATGTATCTTTGTCTGAGATTAGCTTTATAACATTTTCTGGACTATATTCAGCCTCCTAGTTCAACAGTATGTGTCCTGAATGCACAGTGCTTTCTTTGTTAATTGGTTTGCTAAGGACCCTTTTACACTTCACAAAGTGCATCACATCGCCCAAAAACACAGCATCCTGTTGCAGAAGTAGTGATAGCCCTATGGAAAGTATGCCTCGCAGTATGATCGCATCACAGCAGTAATGTGCAGTGCAAACTTCAGGATAGTTGCAGTGCAATCGTATAACAATTCAAATAGCAACTTGACGCAAGTTGTCTAATTCCACAAAAATGGTTTTAAAAATAAGCAAGTTTCCTCAGCTGCAGAGGTATAAAGACACAGGCCCACATGCAATTAACTTTTCACCTGCGTTTTCTCCTAGGAGATAATTTTTCCATTTCTTTTTAAAACAACCTTTCAGCATTTTGTTATTGAAAGAATACAAAAATGAAGGTGAAAAAGTACTATCAAAACTATTTTGAGTATTTTCTTGCATGCTGGTGGCTTAAAGGGCATTTTATGATAAAGGCCTGAATTAATCAAGCATTAAAGCATTCGGTAATGCAGAAAAACAGCTGACTTTAACAAGCACTTAGGAAAATGTCAATTAATCAAGGCTGTTACCACATGGAAAGCTGGAATTACCAAGCAGTGAGGTAAATTATCGACTTGCACGGTAAATACCTCAATAAATGCCAGCAAATGTCAATTCATCAATGTTACAGCATGCGATTATCAGTGCGATCACTACCGGCAGCTCTGAGGAGGTGAAAACAAGCTTCGAATGCCTTCCATGTGGCTATCCAATAGAAATCCAATAGAAATAGCCCCTGTCTCCTGCAAGTACCTATGATCGCATCTGATAGGACCCGCTGGAGAAGCCTGCGGGTCCTATCAGGCAGCGAGCAGAGAGATTACGGAACAAAAGAGGCGTCCCCTGCGATCGTTCAGCCGTTTAACCTCTTACATTCCTGTTTGAAGATGCAGAGGAGCTGGTGGGGAAATCATTTAAGCATGGCATGTGTAATGCCTCCTGTAAGTTCTTCCAAGTTGTGGCAACTAAATAAAATGTTAAGAAAATCTAATGGACAGATTCAAAGCGAGCAGAGGCAGTAGGCCAAAAAGTATAACAAACATGCACATCTAAAGGGATGTCGGGATGCATCTTACTATTGTAATGCTGTCTCTGCACTGAGAACAGCATGTAACAACATAGACTTGTGCTGTTACGAACAGATTTTTGTCAATAAGCTTTGGTAAATTACCAAACTTCTACTGCACTTGTGAAAATCTTTATGAATTAGCAAAAAAAGTATTTTCTCTTCTGATTAAAAGTTTGGTTTGGGAAAAACCCAAAGTAATAGTATATATATGGGTACAAGAATAAATATATGGGCACAAGAAAAATAAATGATATAAGAATGTGACATTCGTCTCCCACTAAAGCAAATATATTCAGGAATTTCAAGTGCAAGTGCATAATATACATAATATGACCAACAAGAGGTAATAAAGTATGTGTTTAGCTGTGACAAACATTTCTGACTGCTGGGTAGAGATAAGATGCTGAACAGGTCATCGCTGTTCTGTGTGGGCTGAATAAACATAAAGGGCAGCAGCATATGCCAGTAAATATTCACACTTACATTCTTAAAGGGAATTTGAAGCGAGGAAAAATTATTTAAAATAAACGCATGACGTAGCTGCAAATGAATATTACATACTAACCTCACTGACAGTTCCTCTCAGAAGCTCACCATTTTCTACTTACAGTAATCCCTTCCAGTTTTGACAATATTTTCAGAACTGAAATATACCAGTTGCTGTCAGTTATATACAGTATCAGCAACTGTCAGTTACAACTGAGTGTTCAAGGTAATGTCCATGTTTCCCTATGGCTCAAGTGGGTGATATTACAGTTTAACAGTGTGCTGACGAGGAAGCTGTTATGGGGTAATGGTCATTTTTAAAATGGAGGACGGATAATTTCATTGTTCACAGTGGACAAATGGGATGCACGAGAGGAGAAAGAGATTGAGGAGTAGACTACACAGGAGGTAAGTATGACCTGTGTATGGTTATTTTGACTTTTTATTTTCAGTTCAGGTTCTCTTTAACTCTTAAACCCAAGGTAAGGATATGGAATTCCATGAAAGTCTTTTTTAACCCTTTTGGGGCCGCCACAAATTGAAAACTATGCTGCACTTGTGGCTGCCTAAGCCTAATGCAGCTTAGTTCTAACATTGGTGGCTCCCGTACATGGGATGTAAGCTAAAGACAACTGTGTTCCGTACATCAGTCAGGAGCCGTTTTCATTGGCTCCTGACCTCTGAATATTGTGAGCCAATGACAGATCTAAGTTACACTGAAAGTATACCTTGCAAGCCAAATAAAAGCAAATGCCTGTTACTTTTTTGGACAACCCTTGTAAATAAGACCAATTCAATTTCATTTGTCATTCTTTAACTGCAGGTTAGAAACGAATACTGGATAGGTTGCTAAGAGAAACAACTTTGGTTAAAAGACATTATTATATAGTATTACTTGTTTTTACCTTATCCTGAAGGCTTTTCTTCTCCTTTTGGGCATCTTCTAATTTAGACTGCAGATCCCGAATATGGGTGATATCGGATGCAGACTAATGATTTAGATAAAGAATAACAGGGAATTAATATAGCATTTTCCACAAAACAAAACAGTCAGAATGCTTTAGTATGACAGAGGTAACAAAACCGTTTTTTTTTTTAAAGGCTTTTGAATAAATATATCAATGTTGAGATTAACCACTTGAGGACCGGAGTGTTAAACTCCCCCTAAACACCAGGTCATTTTTCTGGAAATAGGCCACGGCAGCTTTAAGGCCTCGCTGCAGGGCCGCACAACTCAGCACACAAGTGACCCCCCCCCATCGTCGCGCCGATCTCCTGCTAGCCCCATAGGAAGCAGTTCACGCCAATCAGCATGGAGCGGTCCTAGGGCTGCCGCCGTGCGCATGCCAATCCACCTGACGGGTCAGCAAGTAGTTAAAGGAATCAAATAATGGCTTCAAGAACAGAGATTTAGGCTGGATTCACAGTGGTCCTTTCCATAACATGTGCATTATAATGAATGTGAACTGCAATGGAGACTTGACATAGGGCTTGATTCACTAAGACAAATAGCATGCCTTATCAGAGTTAACATGCCTTACCAAAGTAAACACGCCTTATCAGAGTTAACACACCTTATCAGCGTAGCATAGCGAGCACTACGAACTTATGCCTGCTAATTGGCAATGAAGAGAGCTCCACTAGCTGCACTCCTCCTGCCCTGAGCCCCTTCAGGTCCGATCAAGGTGCAGGGATAATGTCCTTTAAAATGATTGGACCCGCAGGGGCTCAGGGTAGGACGAGTGGAGCTCTCATCATTGCCACTTAGCAGGCATATGTTTGTATTGATCGCTATGCTATTCTGATAAGGCATGTCAACTCTGATAAGGCATGTTAACGTTGATAAGGTATGTTAATTCTGATAAGGCATGCTATTTGTCTTAGTGAATCAAGCCCATAGACTTTAATACAAAGCCTGCATGCAGTGAGTTAGAATAATGCAGTGTGTTGCAACGCTGTACTCTGAACAGGCCCATAGAATTGTATAGGCAGTGAGTTGACATGCAGAATTAGTCTGCAATGCAACTGAGCACTGTAAACTAGCCCCTAGGCCCTAGGGTCATCAAACCAATGGCGTCCAGTGGAGACAGAGACAGACTTTCTCTGCATTTCTAGCTAAACCGCTTTCTGGTACCCTGTACTTCTATACCTGAATAGTAGGGATGAGCGAGCAAAATCTATGAGTTTGGTCTAGCAGCAGCAAATCAGACGCCCTCTTACTAAGTGAGATTCTCGTTAAACCAAGTCAAGTTCACCATTCATGAAGTGTGAAAAAATAAAAATGACTATTTTTAATCTGCAATGTATTTCTTAAAGCTCTGTTAATATTCTGTGATGATGCCAGCAAGCTGCCAATTGATGGTGCTTTTATTAACACAACAGGGGTAAAGAGGCACCCAGATATGGATAAAATTAGGTTAAAAACTGATAAAATATAAATAAGTGTGTGAGGTGGTTTACTTCAGTAACAACAGTCATAGGTGACAAACAAGGTTTATTATGCACAGGCAATGCGTTTCATGGGTGCAAGACTGCTTCCTCAGGCCAAGTGCCAGGACAACTGTAGCCAATAGTATTGAGTGCCTTGATACTATTGGCTAAAGCTGTCCTGGCACTTGTATTGGACTGAGAAACCTGGCTTGCACACGTGCAACGCGCTGCTTATGCATAATAAACCTTGTAACTGTTGTTACTGAGGTAAGCCACCTAGCTTTTATAAATTTATATTTTATCAGTTTTTCACCAAATTTTATCATTACCATGGGCGCCTCTTTACCTCTGTTGTGTGGTTCATACCCTCCTTTCCTGTAAGATTGGAGGGGTCCTCTTTGTTTATGCATGGTGGACGCCATTGTGATATTCAGTTGGTGTTTTTGTTTAAAAGAGCGGAGTGGAGTTAGGTTCATTGTCTCCACCTGCCTATAGTGGTTGGTTGCCCCTCCTGCAACCCACCTTTGTGAGTAGTTTTGTTTACTATTTAATACCACATTCAAGCTATTAACGTCCTACATTATCTGGGCTCCTGTTGTCAGCCAGCAACAATTTCATTCACCTCTACTGAACAAGTACATGGAGAAGATCAGTCACAAGTAAAGGTCCTGATGCTCATTCAATAAAGCTTCAACAGCTAAATAAACTCTCGTTATCTACTGGGTATTGTAAATTACTGCTACCTGCATTCAGGCTTGATTTATGCATTAGTGATATGAGCCAGCACCAATTTATTATATGATGCAGCTGCCTGGACAATCTTGCTTAGTTTTCTCAATAAAGAAGTTTTCAGTGATGCTGAACACCAAGGCCTAAAAGGCATAGGATCTGCACGAGTGAATCAGGGAAAAAGGGCAAAGCAGCCCTTACCGAAAAAAGGGTGCCGCCATAGGCACCTTTTATAAAAGCTGTGATTTGCAGCAAACAAGGTATATTTCGGTGCCTGGTGATACCCAATAGAAACTATTCTATATTGTGCACCGAGGCATGTGGATATATAGATGCGAGGTGTTGGGATCAACTGCTGCATTTACACAACAGCATCTAAAAGTCGCTAAAAGCTACAGCCAGCTTTTAAAAACGTACATTAGAATGCAGCAGTGGTAGACCGCCTTTAAACAATGCTTTCAACATTTGCAGAAAATGTTTAGAGAGTGTGTGAACCAGCCCTAAGGGGTCTAGGTGCAAAGTGGTTAAACAAAAATAAATATGACCCTTTCACTACAGGGTCACTGTAACCAAAGGGCAGTAAGACTCGTGGTAGGAAGCAGTGACATACCAGCAATAAAAATACATCAGTAGAAAGAGCTTGTGATTCCCAGGGACGACATAAATGCCAGCATTAATAACCAGGAATATGTTCCCCGCTACTGTCAGAAAATGCAGTAAACAGAAATATGCAAATGCAGGAAAAAGCCTTATGCAACTGATGCTCTGGAAAGCCACGAGGATCACATCAGCTAAAATATATAGATTTTTTAATGTAACACACACAGTAATTATGATTGTTTTTACTATGCTGTATAATAAAGGAGTTCAATTACGATACTTTGGTTCTAGTTCTCAACAGAACAAGACAAACTGTATGTAAAAGAGTCATTCTCACTCAGTAGAAAATTACAGGCATAGCTCCTAAGTTAGCAGCTTGGAAAATGCTGTTAAATGATGGAAGCAACTTTTGTCAGGAATCACTGAGATCTGATGGCGGTTCTGTCATGCATGTCAAATAGATTTGGAATGCTTTTTTTCACCTAACGTTGCAGTATGACAAAGATGCCTCACATTGCCAACCTAATGTCACAATGCTCATTTCTGACCACCGTAAGGTGAGGAATAATAATCCATAAACTCTCTCTTGAATAAATTGCACATTATAATTCCTTTCAAACAAAAAATTAGATTGGATATGTCTCCTCTGTATTGATTAGGAGTTGTAGAAGGCTCTTTTCAAGGCTTTTTTTTATTCACCTGAGCAATAAGGGCTTTGTGTTTCTTCATAAGCTCATTCAGATCCTCCTGGTCCTCATCGATTCTTTTCAGAAGATCGGTTTTCTCATGCTGTAGCTGGTACAATTGTTCATCAACCTGACAAAGAGAACAAAATATGCTGGTTGTGAAATTCTTTTTCCTCCTTGGAACTGAAGATTGGAATACCGATACCAACAGCTTTCAATGTTATATTACTTTACAATAGTTAACTTTTACAAAGTGTTTCAAACTTTCTGTTAAACAAAATAAAGGATGAAAATAAGAAATTGCTGCCTTTAGTTGCATCCTTAGCGAAGGATAACAATAAACTAAACACAACAGTATGTAGAAATCAGTGCCCTCACATCCTAATCTCTTTCAGGCAGCCATTCACTCTTGTGGCCAAGCTATACCCCGCCCTCTCCGGGTGGAGGTTTACGGTGGCTGAAAGAATTGGGGGCTCCCCACCCGTTATGTAATGCCACAATTTGCATTTCCGCAATATACGGCAAAGAAGGTAAAATTCGGTGCCTGGAGGCACCTGATTAGCAGCAAGCGAGGTGAATTTCAGCGCCCGGTAAGATCGCAGGCTTTGGGGGCTCCCCATCCGCTATGCAATACTGCAGTTTTCATTTTCACAAAATGTACATGGCCTGCCACTAATCTTCTTTGCTGCATATTGCAGCAATTATAAATGCCACAATTTGTGGCAAAGAAGGTCAATTTTGGTGCCTGGAGGTGCCCAATAGCCTGGCCATGTGCCCAAACTTATAATAGGCACCTATGGTGGCACTGTTTTTTTTCAGGTGAAATTTGTATAGTCCAGAGGCTTCACCTGATCTCCACAAACCCCTCCATTGCAGTGCAACAAAATGTTTGAGAATGTTGCTTGTGGCTGCACTTTGTAGATGCCAGTAGGGTTTGCACCTGTGTAGTAGAACAATGCCTCTCCTGCACAACTTTTTCCTCCATGCAGAGTGACTTTGCGCCACTGCATAGGGGCAAACCTTACTGGCCCTTGGGCAGAACAGCCACACTCATAACAAAGATGGGAGTGCAGCCACGGAGATGAAGAGGGACCCAACCAGCAGCAAAGGTATCAATGAGGATCGGGGAAGCCACTGGACTATCAAGAGGCAATCCATTACGGTACTTAGTAAGTATCTGCTTCTTAAGTTTTTTTCATTACAGGTTTACTTTGAAGAGCTATACTATTGTATGAGGTTATAATATAAACTATTGAATGCTACAGTAACAATTGGTAAAACTTTTAATGACAGTACCCATCTTGCTCCTGATATCAGCCCCATCCACAGCAGATAGGTAAAGTCCTGTGCATTGTCTCTGTTACAAACAAAGTAATATCTCCCTGCAATCGGAATCAATTCACTGTTTTCAGAAGTGGGATAAAGTTTTACCTTTTGGGAAGAGGATAAAACCATAAACAAGTAGTGTTTATTTATGCTGATCAGTTTCTCATTTAGGAGTTTTCATCAGCAACAGTAACCTTGACATCCAAGTATTTGACCTGCTCTCTTTGTCAAAGTTTAGTTCTAATTAAATGTGTACATTAATTAATGTTTGAAAAGAGACTTTTATTTTCTCCACATTTGCATAGGCACTAAGCCACCTACAGCTCCTTCATCACATCTGGCTGGCATTCGGCCTACCATGGAAATGTAGAAGAAAGTCTGTCAAATGCTTAGAAAACCCTACAGGCATTTTTGAAGCATTTGGCAGGTGTTGTTAAGCCTTTGACAGGTGTTCACAAAATACAATGCATCACTATAAAATGATGTCCCGCAAGCATTTGACAAGCTGCAGCAAATACTATGAAAATGGTATTTGAAATGAACTCCACTGTGAACAAGGCCTTAGTGTCAGCTTCATGGAGAAGTTCCACTGGGAACAGAATACCTGCATAACAGCTTTGCACCTTTACCCAATTTCTTCCAAAAAAACAAGTTCCCACGTCTATGCTAATGGCACATGGTAATTAAATCCCGTGGTAGAGGAAAGCACTGACATGTACAACATTATGCTGTGCAAAGAAATAGTCTCCTGAAAGAGTTGAATTGTGAGCAGTTCTCCATAGATCCCACTAAGACAAAGAACGGGTGTGCAGAAAAATAAGCGTATAGGTGGTGCTCCCAGTATAGGTAGACATACTTACTATCCTCCAGCTCCGTCTTCTATTTTTGGGGGCAGTCGGCCATGTCTGCGGCTCTCCAGGCAAGTGGGCAAATAGTGGGTTGTGTCACTTCCGGGTTATGCCCAGCACTACCCCCCCCCCCCATTTGCCACCCGAATGACACGCCTCCTCAGACTGTGTCATTGCAGATCCCCCCTCTAATTTTACCGCATGCTGATTGCTAGTTACCGACATCTCCAGGCTGAAGATTAATACTGAACATCTCACATTGTTTTACCCCATGCTCTAATCTTTGTGAATTGATATTTATTGAGGTATTTACCACACAAGTCAGTAATTTGGTAATTTTATTATTTCATGTGGTAACAACCTAAGTGAATGGGTGTTTGGCAAAATGTTTGGTAAAATCAGCTGGCTAGGAAGAAGTGGTTCAGAGCAACTGCACTGTTCTGCTCTATGGCCTCTATGAACAGGACTATAGCGATGTGAATGTGGATGGGTTGAAAACCATGTTACCATGGCCGACTGCTTATGTGAAATACTGTAAATAGACTCAATGGAGTCAGTGATAAGGGAGACTGACTGACCATTGATATAATACAGCAAGATAAGAAACTCCATAACGTCCATGTTCCATATTTCATGTAACCATGGTATTAGTACAGTTTTACACCTGTCTCAATCCTCAGCTACATCTCTACTTGGCATTACCATAACAATTATAGGATCTAGTCATTCATCTAGAACAACTAACATCTAGAACAGGTTCACTTTAGGCTTTTCTTTTTTAGTGCCTTAACAAATAGCTACATTTTAAGCAGCATCTAATGATTATTCTGGTATATTAGGAAATTGTTCAACACAATTATTACAGTCAGTTATGCACTATGAGGGACAAAGCTCCCAGCATGATACATGTTGGCCTTGTAATTCATTTTCATTCAGATGCCCAAATATAATACATATCATTTGTTTGTTTAATTTAAGGCACAGTGGCCGATTTCAATTTTATAAAATACAATTTGTTACTCCTTTCTTGCTAGGAATATATTCACCTAGATAAAAAAAAGCCACAATGCCGCAGCCTTGGTGTGTCTCCAAACAATAATTAAAATAATAAAAAAACAACAGAGGAGTAAATCACATTTTGATATGATTTAAAGGTCACGGTATTTGTTTATATGAGGGTTAAAAGCCCTCTAAAACAGTTAGACAGGAGTGGGGAAGTGATAAAAATGGAAATTACCATGTTCTTATTCCTGGAAATATTGTCTAGCTCCATGTGTAGGCTTTCCAGCTCGGAGCTCAGTGACTTCAAGGACTTTTGGGACTCTGCGTACCTGGATTCACTCTCTTCAAGCTGAAACAGAAAGACAGAATGTCAGAAGGCATTAGAGTTAGCCACCGGACATCACCATTCAGCCCCCTAGGGCATGTCCTATAGGGAGATGGTTTTCCTATACATATTCCTACCGTGTTGCAATAGTGCTATTAGAATGATTGCTATAGGCAATGAATACATATTATATACACAGCAAAAGTAATACATCCTATAAATTAAATTGTATTACATCTTGTTTTTTGCAGTTCAAGATGGACCAATCAGACCGATACATGTGTTAAGACAATGGAAATCACTTTACTGATACATGTGGATAGTCAAATTTCTGCTGTTTGTAAACGATCATTGATGATAGTTCTGGCTGATGTCTTTAGAAGAGATTACTGTGCAGACCTGCTCAGTGGTGTAGCTAGGAAGCTATGGAGCCAAGTTTTACATTGGGCCTCATCAAAGCACTCTGTACATAAACTTTGATTGATAAGTAGTACCAAAATCTGCCAAGAACAGCTGCAGTGTCAAGGACATGTAGCCATTGGACACGAACATTGTCTTAATGATCAAAGCTACTCACAACATAAACGGGTAATTATTAACAGCATAACTCCAATGAAGAAGAGCTAGTAGTGCAGTAGTTAGTGGGTCCCCCAGATCGAGGGGCCATGATGACTGTGCCATTCTAATGCATGGATATGTTTTGTTTTAAACCATTCCATTGTTGCCCTGGCTTTATGTTTAGGATTGTTGTCCTGCTGGAAGGTGAACCCCAGCCCCAGTCTCAAGTCTTTTGCAGACTCCAAGAGGTTTTCTTCCAAACTTGCCCTGTATTTAGCTCCATCCATCTTCCTATCAACTTTGACCAGCTTCCCTGTCCCTGCTGAAAAGAAGCAACCCCAGAGCATGATGCTGCCACCACCATATTTGACAGTCGGGATGGTGTGTTATGATTGATGTGCTGTTTTCTTCGTTTTCTGCCACACATAGCGTTTTACATTTTGGCCAAAAAGTTCCATTTTGGTCTCATCCGACCAGAGCACTTTCTTCCATATGTTTGCTGTGTCCCCCACATGGCTTGTGGCAAACTGCAAACTGGACTTCTTATGCTTTTCTGTTAACAATGGCTTTCTTCTTGTCACTCTTCCATAAGAGCCAACTTTGTGCAGTGCACGACTAATAGTTGTCCTATAAACAAATTCCCCCACCTGAGCTGTAGATCTCTGCAGCTCGTCCAGAGTCACCATGGGCCTCTTGACTGCATTTCTGATTAGCGCTCTCCTTGTTCGGCCTGTGAGTTTAGGTGGACGGCCTTATCTTGGTAGGTTTACAGTTGTGCCATACTCCTTCCATTTCTGAATTATTGCTTGAACAGTGCTCCTTGGGGTGTTCAAGCCTTTGGAAATCTTTTTGTAGCCTAAGCCTGCTTTAAATTTCTCAATAACTTTATCCCTGACCTGTCTGGTGTCTTCTTTGGACTTCGTGGTGTTGTTGCTCCCAAGATTCTCTTAGACAACCTCTGAGGCCGTCACAGAGCAGCTGTATTTGTACTGACATTAGATTACACACAGGTGCACTCTATTTAGTCATTAGCACTCATCAGGCAATGTCTATGGGCAATTGACTGCACTCAGACCAAAGGGGGCCGAATAATTACGCACACTGCACTTTGCAGTTATTTCTTTGTAAAAAATGTTTAGAATCATGTATGATTTTCGTTCCACTTCTCACGTGTACACCACTTTGTATTGGTCTTTCATGTGAAATTCCAATAAAATTGATTCATGTTTGTGGCAGTAATGTGACAAAATGTGGAAAACTTCAAGGGGGGCAAATACTTTTGCAACCCACTGTAGCTGTACAGATGTCAGAGCTGATTGAGATCATAAAAAAACTAGGTTTTCCAAATGCAGCCAAATACAACATTCTGATTTTGTAGTGCTACAAACATGGCTAAACTGTCCATGGACACACACCTTTTAAGGCCTACTTTTAACAGTCAAATTAGGTCACTGAATGTAGAGTGTCACTCTAAGTACACATTTCATATTACTCCTTAAAATGCTCAAGCAACAATGCAGGGCCGGCACTGTACAGAAGTCTTGCTAGCCTGCTTACTAGCTCTGTGCTCCATTGCAATTTGGGGGAGGGGGGGAGGCTAATGAAGCAGGGCGGCTGTGATGTCACACGTTTGGCAGGATGAGTGGGGAGAAAAAAGTTCTCAGCCAAGGTAATCCACCAGGCGGATCGCTGGCCGGGTTGCCGTCGGGAGTCCGGAGCTGCTGTACACAGGCAGAGGAGGTCATTATCTGCTGCCTCAGCCAAATTTTATCTAGTGTGTGTATGGGCCTTAAAGGACACCTGAAGTGAGAGTAATATAGAGGTTACCATATGTATTTTCTTTAAAACAATACCAGTTGCTTGGCTATCTTGCTGATCTATTTGGCTGCAGTAGTGCCTTAAAGAGGAACTCCAGTGAAAATAATGTAATAAAAAAAGTGCTTCATTTTTACAATAATTATGTATACATGATTTAGTCAGTGTTTGCTCATTGTAAAATCTTTCCTCTCCCAGATTCACATTCTGACTTGTATTACATGGTGACATTGTTACTGTGGGCAGATTATGGAGCTGTTTCTAGCTGGTCTGGCTTTAACAGACAGCTATTTCCTGTCTGAACATTGTTACATTGTGACAGTTTGCCCAGAGTACCGTACGGTACCAGAGCCTCTTGTGGGAGGGGTTTCAGCACAAAATCAGTCATACAGCGCCCCCTGATGGTCTGTTTGTGAAAATCATTATTTTTCTCATGTAAAAGTGGGTATCAGCTACTGATTGGGATAAAGTTCAATTCTTGGTCGGAGTTTCTCTTTAATAACACCAGAAACAAGCATGCAGCTAATCTTGTCAGATCTGACAATAATGTCAGAAACACCTGCTCTGCTGCATGCTTGTTCAGGGGCTATGACTAAAAGTATCAGAGACAGATACTCAGCAGGATAGGCAGGCAACTGGTATTGATTAAAAGGAAATAAATATGGCAGCCTCCATATCCCTCTCACTTTAGTTGTCCTTTAACACACAGAGCAGGAAGGGACTAGACTGTGTTGACAGTGAAATAATGACTACCTCATATATGGGAGATGATGGGATAGAGGGAGGTTCTTTAAATAGTTCACAGACTGGGAACCAGCCAACCTGCATGTGACAGTATCACAGGACTTTAGAATTACAAATACAGAAAGCAAGGTAATAAAGCATTAAAGGAAAGCTTAAGTGAAATAACATTTTTTTAAACTTACCTGGGGCTTCTTCCAGCCCTCTGGACTTGTACTGTGCCCACAACGTTCACCTGATCCCCTCCGGGCAGCAGCGGCAACTCCCGCAAAGCTGGGGTCCAGTCATTGGCAGTTAGCCACTACTGCAGATGCGTGGCCCCGAGCACCCTGGTCACACTACCGCCGCTGGAAGGGTTTTGCACATGTGCAGTTGCAATTTCCGCATACTACGACCATGGTGTGCACGCCACTGGGCCGTGCATGCGCAGTAGCCACTGACTCGCAGTGACAGGCCAGCTTTGCAAGGGTCACTTCTGCTGGCTGGAGGGAGTCAGGAGGACATTCTGGGCACAGTACAAGTCCAGGGGGCTTGAAGAAGCCCCAGGTAAGTTAAAATCTTTTTTTTTTTTACTTCACCTAAGTTTCTCTTTAACTTTATTAAGTAAATCATTGATTATGATATATTCTACACAATACACATAAAAACCACAAGCCTGCACTAGGGTTTGATAGAGTTACAATAAGTCAACAGCACACAAAGGATCAACTTAACCACTTGAGGACCGTGGGCTTTAACCCTCTTAAGGAACAGGCACTTTTTTTCCATTCAGACCACTGCAGCTTTCACGGTTTATTGCTCGCTCATACAACCTACCACCTAAATGAATTTTGGCTCCTTTTCTTGTCACTAATAAAGCTTTCTTTTGGTGATATTTGATTGCTGCTGCGATTTTTACTTTTTATTATATTCATCAAAAAAGACATGAATTTTGGAAAAAAATGATTTTTTTAACTTTCTGTGCTGACATTTTTCAAATAAAGTAAAATTTCTGTATACATGCAGCGTGAAAAATGTGGACAAACATGTTTTTGATGAAAAAAAAACCCATTCAGCCTATATTTATTGGTTTGGGTAAAAGTTATAGCATTTACAAACTATGGTGCAAAAAGTGAATTTTCCCATTTTCAACCATCTATGACTTTTCTGACCCCCTGTCATGTTTCATGAGGGGCTAGAATTCCAGGATAGTATAAATACCCCCCAAATGACCCCATTTTGGAAAGAAGACATCCCAAAGTATTCACTGAGAGGCATAGTGAGTTCATAGAAGATATTATTTTTTGTCACAAGTAAGCGGAAAATGACACTTTGTGACAAAAAAAAAAGTTTCCATTTCTTCTAACTTGCGACAAAAAAAAAAATGAAATCTGCCACGGACTCACCATGCCCCTCTCTGAATACCTTGAAGTGTCTACTTTCCAAAATGGGGTCATTTGTGGGGTGTGTTTACTGTCCTGGCATTTTGGGGGGTGCCTAATTGTAAGCACCCCTGTAAAGCCTAAAGGTGCTCATTGGACTTTGGACCCCTTAGTGCAGTTAGGCTGCAAAAAAGTGCCACACATGTGGTATTGCCGTACAATGTGTTTTGAGGTGTATTTTTACACATACCCATGCTGGGTGGGAGAAATATCTCTGTAAATGACAATTTTTTGATCTTTTTTTACACACAATTGTCAATTTACAGAGAGATTTCTCCCACCTAGCATGGGTATGTGTAAAAATACACCCCAAAACACATTGTACTACTTCTCCCGAGTACGTCGATACCACATGTGTGGCACTTTTTTGCACCCTAACTGTGCTAAGGGGCCCAAAGTCCAATGAGTACCTTTAGGATTTCACAGGTCATTTTGCGGAATTTGATTTCCAGACTACTCCTCACGGTTTAGGGCCCCTAAAATGCCAGGGCAGTATAGGAACCCTGCAAATGACCCCATTTTAGAAAGAAGACACCCCAAGGTATTCCGTTAGAAGTATGGTGAGTTCATAGAAGATTTTATTTTTTGTCACAAGTTAGCGGAAATTGATTTGTATTGTTTTTTTTCACAAAGTGTCACTTTCCGCTAACTTGTGACAAAAAATAAAATCTTCTATGAACTCACCATAGTCCTAACAGAATACCTTGGGGTGTCTTCTTTCTAAAATGGGGTCATTTGTGGGGTTCCTATACTGCCCTGGCATTTTAGGGGCCCTAAACCATAAGGAGTAGTCTGGAAATCAAATGTCGCAAAATGACCTGTGAAATCCTAAAGGTACTCATTGGACTTTGGGCCCCTTAGCACAGTTAGGGTGCAAAAAAGTGCCACACATGTGGTATCGCCGTACTCGGGAGAAGTAGTATAATGTGTTTTGGGGTGTATTTTTACACATACCCATGCTGGGTGGGAGAAATATCTCTGTAAATGACAATCTTTTGATTGTTTTTACACACAATTGTCCATTTACAGAGATATTTCTCCCACCCAGCATGGGTATGTGTAAAAATACACCCCAAAACACATTGTATTACTTCTCCTGAGTACGGCGATACCACATGTGTGACACTTTTTTGCAGCCTAGGTGCGCTAAGGGGCCCAACGTCCTATTCACAGGTCATTTTGTGGCATTTGTTTTGTAGACTACTCCTCACGGTTTAGGGCCCCTAAAATGCCAGGGCAGTATAGGAACCCCACAAGTGACCCCATTTTAGAAAGAAGACACCCCAAGGTATTCCGTTAAGAGTATGGTGAGTTCATAGAAGATTTTATTTTTTGTCACAAGTTAGTGAAAAATGACACTTTGTGAAAAAAAACAATAAAAATCAATTTCCGCTAACTTTTGACAAAAAATAAAATCTTCTATGAACTCGTCATTCACCTAACAGAATACCTTGGGGTGTCTTTTTTTCTAAAATGGGGTCACTTGTGGGGTTCCTATACCGCCCTGGCATTTTACAGGCCCAAAACCGTGAGTAGTCTGGAAACCAAATGTCTCAAAATGACTGTTCAGGGGTATAAGCTTCTGAAAATTTTGATGACAGGTGGTCTATGAGGGGGCGAATTTTGTGGAACCAGTCACAAGCAGGGTGGCCTTTTAGATGACAGGTTGTATTGGGCCTGATCTGATGGATAGGAGTGCTAGGGGGTTACAGGAGGTGATTGATGGGTGTCTCAGGGGGTGGTTAGAGGGGTAAATAGATGCAATGAATGCACTGGGGAGGTAATCGGAAGGGGGTCTGAGGGGGATCTGAGGGTTTGGCTGAGTGATCAGGAGCCCACACGGGGCAAATTAGGGCTTGATCTGATGGGTAGGTGTGCTAGGGGGTGACAGGAGGTGATTGATGGGTGTCTCAAGGTGATATTAGAGGGGGGAATAGATGCAAG
The DNA here is from genome assembly GCF_040937935.1 of Hyperolius riggenbachi. Lineage (NCBI taxonomy): Eukaryota > Metazoa > Chordata > Amphibia > Anura > Hyperoliidae > Hyperolius > Hyperolius riggenbachi. The sequence continues at coordinate 458,345,962 of NC_090646.1, forward strand.
CAATGCACTGGCGAGGTGATCAGGGCTGGGGTCTGAGGGCGTTCTGAGGGTATGGGTGGGTGATTGAGTGCCCTAGGGGCAGATAGGGGTCTAATCTGATGGGTAGCAGTGGCAGGGGGTGATTGATGGGTAATTAGTGGGTGTTTGGAAGAGAGAACAGATGTAAACACTGCACTTGGGAGGTGATCTGATGTCAGATCTGCGGGCGATCTATTGGTGTGGGTGGGTGATCAGATTGCCCGCAAGGGGCAGGTTAGGGGCTGATTGATGGGTGGCAGTGACAGGGGGTGATTGATGGGTGGCAGTGACAGGGGGTGATTGATGGGTGATCAGTGGGTTATTACAGGGAAGGACAGATGTAAATAATGCCCTGGCGAATTGATAAGGGGGGGTCTGAGGGCAATCTGAGCGTGTAGGCGGGTGATTGGGTGCCCGCAAGGGGCAGATTAGGGTCTGATCTGATGGGTAACAGTGACAGGTGGTGATAGGGGGTGATTGATGGGTAATTAGTGGGTGTTTAGAGGAGACAATAGATGTAAACACTGCGCTTGGGTGGTGATCTGATGTCGGATCTGCGGGCGATCTATTGGTGTGGGTGGATGATCAGATTGCCTGCAAGGGGCAGGTTAGGGGCTGATTGATGGGTGGCAGTGACAGGGGGTGATTGATGGGTGATTGACAGGTGATTGACAAGTGATCAGTGGGTTATTACAGGGAAGGACAGATGTAAATAATGCCCTGGCGAATTGATAAGAGGGGGGCCTGAGGGCAATCTGAGCGTGTAGGCGGGTGATTGGGTGCCCGCAAGGGGCAGATTAGGGTCTGATCTGATGGGTAACAGTGACAGGTGGTGATAGGGGGTGATTGATGGGTGATTGATGGGTAATTAGTGGGTGTTTAGAGGAGAGAATAGATGTAAACACTGCGCTTGGGTGGTGATCTGATGTCGGATCTGCGGGCGATCTATTGGTGTGGGTGGGTGATCAGATTGCCCGCAAGGGGCAGGTTAGGGGCTGATTGATGGGTGGCAGTGACAGGGGGTGATTGATGGGTGATTGACAGGTGATTGACAGGTGATAAAGGAGGGATAGATGCATACAGTACATGGGGGGGGGTCTGGGGGGTCTGGGGAGAATCTGAGGGGTGGGGGGTGATCAGGAGGGAGCAGGGGCAGGGGGGGGGATAAAAAAAAATAGCGTTGACAGATAGTGACAGGGAGTGATTGATGGGTGATTAGGGGGGTGATTGGGTGTAAACAGGGGTCTGGGGGGTGGGCAGGGGGGGGGGGGGGGGGTCTGAGGGGTGCTGTGGGCGATCAGGGGGCGGGGGGGGGGAAATCAGTGTGCTTGGTGCAGACTAGGGTGGCTGCAGCCTGCCCTGGTGGTCCCTCGGACACTGGGACCACCAGGGCAGGAGGCAGCCTGTATAATACACTTTGTAAACATTACAAAGTGTATTATACACTTTGTATGCGGCGATCGTCGGGTTAACATCCCGCTGGCGCTTCCGTATGGCCGGCGGGATGTTGCGGCGGGTAGGCGGAGCCAGGCGGCGGCAGAGGATCGCGTTACGGATGACGCGATCGCTCCGCCCATGCCCCTACAAGGACCGCCGCCATTTGTCAATACGGCGGTCCTTGCGGGGTCCACTTCCCGGCCGCCAATTGTCAATACGGCGGTCGGGAAGTGGTTAACGTAAACTACAGTTTACTTCAGTGCTAACCTATGGTGACGGTATTAGAAAAATTACAATAAAACTGCATGTTGATAGCATCTTTATTGCACTTAGATGTTAGAGAGTGAATATATCTTAAGTTAATTTCTTTGAAATTAATGTAATAAACCTGTATGGGATTTAATTACATGCAGCAAGGCAATGGGTGCCTAAGCCTTTCTGCACTCTTAAAAATATTTCTACAGTATTAGTATAAATGCACCTAGCATACAGCTGGAAGATATGAGAGCTTAAAGCAAACGCGTACTATTGGAAATAAAATTCAGATACTTACCTAAAGAGAAGGAAGACTATGGATAGTCCAGCAGCTTCCCATCTTCTCCTCAGCCCCTCCGCTACTTACCTAAGGAGAGGCTTACCTCTCTTAATGCTAGGTAAACACGATACAATTTTGTGTTAGATAGATGGTTTGATAGATAATTTCCGACATGTCCAATCTTATTTTCTGATAGATTTATCATAGAAGTGAATGGAAATAGACAAGAAAAGATAACAGACACGAATCGGTAATCGATCAGATGGTAAATCGACCTAAAAAACGCAGCGTGTGTACCCAGCATTAGGTAAGTATCTAACGTTTTTCCATTAGAACAGGTTTGCTCTCAACTCAAGACATGAATGCAAAAAATACTACTTAATAGTCTACATAGCACCCAAAAAGGTCATGGTGACTGAGAATCACTGGGGATTTGCCAGGAATCAAAATGAGCCCAAAACTTACTATTTGAGACATGCTTAATATAAATTTCCCTTCTTTAAGAAGGTATGTGCAATTATTCCACTTTATGTGAACAAGAACGATATCCCATAATGAATCATTGCAGAATATGCAGATTATCCATGTAGGTCTTTAAAAGCCAGACACACATCCAGTATGAAATATTACTACAATAGAAGCCCCATGAAGATTAATATACACTAGAGCAGTTTAAAAAGGGAGGTAGCGGTGGACTTACCTCCCCATGGATGACTCGATTTGGCTGATTTCAAATAAAAATCACTTTATAATATAATAAAGCGGGTAGTGGGTTTCAGGACACCTTCTGAAAAAGGACACAGGGAACAAAAACGGGGAGCCCAATGGTGCAGTACGTCAATACAATCGGGTAATTGTAGTAAGTGAAAATCTACTTAGAAAGGTAGGTTGCAGAGGGGCAACCGACCGCAGGAAGCAGGTGGAGACAATAAACCCGACTCCACTCGGGGAGGTCGCCGAGGACCTGGATGCGGTTGCACTCCTTGGGTAAAAAAAGGGGGACAGGTGTCCACCGTGGTGTACACCACGCGTGGTCTGTCTCCACCCCTCAAACGGGACACGTATGGGGGTACAAGATGCACTAGACAATTGTAAAGAGGCGCCCTAATCGTGGATAAAAGCATCTAAAAACAGTTGAAATTGACAAAAATGTGAGGTAGCTTACCTCAATGATGACAAATCTTTGTAATAAACAAAATATTTATTATAGCACAGGCAACGCCTAGCAGAGGCTTCCTTGGCTAAATATTCCATTTAGCTTGGCACTTGTATTGGCCTGAGGAAGCAGGCTTGGACCCGCAAAACGCGTTGCCTGTGCTATAATAAATCTTTTGTTTATTACAAAGATTTGTCGTCATTGAGGTAGGCTACCTCACGGTTTTGTCAATTTTAAACTGTTTTTAGATGCTTTTATCCACGATTAGGGCGACTCTTTACAATTGTCTAGTTTATAATATAATAACCCGCTTCAGCAGGCAAAATCAAGGAGTAACTGAAACAATCTCTGTAAGAAGCCAAGCGCCTCTGTGGAGCAGAGCAGGGACATTGATAGTAGGGAAACTGCACAGAAAAGGTCGAATCAGGTTATTTTGGATCTCAGCGCTGTTTGCCGTGCGCCGAAGCTGGGCACTACCATAGCACCAAAGCTATGCTGTGCACCCCGCTTAATGGTAATTTGGGGCTCTGGCGGTAGCAACAACTCGGAGGGGGAATAGTATTTAACGCCACCTTGGAGCTTAGCGGCCGCAGGGAGAGCCATCATCCGACTCGCCCTGCACCGAACTGCACGGTGCCCAGATGACCTGCACTCCAGAAAAGGTGCTCTTCATCGTACTTTGATAATTGAACCTAACTTTTACCACAAAAAAAAAAAACTAATCCTACTTAAAGAGACACTTAAGTAAAAAAAAAAAAAAAAGTATGATATAATGATTTGTATGTCTAGTACAGCTAAGAAATAAGAAACTCCAGTTATTATCTATGCAAAAGAGCCATTTAGCTTCACGACTTTCAAAGTCGCAGAGAGCTCTGTCTTCTGAAGCTTGATATCTCAACTGTCTGTCAATGTAACTTCTTTTTCTCTCCAGAGGACAGTTCAATAGTTCACTGGCCTGCTCTGTAAAATCATTTAGAATGCTAAATAGTGTGTAAACTGCAAATACTAGAGAATGATGCAATGTTATAAAAAAACTATGTAACTGAAAATAAATATATAATAATATTTTCTTTGCTACTAATGGTCTAGTTATTATCCATACTACACAAGCAATTCATTATATCATTTTTTATTAAATTTGTTTGCTTCAGTGTCTCTCACACCTTCTCCATTGCAGGCTGTTATTTAAGAAAAAAAATTAGGTAAAGGAAGAGCTGTATATAAAGTAGAAATCTCACATGATCCCTCCACTGCTGTCTTTTGGTTCTGGAGAAGGTGATGAGTAAAAAGTCACAGTTACTTTTACATCAACTTTGTTTAATGATTTAAAAAAAAAACTGTGAAAAACGCATTGCATATTGACATAAACTGTTCTCAGTGTCTAAATCTAAACCAGATTCAATAACAGCACATATACAGTAGAAATATGCCAGTGTAGTACAACTTGTCAGTATTTGACCCTCACAATGGTGGTGCACAGAACAAGGGGGAATGGCTGCCAGAAAGGCATAAGGCAAAGAGAGCTATGGCGTGAGGTCTTAGTTACTAACAAGTATGATGTTTAATAATTAACTATTGGGAAATATAGTATTGTTATAAAAGCAAGGAATATTATATTTTTTAAATTGGGAAGTCAACACAGGGTGGTAAGAAAATAAGAGATGACTGGCAAGAAAATACGTACGTGTGAGGGCAGGATAAGAGTGTCCGGAGGGGGCAAAACCTACAGGCATCTTACGGTTAATGGAATAAAAGTAGAGGGATGCGATAGAAAAAAATGTCAAAATAAGTGTAGTATAAAGAGGAGGGAGTTTCCAGGACTAGATAGATCAGTGGTTTGGTAGCACAGTAGATATCAAAGCCGATGAAAAATATCGGTGTGTAATCATTAGAGATTCATGTCAAAGGGTTTGGGACCTAGTAGGGAGGCTATTGTGGGTCAGGGAATAGGAGTGAAGCACAACTATTTTAAAGTGAATAGCAAATCAGAGAGATTGTCTGAGCTTAATACTGGTATTCACTTTTGTCTCTGAAAAGCTGCATCAAAAAGAGCAATTAATAAACCTTTAGCTTGTGGTTGGTATCTTTATATAGCAACCAAGATGGATGTCAGCAGCACTGTAGGAGATATTGGGCCTGATTCACAAAGCGGTGCAAAGTGTTTGCACGCCTGTGAAAAGCCCTTTATCACGCCTAAACTCAGTTTAGGCGTGATAAAATGAAACTCGCGCGAAATTCACGCGCGCAAAGTTTTGCGCACGCAATCGCGCGGCGCACGGTGCAGTGCGCGCAATGCGCCCATTAAACCCTATGGGCGCTGCACGCAGAATTGCGTGATTGCGCACGCAAAACTTTGCACGCGGGACTTTGTGCGCGATAAAGAGCACAAAGCAGTGGTAACTCAGCGGTGCAAAGGTTATCACGCCTAAAGTCTTTTAGGCGTGATAACTGAGTTATCACCGCTTTGTGAATCAGGCCCATTGACATCTTAAGCCACATAAACATGCTCTATTGATGTTGACCTTAATAATTGTTAGTTACTAGGGCAACATTGCAAGGAAGAAGCACTGTACAAACACATTGTTCAACTATAACCGACCAGTGTGTACTGTCAATAGAGGCAGGATGAGATGCAGCAAGGGTATCCAGGGGGCGGGTAACTACAAGACCAATTAAATTGTTTGTTGCTCGCCATTATTTGCCAATGTGTCATGGGGCAGCTGTACACATGTTAGCTACTTCCTGATATGGGGCAGAACTACTATCTCAGCCAAAGAACTTCTAGTGTGTGTAAAAGGCTTTACAGCCAAAACAGACTATATTCAAATAAAATAGCAAAGAATAGAATAATGGTTATAAGGATAAATAAATACAGAAACAAACTGCAATCCCTGACCAATAAACCTGCACTTTTATAGAAGAGCAAATATTCAGATTACAAATTACAAATGCCTGTTTGGGACTTGTACTTTTAAAACAGATCCCTTTATTCCATCATAAGCATGGCATCAATTATTTTTATTCTGTCATCAGCAAAAAATACATGAAAGTCATCTCATATCTACTTGTCTAGAAAGTGTCACAGAATTCTCCCCCAGGAGAGGACAAGCAAACACCAAAATGCTCTTTAAAAAACAGTCATGCCTAGCAGACAGAGGCAAAGGTTACATATCTGCAGGCTCAAGAGAAGCACATCCATTCTGTAATTAGAACATTTGACATTATCCTTATGCTTCTATATCTTTGACCTATATCATAGATCACTGCATATTAATATTAATATAAGACTAGTATGAGGAAACATACATGTACAATTGCTTACAGCAGTTTTCTATGGAGTGCTCATTTAGATGCAGCATTCCACATGGCTACAAAGCCTTAAAGGGATACTGTAGGGGGGTCGGGGGAAAATGAGCTGAACTTACCCGGGGCTTCTAATGGTCCCCCGCAGACATCCTGTGCCCGCGCAGCCACTCACCGATGCTCTGGCCCCGCCTCCGGTTCACTTCTGGAATTTCTGACTTTAAAGTCAGAAAACCACTGCGCCTGCGTTGCCGTGTCCTCGATCCCGCTGATGTCATCAAGAGCGCACAGCGCAGGCCCAGTATGGTCTGTGTCTGCGCAGTACACTCTTGGTGACATCAGCGGGAGCGAGGACACGGCAACGCAGGCGCAGTGGTTTTCTGACTTTAAAGTCAGAAATTCCAGAAGTGAACCGGAGGCGGGGCCGGAGCATTGGGGAGTGGCTGCGCCAACACAGGATGTCTGCGGGGGACCATTAGAAGCCCCGGGTAAGTTCAGCTCATTTTCCCCCGACCCCCCTACAGTATCCCTTTAATTATAATAAACCACAGATTTCCATGTTGCATTGTACCCTAGGAGTGGCCTTGTTAAATAATCATTTGAATAGTTTGGGGCCTGACTGTGCCTCCTCTCAGAGGCGGGACGAGGTCCTCCAGCACCCAAGGCTGAGACACCAAAGTGCACCCCTCCATCCCTCCCACCCCAGCCATCACACACTGATTGCTATTAGACTAAGAGGGCCACAGGGCCCACAACCTCCCCAACACCTTAATATCTAGTTATCTGGCTTGCAGTCACTGCTATGTATCCCCTTTTCTTATTTCTTTCTGCTTCATACACAATTAGGAATGACAGCTGAATGAATTGTGCGCCCCCTCCTACACTGCGCCCTGAGGCTGGAGCCTCCCCAGCCTATGCCTCAGCCCGGCCCTGCCTCCTCTCTACCCCCTTGCAGAGTCAGTGCAGCAGAGCTTTGTACAAAATATTTACCTGCTCTAGTTTCATCCAGTCCCTTCTTCCTCCTGGCAGTCACTCGCTCTGCTGCATGCCCAGCTTCCTTAGCACAACAGAAGCCAGCAAAACAGACCACCAACTTTGGTTGGTTCTATGGGCATAACTAGAAATCATTGAGCCTCCCAGCAAAACTTTGATGGGGTCCCCAATGTCCAACCCTTGTGACCCTCACATCCTGGGGGACACCTCTTTTAGGGTCATAAAACAAGTGTGTTAAGATGTAAGACATCATAATCTTCACACCCAAACAACTGTAGCCATATAAACAGCCTATTTGAAGGATGGACCTCTCTATTGGAGGGTTTGACGTTGTTAGGAATCTGGTCATGCCACTTCCTGCCTGCTGGTGGCAGCATTGTGTTGAACTCTCATGAACTTCCGTTATTCCACCAGCAGGTGGCTTTGGGAACTGTGCATAACCTGAACTTTCATTGTTCCACCACTAGGTGGCTCTATGCTGTTTGGAGACAGCTCTGCCAATACATGGGTTGCTCTCTATGGACTTGGTTTCAATCATGCAGCAGGTGTGTCCTCCTGATATAAAAGCCCTGCAAGGAGCAACCTGTGCCAGAACTTTGTGCTCCCCAAGCTTGAGTATCTGGACAACCCTGGTTTCCTAGTATCTTGTATTCCTGTGTCTACTACTTAGTTACTGAACCTATTACCTGTCTGACCTTGATTCCTGCCTGCTCCTTTTGTACCGTGTTTGCTGGATTGTTGCCGATTTATGCTTTGTTCTGACCGTGATTTTGTGCCTGTCTCTTTGTACTGCAATTGGTGTATATATTTGTCCTGTGTATATGTGTATATATTCTGTATATATTTAGGTAGATAGATAGATAGAGTTTTGGTGGTTTGCACCTTGCCTTGTTTGTATGGTGTGTATGCGTGTGGTGGTTGCCTCTTTGTACATAGTTGCCACCGCATTTCCTGACCTTTATACATAGTTTGTTATGCATGCGGTGGCATTGAATTTGCATAATACTGCATGCATGATTGTAATTAAACATTTTTGCACAGTATTTCCGTCTCAGTGTCTGTGTAGCTGAAAACTGCTCAATCCCAGTTTCTCCACTCAGGCTTGTAACAGATGTGGTAGTTAGGCTCCCCTGTGGTTGCAAAAGCTGGTCCCATGTAGTTACGCCCATTTAAACCCCTGAGGCCACTCCCACTGTCAGCAAACTAGATGCCACTATCATCTATTCTTAGGCCCAAACTTTCCCTACGAGCCACAATGATAGAGATGGGAAGCATATCATGGATGACCAATTTGTACATGTACTTGCAGGAGCTTCTGCAGAAGTTGCTCCTTCCATTTCCATTCACTATCAACAATATGGCACCAAAGAGCTTTCTCCAGACCGGAGAGGTCAGTAAAAAAAAAAAACTAAATATAAACACATCATAAATGAATGTGATTGACTTGATCAGGTTACTGCTGCTTCCTGTTTGAGCTTACCTAGAAAACAGCACTGAGACATGAGCATGATGAAACCATATGCCATTCCATAAATTCAGTGGGAATTCATGGAGATGCCTGGGAAGTGGTTATAACTTTTATCTTCACAGTGTTACAGGTATTTATAATGCAGGATACAGTTTTTACATGCACAAAAATCATACACATTGTTAACTAAACCTGTTCCTCTTGTAGTTCCAGTGTGTTTTTGTCCTTATTCAGACTTCTGGCAATGATAAACTATACGAATTATGGAATATACTAATGTTTTTTGTTAAAGCGTGCCTCCTTCATGTAATGCAGTTATAAGTCCAGAGAGCCAGTTCTGTTGACTCTGTCACTAGAGGTAGGCATGGATTCTACCAAAGCATGGAGCCTAAGTGGCTACAGGTCTCCACCAGAGTACCCCACTAGAGATGATGAGCCACTAGCCATAGTGGACAATGGACTACTTTGCTGCCTGGTATTTCCTCAACAGTGGTGAGAGGTGAACAGGTGAGGCTGCAATGTGAAGATAGGTCCATGCACAATCGGAATTCAAGGGCAGGCGGATATGAGACATCAACAAAGTAATAGGCCAAAGTCAAATCAGGAGCTCAACAGCATCAGGCAGGACAAAGACACTAGAACACCAGGTCAGGGGTAACCCAAGCTGATGGAGCAATCAGCACTGAGTGCTGAGAGCAGCAGGCTTTTATGTGCATGGACAGGGTGTTTTGGTGCCAAACCTGCTGCACATATGTAAATGTCTGTGTGCATAACCTGCATGTGCATAAGGTGTAAATGACATAAGCAAACACATAAAGTCAGCCGCATGCACACAAGCAGGCTGACAGTGGTGAGTACGACACGCATGTTTTTTTTTTCGATGCAATTCCTAAATGGGCTGGAGCTTATTCTCATCTGTTGTGTTCCCTGTGCCTCTTGTTGCCATATAGTGGCGCTGCAGTGCTTTGTGGATGTGTTCTGTCATTCCACTCCAGAATTCCAATAGCTAATGGGTAGAGTAATGATTTCATATGGGATGTGTGATTGAGGAGCTCAGAAACCAGTGACTTTATTTCTTAATTACTTGTCTATGGTCTATAACTGTTTATGCCAACAGCTGTGTTTCCTGTAGCTGTTCCATGTTTCTGTAACCTTCATTTATAAATCTTCTTTCTTTAATGTGTATAGTAAATTTACTAAACTGCCCAGTTTAAGCAATTTATCCGATGATGACACTGCTTATCAAACCCAACATGTTTCCAGCCTCATAAAACATTATACGCGTAATAAATAGGTCATCTGTATATAGCATCAAAGAACAAAGTACAGTAGAGTCTCCTCATTTATCTGCCACAGGTGGGGATTGCCTCATGCCAGATATGTGTTCTTGCCTGTTGCTTGAGAAGTCAAGCAGATGGCATTAAATAAAACACTAACCTCCCCCCAGATGACAGACAGAGTAGGTGTGCCCAGCGCACTTACAAATCATTCTAGTGACTTTGTGGTACTTTCTGAGCGCGGTGCGAAGCCTCTGGGATTTACAGAGGAAATTTGTTATACGTTTTTTTCATCATGTTACATTTGTCACTGTAATTACTAGGTCTGCCAATTCTGTATTTAGTATCAGTTTCTATATTTGTTGTATACCATTGTCTGTATTATTATGTACCCCATGTTTGTGTCTTAGTTTGCACAGCACCATGGAATTGGTGCTTTATAAATCAATAAACTTAATTAAATCAAGGGGTGCCTAGGATGATGTTACTCACAATAGGGGGTACTTGAACAATACAGTCATTAATGAAGGGGTACATGTTATAATAGATTGTAAGCCTTCAGCAGAGTCCTCCTCCTTGTGTCTCCTACCTGACCACACACCTCCATTACCGCACACCCATCCTATGGATCTTAGTGAACTCTTGAGTGAACTCGACTGGCCTAATCTCCATGCTCCCATCCAGTGACTGACTAAGCATTACCTTGTACTCATACTGTGCTGCGTGATCTGGTTTGCATGTATTCCTGTACTGTCATATTGCTGTATGTCACCCCTAAATATTGTCTGTAACCTTAAATAATGCTGTGTAATATGTTGGCGCTTTATAAATACAATAAATAAATAATAACATTACAAAAAAATAATGCTAACATTTGTATAACGCTTTTAGACACAAAGCACTAGAGAGCTGCAGCCACTAAGGGTGCACTCAATTGGCCACCCTGCAGTGTTAGGTAACCTTGCCCAAGCATTCCTTACTGAATAGGTGCTGACTTCATCCAAGATTCGAACCCTTGGCCCCCACGTAAGAGGCGAAGCCCTTAAAGGAAACATGAGGTCACGGTTGAGAAACTATGTTGAGAATCACCGCTTTACAGAGCACATTTAAACTTGCAGGATTTGGAAGAGGTGTCAGAATTCTAGCAGTTTTATTTATGCAGGAAAAGCTGTCATATGTGTATGTTTTAAGTTTTAATCTTCTATGCAAAATTTCATTGTAAACTGTAAAGTTAGAGTACTTTTTTAAAATATTGCTCTGAGACATCTCAGCATATTCCAGACTGTGAAGCTTATAAGATTATTCTAGTTACAAGAAGCCAAAACATTCTTTGTTTATGTTACAAGAATCTTTCAAATGTCCTAAATTAATATTCCTAAAACACTCAAGCGGCAGTTTGGAGGATAGCTAGTCCAACTGCAATTATTTTTTGGATTGTGGGAGGAAACTGGAGTGCCCATAAGAAGCCTAAAGAAACCTGAAAGCATACAAGTATTTTATTTAACATGACTGAAGATAGTGTTCTTGGAGGAGTAGAGCCTAGAGTTGCAAGGCAAGAATGCTAACCACTGTACTGTCCAAAATAATTTTAGTAGTATCTTAGCCTATTTTTAGTCAAACACTTTTGCTCAGAATAAATTCAGTTGTACGTTTTAAGATTTATTCTGTCTTCACTTCAAGGAGCAAATCTGTGCAAAAGGCAATTACCCATAGCAACCAATTCCCTTTGTTAAACTTAACCAGCATGGGTTGTAATTTGTTGCTATGTGAACTGCAAGCTCTGCCTAAACAAGTAGGAAATGTCCTTTCTTCCATTCCGTGGTTTGAATAGCACTCAGTTCATAAGCTGTAGAAAATGCATTATTTTCGTTACATGTGGAAATCCCAGTTGATTATAATATACAGAGAATAGTTAGAACAAGTTTCCTTTTTTATCAACAACAAAAAAATCTACATTTCCCAAACGTAAAGGGAAGTAATTGAACATTTTCAAGGATTTGGGCTGTGATGTAAACCTTATCCTCATGTATTCAAATCTCTTTAACATCTTTGCAAAAGAAGCCTGAAGCCTGTTATGTTCACTAAGCTTTACTGCAGAAGCAGCTGAGCTGTTACAGTATATATTGCCTTGCTTTGTATTAACTCCCACAGAGACCTGCAAGAAAAAATACATGTTTGACCAGCAATAAATTCTAAAAATAGAGCAAACACATCATAGGCCTTTGCACCCTCCTCTACTTTGTCCATTTTCACGGTATAAGAGAGAGCAGCTCTCTGCAATTTGTACTGAAAGTCGGCTCTACACATGCTGCCCTCTGCACCTCCTCCGGTGTATAAAGACCTTGTGTCCAGCAGAAGGTGCAGGTGATGAGATTATTTTTATATGACTCGCACACCGAGAACACACCAAACGGGAATGCATTTCACACACGTTCTGCAGACTTCATGAATTATTTTTATGAACAGATGGACAGTTTGAGCAAATGCTAATTCCCTTCTGTTCACAGTGTTAGAAGAACTGTAGTAGAGAGTCTGTAGGTAAGCTCTGTGTTTCATTTCAAACCTTCATGATATATGGCATTCAGCAGATACAATGTCTACCTTTTTAGTACGTGTATAAAAAGGACTTGTCAAGGCAGAAATATGAAGTCATTGTTAAATTGTTTTTAGAGATGCAAACGCTGAGGCTGTTATCCTTAAGCTGAGAACAAGCATGTTCTAAGTGCTGCTCAAGAGACTGCCTGCTTGTTCTGGTCTTAGTTAAGTAAAGGACCACTACAATGAAAAATACGATATCAATATACAGTATATAAGTTCAATATACAGTATATACTGTATAAAGCAGTACGTTTGACCCAGAGCAAAATGCCCAATAAATAATTTTTTCCTATGTAGCTGTTGCTTACACAGTATTATTAATCTGACTGCTCTGAACTCTTAGGCCTCGTTCATATATTCTGCGTTTGGTGTGCTTGGGAAACGCATCAGAAAACGCATGGACAAAACGCGTACATTTGTACGCGTTTGTATGCGTTTTTAAATGCGTTTGTGTGCGTCTTTATTTAGTATGCGTTTTTGGACACCTGGACATTTCTCAGTTGAGTCACGTTGTCCATCCCCAAACGCATCGCCAAATACGCATAAAAAAACGCATGGTCATGCGGCCATCTGCGTTTCCATTGACTTTCATTGCTATGCGTTTGTTCGCGTTCCGCACACATATGCATGCATCTATGCGTTTCAAAAACGCGTACGTTGGAAACGCATAGATGTGAACGAGGCGCATAGCAATGCATTGTTTTTGCCCTGCACTAAAAAAACGCACACATCCGCAGTGGGAAAAAACGTACAGCACCGCATTTGATGTGAACGAGGCCTTAGTCCATCAACTCATGGAGAATTATTAAAGTTTCCTTTATTGCTTTTAATCCTGTCCAATCCTTGTTTCACCCACACCCTCCGAACCTATTTTTTCCATGGTGTTGGGGTGATTGGAAAAAAGGATCGGCAGCAGCGATCCGGAGACTATACAAGTCTGGCCTGAAGTGGAGGAGGTGACCTGGCATCAGTGGCGGGGGCAGTCCATTGCCTGCTTGTGTGCTGTAGCTCCACCTCTTTGCACGAGTGCCAGTGTAATTCATTAGTGTTAGTTATAAGTGTTCATTATTATGCAGCGCTGCGCACTGCTAGAGAGGATGAAAGTGTCAGATATTGTTTGACACTTTGATCCATAAGGGGAAAGCCATGCTGGACCAGATCTGGCATTGGCACAGATGCAATCGAGCAAAGTGCACCGGAGAGGTAGGGGAGATGGTGGGCGCAGCGGTGGGGAAGATGGCCAACACTGTAATCTGCACAGGATGGTGCTGTGTCGGATTTTATCTGCAAAAATGGCATCTAGCCTCAGCCACTTTTTCCTTTGCCAGACTTTGTCCGATATTGGTGCTATAGGAGAAAATACTAATGTTGGACATTGCCAAATATAGGATTGGAAAAGGTTAAAAGCACTCTCTGGCAAGGGCACACGTGTAAAAAGTGAGGATACCAAGGTAATTTGATCGCTGTGGAAAGCCGCTAGTAGAACATCAGTAGAATTACTGATATTCAACTATTGGGCATTGGCTAATTCTGAATATTGGTAATTTTTACAGATATTTTACTAATATCACCTAATTTATTTCTCACACGAAATCTATCTCTACCTACTCCTAACACTAACCTACCCCCACCAATATTAGCACTGCCTTCTGCTGCAAAACACTACCTCCATTGATATCTGTGCTGCCTATAACCATTATATATCAGCCCTGCCAGCACCCAAACTACACAGTAGTTGCCGCTATAGCCGCAGTTAGCATTATGGTCTATGTAGCGCCTATTTTACCAGGATAGATGCTGGTGCCCAAATTTCCTGCTTCACTGGCCAGGACCAATACAAAGGATACCAGTCGGCCTTACCCTGTGGGTAAGTAAAAAACCTTGGGTGGATAAGTAAAAAAAGGGTCCCTGAGGTAACTATTTATATATATTTTTTGTAAATGCTGCCACTTTTTTTTTTTTTTTTTTTACAAGTGTTTTATTTTGGTAACTTTGGTGGGTAGGGGAGGGGGTATGAAGGGGTTTAATTTATTTTTATTTAATTATGTAATGTATAATGTAGTGTTAAATGTGTATTTTGTATGTACTTTTTTTACCCCTACATGTCCCCACAATGACAATGAGTTTAGAGCACACAGACAGTGTTGTTACAGAAATAATCTTTAGCTTCTCATAAATGATCCTTCCTTTACAGTAACTTTGATTGGCTCAGGAAACACGTTCCCGTTCACCAATCACTGATGTGTCAGTCTCGACAGGTGCGAGCTGTAGGAGCGCGCACATGCACGGCGGCGGCAGTGGCAAGCGGTGCATTAAAACATCCTGATGTGGTTAAGAGGGTCAAAAATCAAATTTTAATGCATCTAGTATGCTGTAAGTGGTGAAAATAATTTTTCAGCACTCTACAACTGAAAAAGTACCAAAGAGTAGGTGAAAAAACATTGTCAACATTATTTAATTTTCTAGTTTGCTGGCACCTTAAAAGACATTTTATTGATCAGGTGTGAAAATATCACCTTGGTGAAAAAGCTACATAAATACACTCGGCTGTAGTGGACGATAACAACTGCCATGGCCATGAATCAGGAGTCAAACCAGCATGTATACAGCAGCCACTCAACACCTGCTAAAGATCTGGCATGCTGGATCTTTAGCAATCCCTGATGCCTGAGCACCGCACGATTGCAATGTTTCTCCCCTCTTGCCCACCTGCGCAAATTCGCTTCGTCGCAAACCGCCTGTTGTCCATTCCCGCATAGAAACAGACACATCACCAGCAAGGAAGCTGATGCTGCATCTGTACAGCATCAGCAATGCTCTGTTGCTTGGCAGGAATTGCTACATTCCTTGGGCAACAGAGATTTTCAAAAATCTCCACATGTGTACGGAGCTAATATGTAGGAGAAAAAGTGAATTGAAAAAGGGCCAAAAACTGTTTTTTATACAGAGGGGATGAGCTAAAACTTCAGATGTTAAGTAAATGTCAAATGATTAAAAAAGAAGGCTCCTGAATCCTATAGAGTCTTCCCTGTTATCTCTTGCTCCCCCTCGTTCCAGCATTGTCACCCCCGATGTGTGTATTCGACCAATTGGTCAAATACTGTCCATGAGCCCTTTGGAGGACTGGAACTAGGGGTACAAGAGCGGACTGGGAAGGCTCTATAGGATCCAGAGTATCTGACTTTCTTTTAGTCACTTGATGTTTACTTTAATGATTTTCTGGGTCCCATTTGGGAGCTTCAGAGGAGGTGAGAGGGAAATCTCTACAAAGAGAACCTAGACAGCAATATAAACCTGACCACTCACATCTTTAAACTCTTTATGTCTGAAATGCAAAAAACAAAAAGTTTTGTTAGGAGTTTTACTTAAAGTCTATAACAAATATAGACAAATCCCACAAGCAATGGAAGCTGTGGCATGTACAAAATAAAAATTACAACACAAGAAAGAAATGTGACTAAAAGGGCTGTTCTGTCTTCATTCTGGCATACATAAATGGGTTTAAAGAACAAACTGAATGTGCTCAGTGTCCTAAATAATCGTCAAGTCACCTAAAAGTTAGTTAGTATGTGATTTCGGTGCATTTTCAATCAGCGTACATTGTTAAAGTTGATGTGAAAAGTGCTTCATGCTCAATTACATTTATATAAATATGTCACAAGTCAGTTGTTAAAAGCTGTAATGAAGCTTGCAGTTATTTATTACGATCAATTTAAGTCAGAGAAAACATAAAATGTGACAATGCTCTCGTCTGGATGTGTGGGAGGGGTCTTTGTTTTAATATTCATCTGATACTTAAATGAGAAATTACATACCCACTTATTATAGTCATTTTAAGTGACATATTTTGTTTTAGGAGAATTTTATTTTAAGACGTTACATTTTTATAGCAAAAGGACAAAAATGAAATAATATGCTGCAAATTCAAAATGCATGACATCATTAACCACTTTCCAGTGTAAATATAGTAAAGGGCCCCTAAGCAGATCCTTGTACTTAGAGCCAGTTCATCTACATGTTGGGCTGCTACTTCTCTGCTAAATCTTTAGACTTGGTATGGGTAGGTTTGGCAAACAGCCAATCAGAAATTATTCATGAATGGAGTTCTCCTATTAGCTTGTGATTATGTGACAGGCTAGGCTACTCATATAACAAATCGTTGTAGCCATGTCATTGTGATTTGATTTTTTTCTGCTCTATGAGTACAAATAGTCTATACTATACATTGTATATAAAGTAAAACTTCTCACTGTGCAGCCAGCAACCAGGGGGCTTCAGCTGCTGAGGAAATGGCAAGAGAAAGGGCTCTGTAGGTTCAAACTCCTCCATACAGAAGCAGGTAATTTGGGGGTCGGCAGCTGTCCAGTAAAATAGGCACTGCATAGACCACAATGCTAATTGTGGCTGGTGGCCTGGTAATTTAGGCACCATAACTGGTAGTGGTTGTAGCTGCTATGGCAGGCATTACAAAGTAAATTGGGCAATGGAAGTCGGCTATTACAACTAAACTCGTGTGCGATAGTGGCGGTGATAGCAACTGTGGTTGGTGCTTGGTTATGGCTGATGCCTACGAATGAGGTAATGTGGGCACTGGAGTTCAGCGAATGAGGGCAAACTCCGGAGGGAAAGCAGTGATGACAGTGGCTATGGCAGGCACCTGGCTATGGCTGGTGCCTACAAAGTAATGTGAGCACCAAAGTTTGGGCGTCAGAATCGTAACGCTAGGTCTCCAACAAAAATCTGCAAATACATAGCAATTTCCATTTACTGCGAGGAATGGAATTGCATTACGAAAATACTTTGCCAGTGTGCTCAAGTAGGGAAGGGGCCTTACTAAGACACTGCAATGCAGTTGGACAAACAAATGCGAACATGCACCACCCAACTAATGCAAATAATGAGAGGATGTATAGTCAACAGATGTTATGTTGTTCTTGGGTGGACACCAATAGTACTTAACTACAAAGCACCCCTGAAGGTGAGCACCTGGGCAGCTAAATTGCAATTTTTTCAAATACACAATTTAGCTGCCCTGGTCTTCTCCTCCAGAGGTTCTTTGTCTGTAGTTAAGTGTAACTGTGATGTAGTTGTCTGGTCAGCACAATGTGGCACTAGTTAAAAGCCACCCCGATCCTTGCCCATTTTCATCCTTCCAACACATCAACATCAAGAAAAATTGTTCTGTTGCTGCCAATTATTTCCAATCCCTTTACGAGTGCCACTGTAATGAGATAATCAGTATGCTGCCTTCTTCTGTTTGAGATTGTAATGTTGTGGCTGACCAGCATTGAAGCAGGTGGTTTCGGCACATGGTGCTCAGCGGCGAGTGCCGAAACAAGGTGCTGCTATAGCAGTAATGCTATAGTGTGAGGGATGCGTAAGGATTATTCGGGGTTCCTGCAAATTACATCTTCCTCCGAGATGCTACAACTCAGAGGGGAAATAGCATTTCTGGGGATTTGAGCGGCAGCACGGTGGGCCGTCATTCAGCTTACCCTGCTCCAAGTTCACCGGCGGCATACTAATAGGTACCTGATCAGCGTTGCTTGCTGGAATGACCTACAAACTATGTTTACTTTCTGCTATTGAGATCAAACATGTGCATTAGATTTTTGTCTTGCTTTTTCTAATTTATTAGCTTTACCTAGAGTTCATTGTTTTTAAAAAATCAAATCTTCCATCCAGATTTTGTTATTAACTCTGCCATGTTTGTGTTTGTTTATGGCACTGTATGTGTGCACCGTTCAATTTATCACAATCATTACATAGCAGATTATTATTTTTAAATTGTGCATATTGTATAAGCATTTGTCAAATTGTGACAAATTGCTCAATTAGAATCTGCAGGAGTAAAGAGGGAATCTGAATGGGCATCATCAGTCTTCAGAGTTCCATAATTTTTCAAAATTTATTCTTCTGTGTTTTATTATGTGCAGAAATAAAAGAAAGACCAAGTTAAAAAGCAGCATAATTTATGCTATCAAAAGACATGCAGTGGTTAGAGAGGGAAATCAATGGCTTTGCTAACAGCAAGAAGGAAAACGTTTAAGAAGTAGAATTGAAAATGCAATCTACCAAGACAAGAATTTCCCTTTAATAAATAGTGCTTAATAATGATCACAATAAGCTGTGTCTAAAGTCATTAGCGTCCAAAGAAGCCGATGGAGGTAGAAGATGGATGGACATTACGATACACAAATTGAAAAATATTTATTCCCATCAACCACTATTCACATTGGAAGGTTTTCATCTTAAGGCTGGATTCATACTGTACTGGATGAAAAACTGATGTTGTAAAAACGTATCTATTTTTTATTAAATGGGTCCATTTCTTACAGTGTGCATCAGTTTTTCATCTAGTTTTCTGATCCATTCCGTTTATTAGGGATGGTCAATTAGATGCAAATAATTTTAAGTTGATGCAGGATTATGCAAATGTATGCAAATTTATGAAGCTTGAAAATGGACCAATCGAATTTTACCTCAGCAGGATTTGATTGGTTTATATTTAAGCTGCATACATTTGCATACAAAATTTGCATAATGCTGCATTCACTCGAAATTATTAGCAACCCATTAACCATCCCTACCGTTCCTTACCCACTCAGTACCTGCCGCTGCTGCCTCCATCCCACACAGTCCCACACAGAACAAATACTGGTATACTGATCCCAGAGACCCAGCAGAAGCATCACAGGCTCCCATTGGTTTGCAAGAGCCTGAGATGTTTCTGCTTGGGTTATGGGAATAGTACACCAGCATTTGTTCTGTGCAGGGACCCGAATGGACGCAGCAGGTGCAAGATGCACGTGATGAGCAGCCTAGGCAAGCATTGATTCTGTCGGCATCCGTCATCATCCATTTTGTCTGGTCTATCTGGAAAAATTGTGCGGCACCCATCCTTGCATTCAACTCATCGTAGCAGATTGAACGGATCCATTACAAATGGGTTGATGTGACCAGATCTTATTGCTTAACATAGGATCTGTTTGCATCCATTCCAATCTGCTCCTTTGCACTCCGTTAAGTGGAACTAATTTACTGCCAGTAGAGATGGTCAACGAGATGCTATTAATTCAAGCTTGCATGCAAAATTATATGCAGCTTGGAACTAGGCCAACCCAAAGAGGTAGAAAGTCCATTTGTTTGCAAGCTGCATATCATTTGCATTGAATGTGCAAGCAAATTATTAGGATTTCATTAATTATTGTTCAGTTCTGTTTAAAAAAAGAGGGGTAACTCTGTCAACAGTTTTCCATAATAAAGGAACCAGGGATTGTTGGCAGGAGCCTGTGGAGACTTGCTTTAGCTATATACAAACATTAGATTATCAGTCAAATTAAATAAGGGCCTGCTTCCTTAGTAAATCACATGTGGCAGAGGAAAAACTCAATCATACTACCTCTTTTGTTGCTATATATATTTGGTGCAAGTGAATGTAAATGGCCCACCGTGATTCCCAGTACTTCTGATGCATCACCCCTTCTGATGAGAATGCAATGGAAATGGGCCCTAACTGCATATCTGGGTAAGCCAGTGTGATTGGCCTTGCCTAGAGGAACAGCCAATGAAATGGATTTTGTTAGTCTGATTACATCTCTCCAGAGTAGGAGGCCACCTGCTCCTCTCCTCCAAGCTCTCAATGGCAATAATTATGCACTGAGCTGAGCAGTCCTGATCATATGCAGGTCCTTCATGATGGTAAATAAGCAAAAAAGGAAAGGGACCTCTGCTCATGCGAGTTAAGCTGTGGCCTCTTTAAATTTTGCTCTTTTTGAATTCATCAAGCTTCTTGAGTTCCTCACAAGATAATTACTAGCTTGACTGATTGGACCACCATTTATATGGTATATACAATGTATATATAATATATATATATATATATATATATATATATATATATATATATATATATATTTTTTTTTTATTTTTTTTTTAAATTATTATTATTATTATTTTCTTGGTGTATCGCTTTTGTGTCTCATAACCATGGGATGTTTAAACTCACTTGTTACTTCAGTCAATGAGTATCAATAATCTTGTACCCATTTAGGGAAGACATTTCTGAACAAGCACTGTACAGACATGAATTTAAGCTCCCAAGAAACTCTTTTCAACCCTGACAATGATCTTATGATCCTTTTGAGGGTGGCAAATAGCAAACTATCTTTTAATCTAATGCACTCCAGGTTTTCTGAATTACTATCATATCCTCGCTCGAGATGTCTGGAAATGTTTTCTTGTATTCCTCACTAAATCGGATCCATTGTGTTCTTGGCCTAAATGCACTAGAAATATACATACCAATAATGTAAAGGCTAGTTTATCATTTCAGTATTAACTGGGAAATCCACCAGCTTGTGTTATATGCTTAGAGGTGATGGGGAAGAAATAGTACAAGATCACAGTTTTCCTACTTTTACCCATACAGTTATCATATTTGCTTTTGTGCACAAGTAATATTGTCTGTTTACAAATTACAAATTCCCAAAGTACACAAATCTGTCTAGTGGACACTTCTCAGCTCTTTCTGTTTCTCAGCTCAGTACAGCTCAGTTTCGGCAGTTTGTTAATATTTTCTAAATGTATCTGACAAAGGAATGTAAACAAAATATAATGTTATCACCTCTTCACATGTGGCCAAAAGCTTTCCACTAAAGCAAGGGTATTTCTACTGAAAAACAAGGAAATGCTGAGTTTCATACCACTTTAAACAGGGCCACCATGATATCTATACCACGTGTGCTAATTTATGAATTTTCTGTTTAAAGCTAAAGCATCAACAAATTTGGATGATGTACTTACAAAAGACTGAGTGCATTCAGCACTACAAGTACACAGTAACCTTATTAAGCCAAGAGTCACTGATATCTGGTATTTAAATCTTTTTGGCAGAGGCCACAAAGTGGTGGATCCCAAACCAAACCTCTCACCACTGGATGTCATAAAGGCACATTTTGGTTGCCATGGAGTTAGCCTTGCCACTGATGTACAAGAAAATAATGTGTTAACAAGCTCTGGTTCCAAATACATGAGATACTGCTCACATATCACCTACAGTATATCTAAATAAAACGGTCTGCTTTTTATATGCTCTACAACTTATTAACGTTTATGTATATTTTATGATGCACCATTACCTAGACATTTTAATAAAAATCAATCTAAAAAGAACCAATAAAATTCACAGCTGCTAAAAGTTAATAGCTGACTGAGGAAGCATCAAAAGAATTATAATGTTCTTAGATACAGGAAGAACTGCTTTTTATGACCTGCATTGGACTTGTACATGTCGAGAAACTTGGCTCTGTGTCTAATGAGACAATAATTTACATATACATGTGTTTAAAATCTACTTTGACCTAATACTGATGTCTTATTTGGAATGCACAATCAGAAAGCCAACAAAACAGATCAAATAAACTAACAAAGGTTATGAAAAAGATGTTATTAAAAATAATAAATGCCAGCCTTATCCAGAGGTGACATTTCAGTCTTCTACTTTGCTTGCAAGTTGAAGCCAATGCCAACCTGTTGCATCTCTCACAACTTCATTGCTCAGATGTTCCGGTCACAATGTCTAGCTTAGCTCAAATATTACATCCATTAAAGAGCAAAATAAGGTGACTGCAATCCTCAGTATAGAATAAAGAAGTAACTTGGCTCAGCAATATGATACCTTAAATTTGGTTTGTCTTCTCCAAAGTGGTAGAGACACAAAATACTGCTAAGAGTCCATGGAGCAATTGGAAGATTTTAGAAGATTGCAACTGCAAAGCACCACTTCTATTCATCAAAATAGCACCACCTTGGCCCACAGCCCACTTAACCACTTCAGGACCACAGTCTTTTCGCCCCTTAAGGACCAGAGCCTTTTTCTCCATTCAGACCACTGCAGCTTTCACGGTTTATTGCTCGCTCATACAACCTACCACCTAAATGAATTTTACCTCCTTTTCTTGTCACTAATACAGCTTTCTTTTGGTGCTATTTGATTGCTCCTGCGATTTTTACTTTTTATTATATTCAGCAAAAAAGACATGAATTTTGGCAAAAAAATTATTTTTTTTAACTTTCTGTGCTGACATTATTCAAATAAAGTAAAATTTCCTATACATTTGAGCGCGAAAGTTATTCTGCTACATGTCTTTGATAAAAAAAAAACCATTCAGTGTATATTTATTGGATTGGGTAAAAGTTATAGCGTTTACAAACTATGGTGCCAAAAGTGAATTTTCCCATTTTTAAGCATCTCTGACTTTTCTGCGCACCTGTCAGGTTTCATGAGGGGCTAAAATTCCAGGAAAGTACAAATACCCCCCAAATGACCCCATTTTGGAAAGAAGACATCCCAAAGTATTCAGTGAGAGGCATGGTGCGTTCATAGAAGATTTTATTTTTTGTCACAAGTTAGCGGAAAATTACACTTTCTGACAAAAAAGAAAAAAAAAAAGTTTCCATTTCTTCTAACTTGCGACAAAAAAAAATGAAATCTGCCACGGACTCACTATGCTCCTCTCTGAATACCTTGAAGTGTCTACATTCCAAAATGGGGTCATTTGTGGGGTGTGTTCACTGTCCTGGCATTTTGGGGGGTGCCTAATTGTAAGCACCCCTGTAAAGCCTAAAGATGCTCATTGGACTTTGGGCCCCTTAGCGCAGTTAGGCTTCAAAAAAGTGCCACACATGTGGTATTGCCGTACTCAGGAGAAGTAGTATAATGTGTTTTGGGGTGTATTTTTACACATACCCATGCTGGGTGGGAGAAATATCTCCGTAAATGACAATTTTTTATTTTTTTTTTACACACAATTGTCTATTTATAGAGATATTTCTCCCACTCAGCATGGGTATGTGGAAAAATACACCCCAAAACACATTATACTACTTCTCCTGAGTACGGCGATACCACATGTGTGGCACTTTTTTGCACCCTAACTGCGCTAAGGGGCCCAAAGTCCAATGAGTACCTTTAGGATTTCACAGGTCATTTTGAGAAATTTGGTTTCAAGACTACTCCTCACGGTTTAGGGCCCCTAAAATGCCAGGACAGTATATATAACCCCACAAATTACCCCATTTTAGAAAGAAGACACCCCAAGGTATTCCGTTAGGAGTATGGTGAGTTCATAGAAGATTTTTTTTTTTTTGTCACAAGTTAGCAGAAATTGATTTTAATTTTTTTTTTCACAAAGTGTCATTTTCCGCTAACTTGTGACAAAAAATAAAATCTTCTATGAACTCACCGTACTCCTAACGGAATACCTTGGGGTGTCTTCTTTCTAAAATGGGGGATTCCTATACTGCCCTGGCATTTTAGGGGCCCTAAACCGTGAGGAGTAGTCTTGAAACCAAATGTCGCAAAATGACCTGTGAAATCCTAAAGGTACTCATTGGACTTTGGGCCCCTTAGCGCAGTTAGGGTGCAAAAAAGTGCCACACATGTGGTATCGCCGTACTCGGGAGAAGTATTATAATGTGTTTTGGGGTGTATTTTTACACATACCCATGCTGGGTGGAAGAAATATCTCTGTAAATGACAATTATTTGATTTTTTTTACACACAATTGTCCATTTACAGAGAGATTTCTCCCACCCAGCATGGGTATGTATAAAAATACACCCCAAAACACATTATACTACTTCTTCTGAATACGGCGATACCACATGTGTGACACTTTTTTGCAGCCTAGGTGCGCTAAGGGGCCCAACGTCCTATTCACAGGTCATTTTGAGGCATTTGTTTTCTAGACTACTTCTCACGGTTTAGGGCCCCTAAAATGCCAGGGCAGTATAGGAACCCCACAAGTGACCCCATTTTAGAAAGAAGACACCCCAAGGTATTCCGTTAGGGGTATGGTGAGTTCGTAAAAGATTTTATTTTTTGTCACAAGTTAGTGAAAAATGACACTTTGTGAAAAAAACAATAAAAATCCAATTTCCGCTAACTTTTGACAAAAAATAAAATCTTCTATGAACTCATCATACACCTAACAGAATACCTTGGGGTGTCTTCTTTCTAAAATGGGGTCACTTGTGGGGTTCCTATACTGCCCTGGCATTTGAGGGCCCTAAACCGCGAGGAGTAGTCTAGAAAACAAATGCCTTAAAATAACTGTTCAGGGGTATAAGCATCTGCAAATTTTGATGACAGGCGGTCTATGAGGGGGCAAATTTTGTGGAACCGGTCATAAGCAGGGTGGCCTCTTAGATGACAGGATGTATTGGGCCTGTTCTGATGGATAGGAGTGCTAGGGGGGTGACAGGAGGTGATTGATGGGTGTCTCAGGGGGCGGTTAGAGGGGAAAATAGATGCAATCAATGCACTGGGGAGGTGATCGGAAGGGGGTCTGAGGGGGATCTGATGGTTTGGCCGAGTGATCAGGAGCCCACACGGGGCAAATTAGGGCCTGATCTGATGGGTTGGTGTGCTAGGGGGTGACAGGAGGTGATTGATGGGTGTCTCAAGGTGTGATTAGAGGGGGGAAATAGATGCAAGCAATGCACTGGCGAGGTGATCAGGGCTGGGGTCTGAGGGCGTTCTGAGGTGTGGGCGGGTGATTGGGTGCCCTAGGGGCAGATTAGGGTCTAATCTGATGGGTAACAGTGACAGGTGGTGATAGGGGGTGATTGATGGGTGATTAGTGGGTGTTTAGAGGAGAGAAGAGATGTAAACACTGCACTTGGGAGGTGATCTGATGTCGGACCTGCGGGCGATCTATTGGTGTGGGTGGGTGATCAGATTGCCCGCAAGGGGCAGGTTAGGGGCT
This sequence comes from Hyperolius riggenbachi, assembly GCF_040937935.1. NCBI lineage: Eukaryota > Metazoa > Chordata > Amphibia > Anura > Hyperoliidae > Hyperolius > Hyperolius riggenbachi. The sequence continues at coordinate 458,371,517 of NC_090646.1, forward strand.
GATTGATGGGTGGCAGTGACAGGGGGTGATTGATGGGTGGCAGTGACAGGGGGTGATTGATGGGTGATTGACAGGTGATCAGTGGGTTATTACAGGGAATAACAGATGTAAATATTGCACTGGCGAATTGATAAGGGGGGGTCTGAGGGCAATCTGAGCGTGTGGGCGGGTGATTGGGTGCCGGCAAGGGGCAGATTAGGGTCTAATCTGATGGGTAACAGTGACAGGTGGTGATAGGGGGTGATTGATGGGTGATTGATGGGTAATTAGTGGGTGTTTAGAGGAGAGAAGAGATGTAAACACTGCATTTGGGAGGTGATCTGATGTCGGATCTGCGGGCGATCTATTGGTGTGGGTGGGTGATCAGATTGCCCGCAAGGGGCAGGTTAGGGGCTGATTGATGGGTGGCAGTGACAGGGGGTGATTGATGGATGGCAGTGACAGGGGGTGATTGATGGGTGATTGACAGGTGATCAGTGGGTTATTACAGGGAATAACAGATGTAAATATTGCACTGGCGAATTGATAAGGGGGGGTCTGAGGGCAATCTGAGCGTGTGGGCGGGTGATTGGGTGCCCGCAAGGGGCAGATTAGGGTCTAATCTGATGGGTAACAGTGACAGGTGGTGATAGGGGGTGATTGATGGGTGATTGATGGGTAATTAGTGGGTGTTTAGAGGAGAGAAGAGATGTAAACACTGCATTTGGGAGGTGATCTGATGTCGGACCTGCGGGCGATCTATTGGTGTGGGTGGGTGATCAGATTGCCCGCAAGGGGCAGGTTAGGGGCTGATTGATGGGTGGCAGTGACAGGGGGTGATTGATGGGTGGCAGTGACAGGGGGTGATTGATGGGTGATTGACAGGTGATCAGTGGGTTATTACAGGGAATAACAGATGTAAATATTGCACTGGCGAATTGATAAGGGGGGGTCTGAGGGCAATCTGAGCGTGTGGGCGGGTGATTGGGTGCCCGCAAGGGGCAGATTAGGGTCTAATCTGATGGGTAACAGTGACAGGTGGTGATAGGGGGTGATTGATGGGTGATTGATGGGTAATTAGTGGGTGTTTAGAGGAGAGAAGAGATGTAAACACTGCATTTGGGAGGTGATCTGATGTCGGATCTGCGGGCGATCTATTGGTGTGGGTGGGTGATCAGATTGCCCGCAAGGGGCAGGTTAGGGGCTGATTGATGGGTGGCAGTGACAGGGGGTGATTGACGGGTGATTGACGGGTGATTGACGGGTGATTGACAGGTGATTGACAGGTGATTGACAGGTGATCAGGGGGGATAGATGCATACAGTACACGGGGGGGGGGGGTCTGGGGGGGGGGGTCTGGGGAGAATCTGAGGGGTGGGGGGGGTGATCAGGAGGGAGTAGGGGGCAGATTAGGGACTAAAAAAAAATAGCGTTGACAGATAGTGACAGGGAGTGATTGATGGGTGATTAGGGGGGTGATTGGGTGCAAACAGTGGTCTGGGGGGTGGGCAGGGGGGGGGTCTGAGGGGTGCTGTGGGCGATCAGGGGGCAGGGGGGGGGGAATCAGTGTGCTTGGGTGCAGACTAGGGTGGCTGCAGCCTGCCCTGGTGGTCCCTCGGACACTGGGACCACCAGGGCAGGAGGCAGCCAGTATAATAGGCTTTGTATACATTACAAAGCCTATTATACACTTTCCGTGCGGCGATCGGGCAGCTAGTAACCCGCCGGCGCTTCCGAACGGCCGGCGGGTTACAGCGAGCGGTGGGCGGAGCCAGTCCCCGGCGGCTGATCGCGTCACAAATGACCCGATCGCCGCATAGCCACTCCCGCAGCCGCCCCCGCCGATGGGCGTATTGCGGTCGTTTGGGCCCGGACTTTGCCGCCGCCCATCGGCTGGGGGCGGTCCTTAAGTGGTTAAGCTACAACACAGATCGAATCCAAAGGCTATTACTACTGTTATACAATCAGGTAAGCAGTATTTGTGGTTTTTTATGATGCAGTGTATTGAGAGCCCTTAAGCCCCATCTACACGATATGATTCTTTGCGTGATTCAATTATGATTCTATTTACGATCCAATTAAATCTGACATGTCCGATTGGGATTCGATTCGATTCAATTCGATTTGCCATTGCAAAACAATAGCGAATTGAATTGAATCCCGATCGGACATGTCAGATTTAATCGGATTGTAAATAGAATCATAATCGAATCGCACAAAGAATCATATCATGTAGATGGAGCTTTAAAAATGTAGGGTGTCAGTCACATTCATCATTTTGCAAAAATAATGTAATGGTTTACTGAGAAATTCATAGGCCCTTAGGCATTTAGCTAGTTTCCTATCTGTTTATATTATACCTAGGTGCTGAAAGGGTATTTGTGATACTTACATTAATAACACAAATATATAAATGAGTGAGTGGCACAAAGAGGAAAAAGGAGACTCAAAGTAGGATTGGAGAACAGGAGAAGGAGGTAACTGTACGTGGCACTGATACCGAAGAGTCAAAAGCAAAGCTTACAGTTGTAAGTGCAAGTGGCTGAATTTAGGGAGAAGACATAAGGTTTTGGGGCACATCTCCAGCTCTGGCAGCTATAGGAAAGAGCTACACATGTATGTGCTAAGTTACTAGTTGACCATCCCCTCCTCCTCCAATCACTACAGTCCATGGGCATCCATGGTCTTGCCTTGACCTGGATCTCCTCCTACCTATCCAATCACTCCTTCACAACTTCCTTCAATGGCTTCTCCTCAACCGCTGCCCCCCTCGCGGTTGGGGTCCCCCAGGGCTCTGTTCTGGGCCCCCTTCTTTTCTCCATATACACTTCCTCAATTGGCAAGCTTATCTCCTCCCTGGGCTTCAAATATCACCTCTATGCCGAGGACACGCAGATTTACCTCCATACCCCCGATCTCTCATCCACCACTATAAACAAGGTCTCCATGTGTCTCTCAGCAATTTCCTCCTGGATGTCTGCTAGGTTCCTGAAGCTTAACCTAGACAAAACTGAGCTCCTGATCTTTCCACCCCATGCTGCTGCACCCCTCCCAGATTTCCACATGACAATCGATAACACAACCAATCACCCTACCTCCCAGGCCCACTGTCTGGGTGTCACCTTAGACTCTGAACTCTCCTTCATCCCACACATCAAAAACATCACCAGAGCCTGCAATTTCCACCTCCGTAATATCTCCAAGATCCGCCCCTTCTTAACTTCGGACACGACCAAACTGCTCATCCATGCCCTCATCATCTCCCACCTTGATTACTGTAACTCCCTCCTTTCTGGCCTCCCCTTGAAACGCACTGCCCCCCCTGCAATCAGTGATGAACGCAGCTGCAAGACTCATCCATTCTTCGCACCGCTCCGCATCCACATCTCCCCTTTGTGAATCCCTGCACTGGTTCCCTATCCATTTCAGGATAACTTTCAAGATTCTATGTCTGGCGTATAAATCTGTGCACAAAACCTGCCCTACCTACATCTCTGAGCTTGTTCACAGGTATACACCAGGTCGCCCCCTCCGATCCTCCAACGACCTTCGCTTCACCACCCCACGCATTTCACACTCCCATGCCCGCCTGCAGGATTTCTCAAAACCTGCCCCCACCCTCTGGAACGCCCTTCCACCACCCATCAGACTTGCTCCCTCTTTCAACTCATTTAAGCAAGCCCTCAAAACCCACCTCTTTATGATGGCCTACCCACCTCCTACCACACAGTAACTCTCTACTGAATATTTAACAGCCCCACCTAGTGTTTCCACCCCACCCTTTAGATTGTAAGCCTCTGGCAGGGTCCTCCATTCCCTAGTGTAATCTACAGGATCATGTACTCCTGTCCTATCACAGCCTGTACTTGTATTACTGGGCCTACCTAACCAGCCCATATTGCATGATAATGTATTTTGTACAATTTGCATGTATAACTTTGTTCTATGTTGTATAACCTTGTCATGTCTGTCATCCTTGTATCATTGTATATATTAATTGTCCAGCACTGCGTAATATGTTGGCGCTTTATAAATTCAATAAATAATAAAAATAATGATACTAGTATACTAGTGGGAGATCAGTCTCTAACCACAGGCAAGTAAGGAAAGAATGGGTTGGTCACATAAAAATAACTTTCAGTTCGCTTTTATATGGTGGTATTCCAAGGATTTTAAAGCCAACAGTGAGTGATGATATGGTTGGTAAAGAAGGCGTTAGCTTCTCTCATAAACCAAATTCACGGTGAGCTCCATAGTAGGGATTGTTGGAAATGCCCATTTCCGATTCCATGGAACATCCTATTTCCGTCAATGCCAATGTCTGATTTTCTGTTTTTCCGATTCTCAATTTACCGTTTTTCTGTTTTTCCAATTTCCAAGGAGTATTTTATTTGTCATCTTTTGCATTACAGAATGGAAAATTGTAAATCGGAAATTTGGAATCTTGTGATTGGTCTAAAATGATTGCGGTAATCCAATTTTTGCCGAAAAATTCTGCATTCTTTGATTGATCCATTGCTTCCAAGTTCTGTGATTAGAATAAAATTAACGAGTTGTGGTAAATTGGATTCCTCAGAATTCTGATTTCCATTTTCCAAATTCCGGACGGATATCATCATTTCTGATCGAAAATCGGAAAACAGAAATCGGAACGCGGAAATTTCAAACCCACAGAACTCCGTAGTCCATGATAGAAAAGCTGCCATGGATCATACACATATACACAGATAAAAAGGGTTACCGCAAGCTGGATCATGCAAGTTGCATTGTTTTAACTACCCTCGATCATGCTGCTTCCTACAACAACTATCACGTGTAATATGACTCACAAAATCTAGATTGAAACATGGTAGTTAATGTCTACCTGAAATGTATTTCTCCCAGTGGTTATCTAGACCTACAGACCTCTACCACTAGTCCAGTTTTTGACTACCTCTAGAGCTAGGGAAACATTATTCTTGAGATAGTAAGCTTGGGCAGTGGTGCTCAGCAGAGCTCGAATATTCGAGTAGCTCGAATATTCGAGCTCTTTTTCAGCTATCCGAGCTCGGTATTCGAGCTCCGAATAGCTGTAGCTATTCGAATGGGCTATCCGAGTACACTCGAATAGCCCATTCACTATTCGAGCTATTCGAGCAAACGGCGCTATTCGAGCTCGGTACCGAGCTCGAATAGCGTCATAGCCCAGATTGATGTCCTTAGAGCCAATCAGAGGGCTCCCAGGCCCTCTGACGGCAGCCAATCACAGAGGGGGACCCTGGCCAGCCCCTACCCTATAAATAGCGGCCGCCATGTTCCGTTTCTCCATGCTTGCCTGAGACTTGTACAGAGAGAGAGTTGCTCCTTTGTGCTTTGGCTTAGCAAGTGCTCTATTGTGATCATTTACCTAGCGTTTTTGCTCACCTACACCTGCCATATACACCTATATTGTTGTTAGTTAGATAGACATTGTATTTTAGTTAGTAGCTTGTGTGTTACATTAGAGACAGGCAGCTGCTGCAAGCTTACAGGTTTAGGCCTCAGGGGGGCCTTGCCTCTGTGGGCAGCTGTCCTCTGTTTATTTCTCTCATCTATACCAGTATTTCTGCTGTCCTTTACTAATAGTATTGTAGTTATACTGTACTAGGAGTAGGACACTCACTGACTGTCACTGTTTATAGGCTACTAGCTAGCTCCTGCGTGTGTGCACTCACTCACTGTCTGTGTGTACACACACTCTATTTCCTTCTGATTACTGATAGATTATTGTTAGTTAGTTGTACTTACTGTTACTACTTACTCTTACTGTACTAGGAGTCTAGGACACTCAGTCAGACAGTCACTGTGTTCATAGGCTACTAGCTCCTGCGTGCGGTCACTCACTGTCTGAGTGTACACACACCACCCACACTCCATTTCCTTCTGATCGCTGATTGATTATTGTAATTAGTTAGTTCTACTTACTGTTACTACTTACTCTTACTGTACTAGGAGTCTAGGACACTCAGTCACTGTGTGTTCATAGGCTACTAGCTCCTGCGTGCGGTCACTCACTGTCTGAGTGTACACACACCACCCACACTCCATTTCCTTCTGATCGCTGATTGATTATTGTAATTAGTTAGTTCTACTTACTGTTACTACTTACTCTTACTGTACTAGGAGTCTAGGACACTCAGTCACTGTGTTCATAGGCTACTAGCTCCTGCGTGCGGGCACTCACTGTCTGAGTGTACACACACCACCCACACTCCATTTCCTTCTGATCGCTGATTGATTATTGTAATTAGTTAGTTCTACTTACTGTTACTACTTACTCTTACTGTACTAGGAGTCTAGGACACTCAGTCACTGTGTGTTCATAGGCTACTAGCTCCTGCGTGCGGTCACTCACTGTCTGAGTGTACACACACCACCCACACTCCATTTCCTTCTGATCGCTGATTGATTATTGTAATTAGTTAGTTCTACTTACTGTTACTACTTACTCTTACTGTACTAGGAGTCTAGGACACTCAGTCACTGTGTTCATAGGCTACTAGCTCCTGCGTGCGGGCACTCACTGTCTGAGTGTACACACACCACCCACACTCCATTTCCTTCTGATCGCTGATTGATTATTGTAATTAGTTAGTTCTACTTACTGTTACTACTTACTCTTACTGTACTAGGAGTCTAGGACACTCAGTCACTGTGTTCATAGGCTACTAGCTCCTGCGTGCGGGCACTCACTGTCTGAGTGTACACACACCACCCACACTCCATTTCCTTCTGATCGCTGATTGATTATTAGTTAGTTCTACTTACTGTTACTACTTACTCTTACTGTACTAGGAGTCTAGGACACTCAGTCACTGTGTTCATAGGCTACTAGCTCCTGCGTGCGGGCACTCACTGTCTGAGTGTACACACACCACCCACACTCCATTTCCTTCTGATCGCTGATTGATTATTAGTTAGTTCTACTTACTGTTACTACTTACTCTTACTGTACTAGGAGTCTAGGACACTCAGTCACTGTGTGTTCATAGGCTACTAGCTCCTGCGTGCGGTCACTCACTGTCTGAGTGTACACACACCACCCACACTCCATTTCCTTCTGATCGCTGATTGATTATTGTAATTAGTTAGTTCTACTTACTGTTACTATTTACTCTTACTGTACTAGGAGTCTAGGACACTCAGTCACTGTGTTCATAGGCTACTAGCTCCTGCGTGCGGGCACTCACTGTCTGAGTGTACACACACCACCCACACTCCATTTCCTTCTGATCGCTGATTGATTATTAGTTAGTTCTACTTACTGTTACTACTTACTCTTACTGTACTAGGAGTCTAGGACACTCAGTCACTGTGTTCATAGGCTACTAGCTCCTGCGTGCGGTCACTCACTGTCTGAGTGTACACACACCACCCACACTCCATTTCCTTCTGATCGCTGATTGATTATTGTAATTAGTTAGTTCTACTTACTGTTACTACTTACTCTTACTGTACTAGGAGTCTAGGACACTCAGTCATTGTGTTCATAGGCTACTAGCTCCTGCGTGCGGGCACTCACTGTCTGAGTGTACACACACCACCCACACTCCATTTCCTTCTGATCGCTGATTGATTATTAGTTAGTTCTACTTACTGTTACTACTTACTCTTACTGTACTAGGAGTCTAGGACACTCAGTCACTGTGTGTTCATAGGCTACTAGCTCCTGCGTGCGGTCACTCACTGTCTGAGTGTACACACACCACCCACACTCCATTTCCTTCTGATCGCTGATTGATTATTGTAATTAGTTAGTTCTACTTACTGTTACTACTTACTCTTACTGTACTAGGAGTCTAGGACACTCAGTCACTGTGTTCATAGGCTACTAGCTCCTGCGTGCGGGCACTCACTGTCTGAGTGTACACACACTAAATTTACTTGTGATTACTACTGATTATTGTAACTGCTAGTTGTACTTCCTGACTGTTACTACTTACTTACTGTACTAGGGGACACTCACTCAGTCACCTCACCAACCAACCCACTCCATTAAAGTACCCCACTTTTCACCCGCCCTTTTAAAAAACTTTTGTCTATACGCCCAAAACATTGAAGATGTCTGGAAGTGGCAGCCAGCGCGGTTTGGGCAAGGGGAAGGGCAGCAAGGGAATCAGGAGGAGAGGGAGCAGCATTGTGGCAAGCCGCGGCCGCGGGCGCGCCACCATGCACAGTTCCGCAGCAGCAGCAGCAGCGTCAGTGGCTAACATTCCTCCCATAGCCACTGGCCGTGGACGCCTTGGGCGCCGCCCAGCAGGAGCATCTGCAACTCACGCTGCAGAGACACAGCAGCAGCAGCGTGTAGCACCTGCTCCCATTTTCCTCCAGCCGGGTCGGAAACGTCCCATTGAGGAAAAGGATGCAGACACTGTGGTGCAACTCATGACGGAGGATGAGCAGCCCGCCATCAGCTCTGCATCCGAGGCCTCCACCCTCACCACCACCACCACCCCTGTTCGCAGCAGCCGCCCAGCAGGGTCTGGGGAGGAGGCCAGTTCACCGTCACTCGCCGACCTGTCATTCAGCAGTCTTTTGACCCCAGGCATCATGAGTAAATTGTCTGCTGTTGTTGGCGATCTTGAGGAGGAGATGCTGATGGGCACTTTGGGGGATGAGGGATTGGACAGCAAGACTGTGGCGACAGTCAAGCAGCCCATCCATGCATCAGGAGAGGAGTTTGGGGGGTCCTCATCCCAGCAGGACATGTTTCAGGAGGGGGAGGATGATGATGACCCGGTGACAGACAGAGACTGGGTGCCACCACCTCCAGGGGATGTCGTCCTCAGCAGCTCTGAGGAGGAGGAGGAGGATGCGCTTGTGGGCCTTGCAAGGAGGCGCATCATTGCAAGCATTGGCAGCGTCCCACACCCTGCTGGTGTCTCAGGCTCAGCAGCAGCAGCATCAGCCAGTACCACCACCAGCACCCAAGCCCCCCCCCCAACCACCACAGGGAGACAGGCAGCAGCGCTTCCATGCCGTAGGGGGATGTTTCTGTCACCAATCTGGCGCTTTTTCACCATGCCCACTGTGTACAGCAAGTACGCCACTTGCAACCACTGTCAGCGGAAGTTGAGCAGAGGTGCAGACCCCTTAAAGTTCAGCACCAGCTCGCTCATCAACCACCTTGCGGCTAAACATTTCCACCAGCATGAGGAGTTCCAGAGGCTGAAGGCATCTGGTGCTGGCAGTGGCACCACACCCATCACTGCACAGCCTTCAGCAGCAGCAGCAGCAACAGCAGCCACCCGCCCTCCTGCTCCTCCAGCAGCACCAGCAGGAGTGCGGAAACGCACTGCTCCTCCCCCCTCTGCAACTCCTGCCGCCGACACTGAGGCCTGTTCTGGCAGCCAGTCCTCAGTGGCCTCCTCTGCTGTGTCTGCTGATTCCCGTGTCAGCAAAAGGCCACGCCAGAGCCTTTTGAGCGAGTCCTTCCAGGGGGTGGTTAGGGCTCTGCCTCCCAGCAGCCGTCGCGTGCGGCAGCTGAACGGCTTGCTGGCACGGGCCATGTGCTCCCAACTCCTGCCGTACACGCTCGTGCAGGAGGGGAGCGACATTCGTGCGCTGCTTGCTTGCGCAGCCCCAGACTGGCAGCTCCCCAGCAGACACTTTTTCTCCCGCAAGGCCATTCCTGCACTGCACCGCTTTGTGATGGCCAATGTGGAGCGAGGGCTGGAGCACGCGGTTGGTGAAAGGGTCCACGTCACCATGGACTCCTGGAGCAGCCGCTTCGGGACAGGCCGCTACCTGTCCTTCACTGTCCACTGGGTCAGCTTGGTGGAAGGGGGTGAGGATGGGAGAGCAGCAGCGGGCACAGCAGCAGCAGCAACACAGTGGGTGGTGCCACCCCGCAGGCTCAGGGGAACTGCAGCAGGTTCCTCCGATCCTCTGCCATCCTCCGGCACACCTGGCCAAACCCCCCGCCTCAGCAGCAGCGTGAAGGCCCGCCACTGCCAAGCGCTGCTGCACTTGGTCAGCCTTGGGAAGACCAAGCTGACGGCAACCCATGTGTTGGCCAAACTCCAGGAGCAGGAGAGGATTTGGCTGACCCCCAGAGGCCTCAGAGTCGGAGAGGTGGTGGCCGACAATGGGGCCAATCTGGTTGCCGCAATACACAGGGGAAACCTGACCCACATCCCCTGTCTTGCCCACGTGCTGAACCTGGTGGTGCAGAAGTTCCTGCGCACCTACCAGGGGATGGGCGAACTGCTGGAAACGGCAAGGAATGTTGTGCGTCACTTCCGGCGCTCGGCTGCAGCCTGTGCGAGCCTGGAAGACGTGCAAAAGGAGCTGGATCTGCCACGCCATCGGCTGATCCTTGACGTTCCGACTCGCTGGAACTCCACCCTGGCGATGTTGGAGCGTCTGGTTGAACAGAGGCACGCTGTCAAACAGGACCTTGCCCTGGCCACTGTTTCCGCAGCTCTGAGAAGGGACAAGACCAGCAACTTCCCGTCCATCGTCCCCGATGATGACTGGAGGCACATGCAGCAGGTGTGCTTAGTGCTGGCTCCCTTCCTGCAGGCCACAAACATGGTGAGCAGGGACCATGCTATGGTCTGCGAGTGGGTGCCCCTGGTTTCTCTGCTGAACAGGGCCCTCGATGCTTTGCTGGAACAGGGAGCGGCAGCCTTGGACCAGCAGGAGCGGCAACCAGCTGCGCAGTCCACCTCTGAGGGGGAGGAGGAGGAGGACTTGGTGGAGGTCCCTGACCTGGCTGCTGATGAGGGGGATCAGCACAGCGCAGCTGAGTTGGTGCGGGGGTGGAGAGAGGATGAGGCGGCAGAGGAGGAGGATGAGGACAGCACTGACGTCGATGTGCCAGCAGACGTGGCCCGCCTCTTCCCAATGGCAGCGCACATGCTGACGTGCCTGCGCAGGGACCCCAGGGTGATCCAGATGAAGCAGAGGGAGGACATCTGGATCAGCATGATGTTGGACCCACGCCTCAAGGGGAAGTTGAGCCAGTTCCTGCCGCCTGCAGGAGGAGACCCAGCGCAACAAATAAGGAGCTTGCAGCAGGCCCTTGTTGAGCGCTTGGAGGAAGCCTTCCCCCAGCCTTCCACCCCCACTGTCCAGCAGCCAGCACAGAGGCAGCAGCAGGTGCCTGCATCCAGCAGCAGCAAGCGCCCCACAGACCTGCTGTCTCTCAGCCACGAGCTCTACAGGACTGTAGAGGCTCCGGCAGCAGTGACTAGAGAGGAGATGCATGCAGCAGCATCCTCCTCCGGTCACAGCCAGCGCCTGACCCGCATGGTGGCTGACTACATGGGGTCGTACAGCGGGCTTGACAGCGATGCCCCTGTTGATCCCATGGAGTATTGGGTCAAGCGCATGGAGATCTGGAGCGAGCTGGCGCAGTACGCCCTGGAAGTGCTGTCCTGCCCCCCTTCCAGCGTGCTGTCCGAGCGCTGCTTCAGTGCAGCTGGTGGCGTGGTCACCGAGAAACGCTCACGTCTGTCTCACAAGTCTGTGGACAGACTGACGTTTCTCAAGATGAACCAGGCGTGGGTGGAAGGCGAGTTCCTGGCCCCTGTTGTCGGCGAGAGGGGGACATGAACTGGCTGCCGGAACCATCGTTAATGTGCCTTACCACCCTTTACCACCTCCTGGCTCCTGCTCACTAAGCCAGCCTGGTTCACTTTGACTATTACGTCGCCTGCAGCCACACATTTTACACCTACAGTGGGCTGCTGTGTACTGCCCTTCTGCTGTCTGTCTGTGTTTCCCACTGCCAGGGTATACAGATGATTTACCTTCTGCTGCCACTCTGCCACCAGCTATTACGTCAAACAATGGCTATATTGGTTGCAAAACCAAAAACCAAAAAACCATAAAAAAAAAAAAAAGGTTTAATTTTTCTGAGGTGCCCGGGTTGAAAACTGTGTTGTCCCAGTTGTGTATTGGACACAATGTGGGCTGCACGACCGCTGTCTGGGACCTCCTGTTGTGTTTATTTACAGCCCTGGTATCACCGCTAGGTACCAGGGCTATTATGTCACGCTGCCTACCTGCTGCCACACTCACACTGCTCCTCCATACCTCCTCCTGCTGCTGCTGCTGCTGCTGTCTGTCTGTGTTTCCCACTGCCAGGGTAAACAGATGATTTACCTACTGCTGCCACTCTGCCACCAGCTATTACGTCAAACAATAGCTGCTCGCCTACTCCTCCATTCCTCCTCCTGCTGCTGCTGTCTGTCTGTGTTTCCCACTGCCAGGGTACACAGATGATTTACCTTCTGCTGCCACTCTGCCACCAGCTATTACGTCAAACAATAGCTATATTGGTTGCAAAACCAAAAACCAAAAAACCATAAAAAAAAAAAAAAGGTTTAATTTTTCTGAGGTGCCCGGGTTGAAAACTGTGTTGTCCCAGTTGTGTATTGGACACAATGTGGGCTGCACGACCGCTGTCTGGGACCTCCTGTTGTGTTTATTTACAGCCCTGGTATCACCGCTAGGTACCAGGGCTATTATGTCACGCTGCCTACCTGCTGCCACACTCACACTGCTCCTCCATACCTCCTCCTGCTGCTGCTGCTGCTGTCTGTCTGTGTTTCCCACTGCCAGGGTACACAGATGATTTACCTTCTGCTGCCACTCTGCCACCAGCTATTACGTCAAACAATAGCTGCTCGCCTACTCCTCCATTCCTCCTCCTGCTGCTGCTGTCTGTCTGTGTTTCCCACTGCCAGGGTACACAGATGATTTACCTTCTGCTGCCACTCTGCCACCAGCTATTACGTCAAACAATAGCTATATTGGTTGCAAAACCAAAAACCAAAAAACCATAAAAAAAAAAAAAAAGGTTTAATTTTTCTGAGGTGCCCGGGTTGAAAACTGTGTTGTCCCAGTTGTGTATTGGACACAATGTGGGCTGCACGACCGCTGTCTGGGACCTCCTGTTGTGTTTATTTACAGCCCTGGTATCACCGCTAGGTACCAGGGCTATTATGTCACGGCGAGCTGCCTGCCTCATTGACTGCCTGCTGCCACACACTCATCCTCCTCCTCCTGCTGCTGAATTTACCTCCTGCTGTCTTTGTGTTTCCACTGCCAGGGAGCACATACAATGGCGCTTCCAACATGCGTGCGCCCACCAGCTATTTGTTACGCTCAAAAATAGCTGCATTTCTTTAAAAAAAAATTGAAAAGAGAAATACGTGAAGAAGACGATATTGAAAAGGAAGGAGAAGATGAAGAAGAAGAAGAAGAAGAAGAAGAAGAAGAAGAAGATGAAGAAGAAGAAGATGAAGAAGAAGAAGATGAAGAAGAAGAAGAAGAAGATGAAGAAGAAGAAGAAGAAGATGAAGAAGAAGAAGATGATGAAGAAGAAGAAGATGAAGAAGAAGAAGATGAAGAAGAAGAAGAAGAAGAAGAAGAAGAAGAAGAAGAAGAAGAAGATGAAGAAGAAGAAGATGAAGAAGAAGAAGATGAAGAAGAAGAAGAAGATGAAGAAGAAGAAGATGAAGAAGAAGAAGAAGATGAAGAAGAAGAAGAAGAAGATGATGAAGAAGAAGAAGATGATGAAGAAGAAGAAGAAGAAGAAGAAGAAGAAGAAGAAGAAGAAGAAGAAGAAGAAGAAGAAGAAGAAGAAGAAGAAGAAGAAGAAGAAGAAGAAGAAGAAGAAGAAGAAGAAGAAGAAGAAGAAGAAGAAGAAGAAGAAGAAGAAGAAGAAGAAGAAGAAGAAGAAGAAGATATAGAAGAAGACGATATAGAAGAAGATATAGAAGAAGATATAGAAGAAGACGATATAGAAGAAGATATAGAAGAAGACGATATAGAAGAAGACGATATAGAAGAAGACGATATAGAAGAAGACGATATAGAAGAAGAAGATATAGAAGAAGACGATATAGAAGAAGAAGAAGAAAGATAAAGAAGAAGAAGAACAAGTATATACAGTAACAGTACTGAACAAATTTCTGGACACAACTTCTCTTTTCAACTTTTTTTTTTTAAAGGAACATCCCCACATAATCACTTGCTGTTGTTACTTGGAAAAAAAGAGGTTTCTTGCATCATTCACCCTCAAAACAAGTGTTGGAAGCTATTTAAGGCCAATTCGAATAGTCAGCTCGAATAGTTAGCTCGAATACCGACTCGAATAGTGAGCTCGAAGTCCGAGGTCGAATCGAATAGTAAAAATTATTCGACTCGAATATTCGAATGACCTCGAATAATTTACTATTCGAATTCGACCAAACTCGAATTTTAAAAAGGGGTATTTGAGCACCACTAAGCTTGGGCGTCTTTTGTGAGCACTTACATGCTTGGGCACCACATAAGAAAATGGAAAGCAGGAAGGAACACAAATTGGAGAGACCTGGAAAGTGGGCCACACTATGTTTGGGAGCACAAAAAAACTGCAACATGCTTTAGGTGGCATCAGGGCCGGCACTTCCATAGTGGCAAAGGGGGCAATTGCCCCAGGTCCTTAGTGCTTCTAGGAGCCCCCAAGTGTCTCCTCCCCACCATTCACCCCCTCTAGCTATGGTGACACATGGGTACGGGACTAATTTCCACTTCCTCTTGCCAGGGTTAATACGCAGCCAAAGTCCGAAGCACAGAGTGCGGTGCTGCCTCCTGTGACTTGTCTGGATTATGTAAGACTCCCCTGTGTGGAGGGAAATAATGGGGATCCCAACAATGCTTTTGAGGTGACATAAGATAGACACCTGATGATATTGTGTGACCGGTGAGAGAGGAAAGGGAGGATATGCTACAACTTGAAACATGACATGCTGCAGCTCAACACAATAACACACTGACTGGCTGGCTGCAAGTCTGTGACAAACAAACTGCTCACCCTCAGCCAGTCGGCCATCCTCCATTCCTCCTCAGTCAGGACAGCAGTGCCACCTCCTTCCTTCTGCTGTGCAAGTCAAAGGAAACACTGCTGCTCTCCTGCCTTCCCCTCCTCTCTCACTTCTCACACAGCACAAAAAGCTGCTTTTCCCCAATTACGACCTCTTCACCTCGCTCACTCTCCTCTTGCTTCTCCTACTCTGACTGCATGCTGTAAGTGTAAACACAGTACAAACATGCCGCCCCTGTAATCTCTGCGCCTGATGCAAATGTTTCACCTTGCTTCATGAGAAAACTGGCTCTGCATTTCCTTCATTCAATTCAATTTACGAGGCTACTTACTTCACTCAGTTGTGTTGCTCCAATTGAGTACCAGTTCACCCCTGCACAGCATCTCATTTCATATGTTAGTGGTCAGTCTCCTCATTAAAAATGAATGGACTGCTTGCTGTGTCACTATATTTTAGTAATACGTTCCTTTTAACTAAACTGTTACTTACTTGGCCACCCATTAAATCATGTTCTTCACCAAATTTATTTTAAATAAAATAAAATTCTCTGCATTGCAAACACACTTTTGACAAAGTATGCTTAGGACCTTGGATTCCCAAGTGTATGAAATACATTCATTCATCACGATCTGATACTGCTTCCTCTGAATGGGCAACCTTCTCACTTTCAAGGACCTGATGAACCTGAATTTTCAATTAACATTTTACAAAATGAATCATTTTCATACCATAATTGCTGTGACATTTTTTTACTTAGTATTTTTAGGCTTATAAATGTTCTATTACTGTTAGTTTACTGAAGTGGCATTTTAAGTTAAAATTAAATTATTAAGCTCCTCTTTACCTCTATAGACCAGGAGAACCTGAATTGTGAATTTTAGATTTTATAAAATGAACTGTTCACATGCAATAGTAGTTGTTCCATGTTTATTTATGTATTTAATTTGACTAATGACATTTTGTAGGCTTACAAATGTTTTTAGAACTAAATCTATTATTGCAGCTTCAGCCAAACAGGAGGTTATTACAAATCAATTATGAGATGCTAATATTTATTTTTAATTATCAGGTACTATATTTTAGTAAACTGATTTAATAGTTTTTGATCCTATAGTAATATTAACTAGTTAATGCAAAATGGATGTTTTTGTACTTTTCGGTGCAAAACACATGTTTTAAAACAATCGTTCAGTATTAGTACATGACTGCTCCGTTTAATCTTTCTCACTGCTGGCTAGGGAGAAACAAAACCTTCTTGGAAAGGGAGTGGGGGCATTGCCGAGCAGCCATTTACCACTCCTCCCAATCAACTTGCGGTGGGCACAGCCAAACTGCCAGTCAAGTCTCCATTAGGTCATTAAAATATTTGCCTGGACAGGGGCATTAAAGTTAGGTTCTTGAGTTAGATGCTGCATGAAAATGCAATAGCTTAAAGTTTAACCAGTTTCGCCCTGTTGGACATTGCTGATACGTCAAAAGGCTGCTACTTTGCTGCTGCGCGCTCCTGTGCGCACTCCCGTGCTGCCGCCCGTTAGCCCGGAGATCAATGAATGGGAACACAGCTCGAAAGACAGATGGCTTCTTTAAGAAGCTGCAACCTTTCTACAGAAAAATAAAGTTTACTGTCTTCCCTTCACTTTCTGTAAGCGAGAGTGCTGTGGCCAAATAGTAAAACTACATCTACATACATTTTTTTTAATAAATACAATTTATTACATTTAAAATTAACTGTTTGCCCCCTACACTCCCAAAAATACCCAAATAAATGTTTTAATTAAAAAAAAAACTTTAATAGCTAAGGTTCTGAATGTTATTAATATGCATGTGAAAAGAGTATATTACTATTATTTTTTAAATTATATGCTTGTAAATAGTGATGGACGCAAAACTGTAAAAATGCACCTTTATTTCCCAAAAAAATATTGGCACCATACATTGTGATAGGGAAATAATTTAAATTGTGTAATAACCAGGACAAATGGGCAAATAAAATATGTGGGTTTTAATTATGATATCATGTATTATTTTAAAGAAATAATGGCAGAAAACTGAGAAATAATGATTTTCCATTTTTTCTTAATATTTCCATTAAAATGCATTTAGAAAAAAATAATTCTTAGCAACAGGTACCACCCAAAGAAAGCCTAATTGGGGGTGGGAAAAAAAAGATATAGATCAATTCATTGTGATTAATAGTGATAAAGTTATTGGCGAATGAAGGGGAGGTTAAAATTGCTCAGATGCATAAGGTAAAAAACGACTACTAACTAACCTTTCAGCAATCCTAATTATGTGCATACATATGATACATTCATATCATTGAATCCCCCTGCAAATGTGAGCAATTTTGAAATTACCCACACTTCCTGTATTGGGTGACAACTAGGATAATGTCTCAGGAATCTGCAGCTTCCTTTGAATCCCTCTAGCCTAGAAAGATATGCAGTGACATAACAGCCATGGAACTCTTGGGAAAAGCATTGGACCCCAGCATACTCTGCTGGATCATTGTCCAATTTACAGCCAGCAGTTCATCTTAATCTCGCCTGTTGATTTTACTAGTTCTGGGATTAGACTCCATAATCATGAGGGCGCTGACTTACAACATATGGAAATGGAATAAAGGGATTTCCATCCAATAGACAGTAAAATCTAGCATTGCGTATGGTCACGGAAAGGTAAGGAAGGTCAATCCAGCATCCACCCTACACTCTTTAAAATATTAAGTTGCTTTGAGGAGCAGAAACACCTCCTATACCTATATATTGTTGTCTATTAATAACTCATCCTTACAGTAATGCTTAGCCTGTGCTTTGATGTCACACAACCTTCCTCCCCAGAGCATTCTGGGAGACAAAGTGCAAACAAATATCCCACAGTTATTTACCTTGTCAGCAGTAAAGATGCCACCATCTGTGATAAATACCAGAATGTAAATCAGGGTAATGAAAGATTGTTCAATGGGGAAATACAGACTAAATCATTTATAATAATATTATAAAATATTGTTACTCAATTTATATATTATAATATATAAAGTTATAATATAAAAAACTATTTTATTCATTATGGTAAATTATATTCCTCTTTAAATTAAAAAAACAGCACTTACAAGGCTGCTGCTAAGCTCCTCTTGAGTCCAGATACTCCGCCCACAACACAGGAAGTTCGAAGCTACAGAACTTGTAGCAGGCACACCCCACTTCAACCCTGTGTTAGCCATAACTTTACAGTTAACTATAAGAGAGGTTCCAACAAATAATAGCAATATAGCCTTGATGAAACAAAAAGTGTTATTATGACCAGTAAAGGTAATGCTATGAACACAACAAGTGCACTTTTCTGATTTTGGCTCTTAAAAGAGACACTGAAGCGAGAATAAATCTCGCTTCAGTGCTTATATTCAGCAGGGGCATGTGTGCCCCTGCTAAAACGCCGCTATCCCGCGGCTAAACGGGGGTCCCTTACCTCCCAAATCCCCCCTGCAAAATCTACGACCAACTTGGTCGTAGATTTCGCTGCTCTTAAAGCAGGGCTAATGGCTGCAGCCCTGCCTTTCAGCGCCGTCTATCAGCGGCGCATCGCTGCCTCTCCCCCGCCCCTATCAGCGAAGAAAGACTGAGAGAGTGGGGGAGAGGCGGAGATACGCGCTGAGAGACGCGCGTGAGGCAGGGCTGCGGCCGTTTGCCCTGCCTCAATGCGGAAGTGCTGCCCGAGACTCCACGGGTGGATTGGGGAGGTAAGGGACTCCCGTTAAGCCCCGGGATAGCGGCGTTTTAGCAGGGGCACACATGCCCCTGCTGAATATAAGCACTGAAGCAAGATTTATTCTCGCTTCAGTGTCTCTTTAAGAACCAGCATCTAAATTATATGATGCCAAAATGCCAATACAATTATCAATACCTAAATGTTGTTGCTAAGAGCTAATGCTCCTATATTTACATGTTCTATATTTCGAGACTTCAAGCCAAAGCCAGGGCAAAGAGCATTGATTATGTACGCAGAAAATATTGTATCCTAGCAACCAAGTTTCTCCTTTATCAGTTTAGAGATAGAAGATGATTGGCTGATATAGATTATAATATTTTGCACACCACTTCCTATTTCATTAAATTACTTTGAATAGTTTACATTGTAAATGAATGACTCGTCAAGCGACCTTAAGCTACTCAACACTTAATAAACGATTCTAACATACTATGTCAATAAGTATGTATATTTTTTTTTCACTCTTTACTGTTAAATTTGTTTATGAAGTTATAAGGCTGAAACTACAGTAAACCAAGGTGATAGGATGTTTACCAAATGAGAAGAGATAGATGAAAAAAAAAATCCTTTATGATTTCAATTCCCATCCTGCCAAAATACCATGCTGTGAATTGCTCTGGATAGTCTTATGTTTATTTATTTTTATTTTTTTTTAAGAATGCTTCAACTGTATTCTTTTCTTCTTGTATATTAGCTCTGGATCCAGCTTGCAATCATCAACAGAAGCCATGGGGAGAGTGGCCCTGGTGGTGAGCAGGTAAAAGAGGCTTTTAACAAATATGTTTGCTGTATATATTTCATATTTTGTGATGCACTGCGGACTCCTTCCCTGAATCAGCAGTACAAAGCGCTCTATGTTTCCTCTGTTTTGATATTTGTGTTTTAGTGATACGCCTTTGTTTTATAGTTGTGGCTTTCTGCAGTGCTACAATAAAATGGACGTTTATATACATCATTATTTTATTTTGTAAGTACTCATATGCATTATGTCAGCAGGCTGCAGTAAGGGATTTTATGGCCTCTCTTTAGCAGTAGATGGTTGGATAAAGATTGTACTAGGATAAAAAGCTTCTCTATAGGAAACTAGTCTGTTTTCATGCAAAAAGGTAACAAACAGAGGCAGAATAAGGTTCAAGTGTTTCTGTTTCCAATTGCTTCTCTCCTAATAGACAGGTGCAAACATCTGCCGACCGCAGATGTGAATGCGTGGTGATATGAGGTTCCTGGATATATGCAGGCATTAGGTTTTAATTGCAGGCTTCATAGGTTATATAAGCAAGCAATATGCAGTCTACAGAATGCTGCTAGGTTAATTACAGCAATGGCTTTTTGGATATGTGTTAATACAGCTGAAGTAACATTGCTTTAGGCTTTCTGAAAAGTAATAATTACTCTGTGAGTAGGAAAGACTTAATTGCAAGTGCATATTATTTAGAAACATTTATGCCACGGTCAGCACCACGCATCTGGGAAACACATTCCCTTATTTCCTCCAGGTAGTATTAAAGGAGTGATATAAAATGAACATACCAATTCACTTCTAGGTAAATGAGTGTTCAGTGCAGACTTATTATGGAAAAAAGAGAACTCTTTTGAAAGTACTGCAGAAGCTTGTTTAGAAGACATTGCAAAGTGTGACGAGAGGAAAACCCTCACTGTGATCATTTCAAATGTCCAAACACGAGAAAGAAAGAGTCCATATAGCAATAGAAATCACTCATTATTAATCAGGGACATGCCCAATTAAAAACAATAAAAATGCAAAAAGACAGCTGCATAGGACAGTGGACATCAATGTAAGCATGAGTATATAATATTCAATACAGTCCATAAATTGCTGGTGGGTTATGGACTGTATTGAATATAATATACTCATGCTTACATTGATGTCTACTGTCCTATGCTACTGGCTTTTTGGATTGTAATTGTTTTTAATTCGACATGTCCCTGATTAATAAAGATTGTTACAATTTCTATCGCTAGCTGTCATCTTGCATAACAGTAAAAAAAATCCAGTTCATTCAAAAATCACTTCATTGCTATTTTTAAACGTTGCAATTATTGCAGTGTTTTTTTTTTGTTTTGTTTTTTAATCTTGCAAAAAGCCTTTCAAAGTATGTCTCTTGCTTTCAGGGCCAGCCTGAAGATGTCAAGACTGTGGCTAAACCACTGCATAACTAATTGATAAGCTGTCAGGAAAACTGAAATTAAACCCATGAACACTTTCAGGAACTTTAAAAAACAACAACAAGAGTTTGCTATGGGTAATTAGAATATTACACAGTAACCAAGCAGTTTTGGTGTGAACCAAAATCACAAGGAAAGTATAGGGGACTAAAAGAGACCGAAAAGCCCTCCTACTAACAAGCAATGCTTACTTAGTGTAGTTTGCCTTCTTAAAACATAAGGAATTTGTGATAATTCAGCTTTATGTGAACATCTGTGGTTACCCACAATGCACTGCTACTGAATATGCAAATTGTGACTGATCCGTTGGAAATAAAGGAGACATTCAGTCAGAGAGTATGGCTGTAGTTCTACTTTAACTACTTGCCGACTGCTCCACGCCAATTGGTGTGAGCAGTGCGGCAGCCCCAGGACTGCTCCATGCCCATTGGCGTGAACGGTCTTCTACGGGGCTAGCAGGAGATAGCGCGCATGGTGCGCATGCATCTCCTGCTCGGGGGGCGGAGCTCCACCCCACCTTCAGTCTCCGTGCGGCGATCGCTGGAGGGGATGATCAGACCCCACCAACAGGAAGCTGTGTTGGTGGGGTAAAAGGGGAGGGGGTCACTTGTGTGCTGTGCGGCCCTGCAGCTTGGCCTTAAAGCTGCAGTGGCCCTATTAACAAAAAATGGCCTGGTCACTAGGGGAGTTTAATACCGCGGTCCTTATACAAGAAATTTGATGAATCTTATTTTCTTCTTGACTCTTCCCACCTATTTTGTAGCTACTGCCAATGAGGAAGTGGATGATCCTTGAGTGCTGTGTTGTGTCTGGTCTCCAAGACAGCTCTGCTTTTTCTCCTAGGAGACAATTTTAATCATCTGTTTAAAATAACTTTTCAGAACTTTTTAATTGAAAAAATACCAAAAGCAGGTGTAAAAGTACTGACAAAATTATTCCGTGTATTTTCTTGATTTTTGGTGGCTTAAAAGGCATTTTATTGACAAGGTGAAAAAATTTCCACTTGGGGGAAACTAAGGAGAAAAAAGTGAATATGGGCCCAATGTGTTTTATGTGGATGGGCTTTAATAAGGCACCTTGAACCCTATGGAATCGCAGGAGATAAAAGACTTACTTGAAACAAGTTCTTTTGACATCCCACATGTGTTAACATCAAATTCATTTGCTGGAGACTCACTGCCAAAGTCTGTGCAAGGCTAGCCTCAAACAGAGGGTAATACAAGTCACGTGAGCACTGCAGAAGTGAAGCCAGATGATTTGAGAGTGCAGTTCTGTGGAGATTTGTACCACTGGCAAGCAGTGCCAATCTCTAAAGGCTCACCAGACTATCCAATCCAGCAGTGAAACAGTAAAGGCTCGTTTCCACTACTGCGGCGCGATTTTGACGGGAAAATCGCGGCAACAAATCCGCATGTGGTTGTGGTTCCGTTGCCATTTCTATGCGGATTTTCACGCGGAATTGCTCGCGGTTTGCACAACGCGATTTTAACCATGTCAATGCCGGCAAACATTGACATGGGTTTGTAAGCGGAAATGCACGCCCAAACGCCGGGAAAACCGCAAGACTAAAATGCTTGCGGTTTTCCTATTTAGTTACATTACCGACAAATCGTGTGCGGGTGTGCGGCGTGCGAATTTTGATGGGTCTGCCGTGCAGATTTTTTCTGCATGACAAACCGCACAGAATCCCGCCCAAGTGGAAACAGCTCCATCCACTTGTATTGTCTGTGCGAATCTGCATGCAGGAAACGCATGCAGATTCGCTCTAGTGGAAATGGGCCCTTAAAGAAGCGAAACAGCTCTAGCTGTAACCCTGCATCGGTAGAAGCAATGCAGCAAACCAGAACTCACCATGTAATGAATGACCTAATAAAGTTGGAGTAGTCAGTAACATATAGCATGCGTGCTTCCTAGTGCTATTGCTTCTATAAATGTTGGTTAGGTTTACAGCCTGTTCTATGACATGTATTTCATTGTTTCACATTTCCTTTGTTTCAATGTGTACAGGTTGAGTTCTGTGAAATGAACTGGAGTGTCTTCAAGTCTTGTAGCATGAATCTTTTGCGGTTTCTGCTAGCAATGAGCAATTTTCCAATAACCAGCTATTTTCTAACATGTAACACTTAAAAATAGTCTGCTAATGCCCAGACTGCTGATTTTTTTGATGTGCTAGGAGAGTTAGTAATCATTTGTCCATCGCAAGCGTTAATTACGGCAATTGAATTAGACGTTAAATTGTGTGCAAGGCAGGGTGATAGTTTACTTGCTTGCAGAGAGTTTTTAACACCTGTAATTGAATCAGGGTCACTGTGCATTAAAAACAAGTTAGCCTAATCTCATACATAGCCTGTAGTAATGGCAGGACATCTGCTTATTATGTAATTAGTTAACCTTTATGGCAACTTTTAGTTACGTGGAATAATATTTCTGTTTACATTAATTAGCTTCAGCATTCATAAAACGCATTGTCATTGTAATGTTGCTTGAAGATCTGAAGTACTTTAGCACAATTACATATTTTCCTTGCACAGGAAGTCTAGTAAACAGACAGGTATGTTTTAAAGCTCAAAGATATATCCTTTCAACTCTCTAATTCATACAACCATAGCATAACTTCTTTTTCTTTTATAATGATGAAACCTGATTGGCTGTTGATTTACTTGTGTTTTTTTTTTTCTCAAGTTTGATAGAACTAAGCCCGACAGGATGTCAGGATGTCTGAAGATCTACATTGTCAATCATTACTTTCTTCATTTATGTATTGAACCTTGAATATATTTTAAATATTTGAAAACATTTAACATAATAAACAAAAATGTATCGAGGATCTGCTAATAAAAGGTAATAGGTTAAATTTTGGAGTCACGCGTTTACCTGCATACATTTACTATTTGCTTAACAGCATTCTCATTAACATTATTTGTCAATAAATTCTCCTTTCCCAAAAAGATTTGTCCAGAACCTGAATTAATTTGTCTTGTCATATAAATGTTGGTTTATGCCAGGGGTTCTCAAACTAGGTGCCGCGGCGTTCATCTCCATCCTTTGGGGGGTGCTGCTGAATAACGGTCATAACAGCATTTCAGTAGTTATTTTTGCAGAGGAGTGCCTTGAAAAAAATTTCAGAGCCATCAAGGGCACCCTCAACAGAAAAAGTTTGGGAACCACTGGTTTATGCTGATCAGCGCGTTACTCTGGTAAAACATCTAACTGCCAGATCATACTTATCTCCAGAGGCTCACATGGACAAATTTTCAATCATTTTTTAGGACTTTAGTTTTAGGCCGGTGTCACAATTAAAGTGTGCGTTAAGGTGCAGTGCCCTGCCCCTGCCACAATGTAACGCAACACAAACACAGGACTCTGAGGCACAGTATGCTGACAGGGCCATATGCATAGTGATCCCCCCGCACGCTCCTCACACAGTGACACACTTCCTGCTGGACAGGAAGTACATCACTGGGATTCCCGGGCATCCCCGTCATATTCCCATTGTTCAACACATGTATGACGCAACACCGCTGCCAACCTTTTTAAAAGCTATGCATCACCCATTAATTTACATTACTTGCGCCATCACAGAAGACCAGCGGTAACATACTGTTAACATTGCAGCGAGTCGTCAGCAGTTCGGCAACTTGCAACGCGGCGCGGTATGTGTGCTAGGCCCTAATGACTTTAATTGCTGATACGTTACCCTGCTGTACAGCACATTAACGCAACACACACTTGCAGTGCAAGTGTAAAGGACACCTGAAGTGAGAAGGAAATGGAGGCTGCCATGTTTATTTCCTTTAGAAAGCGTAGTGGAGCACTCCCCTCAGTTCAAACAGCGATGTGCCTCGGCTATTCTGGCAACACTCCAGAATCTTTACAGCAAATGGAAGCGAAGCCGGCACCATCAGATATGTATTTGCTCTTTTAATCAGATAAAAACATGCAGACAGCAAATATGCGACGTTTCGAGGACACAACCTCTTTTTCAAGCTGAGCTGTGCATGACAAAAACATAAGTAACCAAACAATCCTATATATACACAACACGGACATATGGCAGCCTATCAGCATTAAGCTACATCATTAACCAATGAAATCAGGTCCTACCTAGTGGACCTGATAGAAAACCACAGAGCTGCCTGTCTGATAGGATCTTTTGAAGTGGAGACGTCCCACCCTCCCATCCACGTCAGTCCCAGGTGGGGGCAAACGGCTACTCATTGCTGGGCAGAATCATGCGGACATCCGTCTCCATCCGGCCACACCCATCGGCGGACCTGAGAGGGGACACTCCGCACTACGTAGGGGAGAGGGCGGCAACCAGCCGTCCACTCCCCTTCTGCCCAGCAACGCGTGACGTATGCGGAAGAAAATCCGCTTATACGCCATGCAGATGTAAACAGAGAGCCTAAGTGCCCGCCCCCACTCGGGAAAGAGAGCGTGTGTCTGTTGCCAAGCAACGCATGCAGTGTGTCATATGAACACAATGCTATGTCTCTAAATGCTACTAATAGTCGTTCCTAAAAGGCAGCAGCCAATTAGATGTTAGTATATAAAACTATAACGGGGGAGGAGCGGAGACAAAGGAGCAAGGGGACGGGTAAGAGAGGTAAAGGGGGGGGGGGGGGTTTGGGGGGTGAGGGGGGGGGGGGAGGGGGCATGGAAGGAGGAGGGAATAAGGAGGTAATAGGGGTTGGGGTATTGAAGGGGAGGCAGCCACTTGGGGACCCACTGGAAAAAACTGAACAATATTAGGCAAATCAAAAGAACAGACAAAGAACATCTCAGTGAGGCTGCACAACATGGAGCAGCGAGTAATCAAACAAACGGCGTAAGATCAAGCTCTCTATTTAGACCTCTCGGCTCCATGGTGTCCAGCCTCTTGATCCAGTGGGCCTCCCTCCACAGCAGGATTTTCTTCCGCATACGTCACGCGTTGCTGGGCAGAAGGGGAGTGGACGGCTGGTTGCCGCCCTCTCCCCTACGTAGTGCGGAGTGTCCCCTCTCAGGTCCGCCGATGGGTGTGGCCGGATGGAGACGGATGTCCGCATGATTCTGCCCAGCAATGAGTAGCCGTTTGCCCCCACCTGGGACTGACGTGGATGGGAGGGTGGGACGTCTCCACTTCAAAAGATCCTATCAGACAGGCAGCTCTGTGGTTTTCTATCAGGTCCACTAGGTAGGACCTGATTTCATTGGTTAATGATGTAGCTTAATGCTGATAGGCTGCCATATGTCCGTGTTGTGTATATATAGGATTGTTTGGTTACTTATGTTTTTGTCATGCACAGCTCAGCTTGAAAAAGAGGTTGTGTCCTCGAAACGTCGCATATTTGCTGTCTGCATGTTTTTATCTGATTAAAAGAGCAAATACATATCTGATGGTGCCGGCTTCGCTTCCATTTGATGTTTATTTCCTTTTAAATAATGAAGATTGCCTGGTTGTCCTGCTTATCCTCTGCCTCTAATGCTTTTAGCCATAGACCCTGAACAAGCATTCAGATCAGATATTCCTGACTGACACCTGGATTTACTGCATTGTTTCAGGTGTGCGATTCAGACACTACTGATACATAAAAGATCAACAGGATGCCAGACAACTGGTATTGTTTAAAAAGAAATAAATATGGCAGCCTCCACATCTTTCTCCCTTCAGGTGTCCTCGAATACAGATTTCCTACAAATGTGTCCACTTACTTTCATTTGTACCTTCTGTTCACGCTTTGTGCATCTTTTCCAGGGTGACTTTTTAATAGCGTATTTTTTGCTATAGTGCATATTACCAGGGGCGTAATAACAACCCCTGCAACTGCTGTGAGGGGGGTCCAACTACTAACCTTTTCTTCCTCCAATAAAGGGGTTCAACCTTCAGATCAGGTGTTTTTGTAGCTAAACTACACGGGAAAGAGTGTACGCATTGGGGGCCCCATCAATGCTTTGCTGGGGGCCCCATAACTTGTAGTTATGTCCCTGCATAGTACTCATCCATGTGCAAAAGTTTACCATTACATGCCATCTTGCTCCAAGAAATAAGCCTTAACTATCAAGCTATTTCTCAGGTTGTCTCAGGGTTGGTCTTTTCCCGTGTGGTTGTAGAATTCTGTCTCCTACACACACCAAAACTCAGACATTCAGCAGCCACTTTGGATTATTGAGATATGCAAATATTAATAATCCCTTCACTGTTAACAGAAGAGCTAATAATATACAGTACAACAGTCATTTCTAAAATGTATAAGTTCTGGTATTGTATTCCCAAACCAATGTATAGCTGGGGCAGGATCTCATATTAAATAAAATGTATTCATAGTAGAGAGAGACCTGCAAGCACTCGAGCTATTTTCAAAATTTACTGGAGAAATCAGAAGCACAGCAGGGCTAAAACATCCTGACTTTTCATAGCTTTGTGAATTTCAAAGCATGCATATTGAATAAATGGAACATTAAAATGAATGCCGTTACAACCCCCAGGTTGGGTCTAATGTATAACAACTGTCAAAAAAGTAAATGAATATATAAGTTGTGGACGTGTCATAGCAACATTGCTATCAGCATTAATTGGGTTTCATTGTTAATTATTTGCTGCTGGCAACTTCTCAACTTTTGTTCACTTTTTATTTTCTGCAGTCTTCATGCAGTATCCCCCGTAGAACTGAGCTGTAGAAAAGTAGTAAAATACATTGCTGTAGCAGAATTTTCTAAGTCTCTCTCATTGATCTACAGTATATTTGTAGTAATGCAGTCATGCAATGGTGGTGTGGATTCCTTACACCCACAGTCACATTTCTGGGTTGCCCTTTGGAAACACCACTAATGTGTTGATGATAGTGCGCACCAAGCAGTGGCTGTACTCTCACATGACACCAGCTATTGATGGGTAGTCAATTGGAACCAATGCTGTTTTGAATTACTGTGTCACTTATGCCGATAGGACTATTGTATTATTCTTTGCTGTTGGCAGTGTATGACTCTCAGCTACGCCGGTAAGGGGTAGTTGTGGTGGTTTCATGCTTTTTTATTTTTTTTACTGTGGAAACAAGTTATTCTCCTGTTATAACCAAGATGGGTGTCAGATGGAATATTTAAGTGGACCCTTGTACTGATACACATGTGCATTTGGGGGAAAGGAGAGGGGAGCTGATCTGGTGGTGGTACATCTTGTATTAATGACAATATTGTCTATTTTAATGTTGGAATCTCTATTTGAACCTTTGATCTTGATCACAAAAAAATAAAAATACATTAGAGGGGAGAGAAAAATGTTTTTATGCAGCATTTTTTATAGTAATGCAGCCCTTGTCTGATGTAATTTAAATATTATTTAGAACTTTATTTACAGTAGCATGGTCTTCAGTGCCAGAGTACTAGGACCCCCCATTAGAACAAGGTTCTCCCCTGCACATTCAGTGGAACCCTGTACTATATAGGCCAGGTCCCCTTGCACTCCCGCTGTAAGAGACACCAGATGCATTCCTAGGCATCCAGACTATGCCCTAGATTTGAATACAGACACCCAACAAGGTATATAAGCTTCAGGACATGCCCCTAGAGGTGTGCCCCATGACATAACATAGAAATAGGAGAAAAGTCATTTCAATCTGGGAGAAATGTATATATATATATATATATATATATATATATATTTAAAATTCCACAATATTTTGTGATAGTGGTCCTTTAATTTGGTCATTATAGCTATGGTATTTCTTTATTGAAGAACAAGGAAGGATGTGCAGTAATGGATGAGGCTAGTACATGCAGCATACATGAAAGAGCTTTTTTACCAGCACATTTCTAAGTGTGGTTAATAGGACTGTGTGAGTAAAATAACGTATTTATTGGAGATTTAAGGTGTAAATACACATTGGCATCTGACCACCATAGACTTCTCCTCGGAAAATGGAGTTCTTTCCTATCATACATAAATATAAAAATCTAACATAATTTGTATAGCTACTGTCCATCCAGCCATAATGTCTTCTTAATAGATAACCATCACTCAGAAAACTCCTTGACAACCCAAACAACTCAAGTTATTTGCAGGAAAATCTAAAACATGACATTATTTCCAAAAGATCCATACTAGCTTGGATAGAATGAATATTCACTGGTCTGGTTTGCTTTGCAGTTTTGTTTATTTTTAGAAGAGAAACCGACATGGGAGGATTAGGCTGATGTTGGACAATAGCGCTCCTTGCAGTGACCACAATGGTAAGCTTTCTAGCTGAAGCCATGCCATGTAAACAGTGAGGCACAGATCAGTTTGTAAGTGGGATGGGAAGCCATGAACAGTGAAGCAAGCTGTGCAGTAGCAGATTGAGCATATTTATTACAGTTAACACAACAGGACATGGCAAACAGCCCAATCGTAAATGCATCTTTTCAATCCTCATGGATACTCTCTTCTGGCAGATCAGATAAAAGCTAATTCTGCTTGGCTCACAAAGTGGCTTTTAAAAATAACTTCCAAATACATCTTTTAATTTACGGATTTATTCGAACAGCCTAACTAAAATCAGACACTTATGATGTATTTTTCCCGTACCTGTAAATTTAGAAGAAATATTGTAATCACTTAGAAACTAATTTAATTCCTGATGGCTAGATTATGTTGAGATTAATTAAAGTCAGTTTTAGAACATGCTATTTCATTACGGCTGAATCCTTTCACCCTCTCAGATTCTCCTTATGAAGTTTAATGCCATTATTCAAATCATTTTTACATTTTGATTCCCTTAAGAAATGTCAGTCACATGACACCATGCGATCAACTTCTAGTGGGGTTAAAGGTATACAGAGGAAGCCAACAATCCTCAGATGGTTTACTACATGATTGATTTCTCTCAGGTTATTGTATCCATATCTTTATCTGATGCATCAAACTAATATCTTCATAGCACTACAATGTCAACATAGCACTATTTCAGAACATGATCACTCAGAGTGCTCCACCACTGGGAACTAATTCCCTAAACTAAGTAAGGGCCAGTTCACATGGGCTACTGCCGGTATCAACGCACATCATTTACCGCCCCGATCCACCATATCCTACATTGAGATGAATGGCAGAGTTCATCTCAATGCACTTAATGTTGATTGTCACTGAGTGGTGGTCCATCAAATTATCCAAGTCATTGCCTGTAGCTGCTAGCATCAGCTGAATTTGCAGTTCCATATCCCCCTAAGGGCTCAAAACGTGATGCGATGACGAACTGATGAGAAACTATGCCAAAAGCTTTTTTACTCAGTTGCAGAAAAGCATTTGGCTACAGCAGAAGTATGTGTGTGTACATAAACTGAAAAAATGGAATACGATTTATAAGAAAGTTATTGCTTTTTCAATTGAAAATGAATAAAATTAATTCTATAATATTTGGGAAATTTAACATCGACTTTCAACTCGTGCAGATGAAACTTTTAATGCATCGAAACATTTAGAAATACATATGCATGAATCAAAAATTTGTTGTCTCTGTTCTCTGATGGTGTTATTCAAGCTTAAAGTAGGATTATACTCTCACAACCAACTACTCCTAGTCCTAGCTATATAAAAGAACATTTGAAACCATTCACACACATTCCCTGTGTATAAAAACCTTTATTTTCACTGCAGAGAGCAGGAGAAGTTTGCTTTTCAGTCCTTGCTTTTTTTTTTAAATGTTATTTTATGTAACTAAGAGTAGCTACTGAAATTTTTGTTTTGGGAGTATGATCCCACTGTAATAATACCAATATATCCTATAATATATCCTGTGATTTGGGTCACTTACAACAATCATTTGAGATCTATTTGGGAACCTTTTCCAAGCGTGCACGGGTTTTCCTTCCACGTTCATTAGCAATGTTATCATGTAAAACCCTGCATGATTACTATTATTATATAACAATGCAGCCACTGGCAGCTCATTCCCACTCATCCCTTCCCTTTCTATACAGCAGAACAATCAGCAGAGGGCTAAACAGTATGTACAGGAAAGAGTTGTTCAAAGCAAACATGAACAATCCTTTCAGAAGGTTTTACGGAACACCTTGACAGACCTATGTCAGAATCCTGTTTCTATATTTCAGCTCGGCCTTCAATAACATCTGCTCGGACATCCTCCTTGATAACCTTGGGTATCTTGGTGTTGACTCCACTCTGGGCATATGGGTCAAGGACTTCCTAACCACCAGGATGCAGAGGGTCAAGCTCGGTAGCTGCTTATCCCATGAAAGTACCAGGGTGTGTTATCCCCACCCCTGTTCTCCCTGTAAACCAGTAGCTGCCCCTCATCTGAGGACTCTATAAAGGTCATCAAGTATGCAGATGACATTACTATCATTGGCCTCATCAACAGCAATTGGGAGTGGCCTACCACAGCAAAATTGAGAGAATCTGTGGCTGATGAAAGGACAATAAGCTCATGCTCAATACGGCTAAGACTGTTGAACTGATTATAGACTTCCTGAAACATCCCCCACTTGACCCTGTTCTCATCACGGGGACCGAGGTTTCCTGTGTACCAGAGATTTGGTTCCTCTGCACTACCATTACCAAAAACTTAAGATGGGGCAGAACAC
This sequence comes from Hyperolius riggenbachi, assembly GCF_040937935.1. NCBI lineage: Eukaryota > Metazoa > Chordata > Amphibia > Anura > Hyperoliidae > Hyperolius > Hyperolius riggenbachi. Next base: position 458,402,845 of record NC_090646.1, read on the forward strand.
TACCAAAATTCAGAAGAGGGCCCAGCAAAGGTTATTCTTCTTGCGACTACTGAAGAAATTTGGTATGCTGCTCACCATAGAGTCCATCCTCTGCTCATCCATTATTGTTTGGTATGGAGGGGCAACTGCCAGGGACAAGAAAAAATTCGAAAGGGTGATCAGCATGGGAGAAAAGATCATTGGCTCGGCCCTGCCACCTCTGAATCTCCTCCACACTGCGAGGATGTGGACAAGGGCAACTAAGATCTCATGTGACCCCTCACAACGAGCAGCGGCTTCTTCGAGTTCCTTCCATTGGGCCGCCGGTATAGGTCCATCCACTCCAGAACTACCAGACACATGAGCACTTTTTTTCCCTCAGGCTGTCCACCTGCTGAACTCCATCCCCCCTTTGCTAGCACTGCCACCCTGAGAGACCTTCACATCATAGACTGCGGCGCCCTACCCACATGTGATGTGAGCTGAACAATCCTTCGTTCTTCCAGTTCTGCCAAATGGCCGTTAATTTTGAACATGCAGAGCTTATAATCCTTTAGATTGTAAGCTTGCAAGGGCAGGGTCATCCTCCTAATATTTACTGTTTTTGTTGCAATATTTGTGCTGCTTGAGACTCTGCTGTACATTTTTTGGTTGTACCTATGTTCCCCTTGCCGTCTTATTATGCATTGTAAAGTGCTGCGGAATATGTTGGCGCTATATAAATAAAAAATAATAATAATAACATCCACCAGCTTGTAAATGAATGGCTGTCTGCACAATTGTAATGCCTGTTTGTATTGTTGTTACTGCCGTCTTTGTACTGATGCCAAAACAATGTGAACCACAAACAATTCCGGGTACACAAATGTACTTGGAGAAATAAAGTGGTTCTGATTCTGAATCATAAGATCATTATTGCAAATCTGTGTATGGATTAAATAATGCTCTAAAATGTTTGCTCCTAGTTAAAATTTAAATGCTCCTATGTTTCTTTGAAACTCAGGGCCGGATTACCGACCAGGCAACAAAAGCAGATGCTTGGGGCCCCATTCAGAGTCAAAGGGGCCCCATCAGCACATAAACCAGCCCTCACCATCCTGTCAGCGGTGGCTGTATGGTATAATGGTTAAAGGGACTCTGAGCAGTGCAGTAACTATGGAAAGATGCATATCATTTTAAAGCTCTCTTTCTCCTATTTCCAATGATATATAAACCGCCACCCTATGCCTTTTAGTTTTCGCTATTTTCGCGATCGAAATCGCGGCCACTGCAATTTCGATCGCGAAAATAGCGAAAACTAAAAGGCATAGTGTGGCAGTTTATCTATCATTGGAAAGAGGAGAAAGAGAGCTTCAAAATGATATGCATCTTTCCATAGTTACATTGTATAACACAGGACGACTTTTCTCCAAAGTTGGCAGCTCGATTCAGCACAATGCAATGAAATATAAGGAACCCAGGGGGATATAATTACAAACATCATGCTGGTAGGTGTGAGGATGTAATTAATTAGTTGTGGGTATGCTTAAAGGCATACCCACAAGCACTGCTCGGAGTCCCTTTAAGGGCTCTGCCTCTGATACAGGAGACTAGGGTTCGAATCTCGGCTCTGCCTGTTCAGTAAGCCAGCACCTATTCAGTAGGAGACCTTATGCAAGTCTCTCTAACACTGCTACTGCCTATAGGGCGCGTCCTAGTGGCTGCAGCTCTTGCGCTTTGAGTCCGCGAGGAGAAAAGCGCGATATAAATGTTATTTGTCTTGTCTTGTCAAATGATGCCGTGCACTGCTGATTGTCTTCAGAGCCAGGCTCTTTTCCTAGGTCCCCCTCCTGCTACTGTGCGCTCTGCCGCTGCCCACTCCCCCCTCCCTTCCCACAGAGAACCACAGCTGCAGCAAGAATGATAGCAGCAGATGGCAAACGCTCACTCACCTATCCATGATCCAAGCGATAGAGATCCCGTCATCTGAAACCCATCTGTCTCTTCTACTGTGCAGCCACTCGCTCTGTACTTCCTGATTCTCAGATCAGACCGGAAGTAGGAAGTAGTAATAGTAGTAGTAACAGAGCGGCAGCACTCTAGAGGAGACAGATGGGCTCCGGATGACGGGACCTCTATTGCTTGGATCGCAATAGGTGAATGTGAGTCATCTGGTGCTGTCCTTCTCCCCCGCTGCGGCTGCCTTCTCTGCTGGACTATCGTATTCACTGGGATGGAGGCTGCATGGTGGCTGTCTAGTTTGGGAGGAAATCTGTTGTTCGGTGGTGGGTGTGGTTATGTAATTCTGTCTGGGGAATGGCTTTTGGTTTGGCGGTGTCCAGAGCTTTCTGCTATTGCCAGGCTGGAGATGCAGGGGGAAAGTGCTGCTGCTGTGATATCTGGCACCCTCTTCACAGGGGTTCCCCAGCCCCTGAGTGCAAATGTCCCAGCCATTCATCTCTCACTCTGCATTTTGCCGCTGCTATTCCCTGCATTGTGCACCCCCAGAGGAAAGCGGGCTGTTGCCCATAGCAACCAGTAGCTCGGCTGCCCCGGTGTGTGCGGCATGTTGCTGTGCAGCTGTATCTTCTGATTCTATTACAACATGATAGGGGGGCCCAAATCAGTCACTTTGCTTAGGGCCCCATTTAGCCTTAATCCGGCTCTGTTGAAATTGTAAACTACTGCTTTCCTATCACTGAGCTTTTTATGAACCAGGTGCAGGTGAGAAATTACCCAAAGAAGATCGCTACAGCTTACCTTCAAATAAAATGTGTGTATAAATGAAAACAAGCTTTACCTTACTGTAAGACAACAGGGATATTGAAAGTCACCTTTGCTTTCTATGATCAACATAAAAGCACTCAGTGTGTAGTCTTGTGTCTTTCATGATATGAGATTCTTATATGTTACAGAAAGAGATACATAAGGAGCATACAATAAAGAAACCTCTTTTACAGGTCAAGACTATGACATGTGCTGTGCTGTGTTTTCACACAGCTCTGTATAGCGTAAACCATTAAATTAGATTATGGTCTACACAACGTGCATAACACAAATGACATAGCTAAACTGTAGCTATCATGTTTGGAAGGATCAGAACAATAAGATATCAAAGCTGTGGGAGGTGGGATTAAATCAAAGTAACTAACTGGAAGTATGTGAGCTATTCTATTTGATGCTTTCACCTGTATGTGAACTCTTTCTATCTCTCCATGATCCACAGGTGGTCCTCCCGAGTCTCCCATGGTGGCCAGCAGGAGCTGTAGGTCAGCCAGCAAGGCATGCGTCCTCTTCAGATCTCTCCTGAGTCTTTTCTCTACATCAAAGTCTCTATGTCCAATCTGCAACACAAACAGCCTCATCAGTGGCTTACAACGCTACACATGTATTTCAAACACACAAGCTAGGTTAATAATAACACAGTAGTACAGTTTAAGGAAGCTTCAAAATGATGAACATTCCATATTCCACATTTAACTTTTATAATGTTTGATTTTACCTAGTTTTTTCGTTTTTAAATAAAAATCAATTGAATATCTCTAATGTTGTATTTTAGTTTCACTACCTTCTGAATAATATACCTGCAGTAAATATGCAGTCAGTTGAGTGTAAATACTTGATTGGTACTCACTCGTGGCCAATGAGTGTATTGAAGGCAAAGCATCAGCATAACAGTCACAAACTTACATTTTTTTTCAGGAAGCCAACAGAGATAAACTATACTTGTATATTGTTTCTTACCGTTGGATTATTTATGTCAGAAAGGATACAGCTGAAGTAAATACTTGACACAAAAGGAAATGAGTGTGAGCTGAATGATCCCTTCTGATAACAAAAGACAATGCGGTAGAGGGCTCTTTAGCTCTTATTTCCCTCTCATAATCATTTAATTACAATCTTCAATTAAAAGAAATCAGTTTATAGTAAATAAGATAATTCTGATAACAGAAAGGACTGCATTGTGAAGCAAGGGATAGTCTGAAAATAATGGACAAGAAATAAGATGTACTAAAAATAAAAAGTCTTTAATAAAAATAAGACAATTAATTCTTTACACAAAAATACCAGTGCTCACATCTAACATCAAAATCAAATTGATTGTTGTATTCCTATATCCTGTAAAGTTGAATCTTCATTTTAACTTGTTATTATGATTATTAATTAATATAGCACTTTCATCGTCTGTGACACTGAACAAAGAAAATATGGGTACATAATGTAGGCATTTGCAAAAAATACAGGTAGTTCTTGGTTAACAAAAAAAGATAGGGAATGATCATTCTTAACACAGGTTCATTCTTAACGTGAACCTGTTTTCAAGTCAGAACACCATGCCTAAAGTAACTCCTCCCACTGTACCCCCTCTCTGCCACCAGTGTCTCTATTCCCCTGCTCTGTGCCCCCATTGTCTCCCTGTACCTCCAGTGTTCCCTTAGTGCCACCCTCCTGTACCCCTGTGCAACTTCCTGCCCTCATGTTTCCTCTCTGTGCCTTCTCCAGTCCTTATGTGCCTCCTTAAATCCTTATGTGCCCCACACTCTTCTTCCACTGCCCCCTTTGTTTCTCCTGGGATTTCTTTGTGTCTTCGCTGCCCCTCTTTGCACCACCTTTACCCCTTTCTGTCACCTCTTCTGTGCCACCCGTGCCAACCTCTCCTATGCCTCTCTTTATGTCTCCATTGCTTATTACTCACCTCAAAGACAGTCCCACGTTGCGGTCTCCATCTTGATCAGCACCGGCTTGTGATAATGACATCATCACAACGGGGTGCCAAGTTCATAACAGTGAGTCATTCATTAGTCAATCATTCATAAACCGGGTATTGTATATACTATCTGTACAGAAGTAGGAGACAGCATAAATGTCCCACTGGCATATATAATGTGCCTAAAAACATATAGCACTTCCAAGAAACAAAAATGGAAAAACTACTGCCTGTTTGAGCTTACAGTCTAGAAGAACAGGAAGGAAACAAGAGGAAAGGCAATAAGTAAGAGGCAATGAGTAAGTGGCATATCTGGTGTTGATGAGTTCCTGGCTACAAATCACTGCCTTAATTTGTAGAAAAAAATGGAAATGGAATGTAAAGCATTGGTCATTCCAGTTTTCAGAATGCCCAGTAGTTGTATAGATTATATTGTGGATCTATCGTAATAAATGTGTGCTTCAAGCAATAGTATAACTAGTTACGGAAGAAAAGAATTCATTAAAAACAATCATACTTATTTGGGGGGATTGCATTACAACTCACAGAACTCCCAGAAATGCTTGCTTTAGATGCCACTACTATAAAAATATAGATTACAATTTTTGTTACAGATTGCCCAGCAAGCTCATGGTGAACCAGAACTCCTAAAAGTTTTTGTAAGGGTTTAAAAAGGACTAACAAGCCCTCTTACTAAAATGCTATCTAAAACAGTTTTTTTCCCTCTAAAAACAGAAGGTATTTGTGATTATTCAGGTTGGCGTGAGCATATGGGTGTTTCAAGTCCCACCCCATAAAGTCATATTAAGCCATGCCGTACAGTGATGAGGATCAATCAATCCGAAACAGTCTGTATGCATGTTCGATTAGTGTGGCTCTGTACAATTAACAAGCTGACTCATCATTGAATTCCAGTGGTCCTGGAGGTGTATTTAGCTTTCACAGACAAGAAAGGGAGAATTTCCATATTCAGCAGAGATGCACTGTGGAATTTTTGTTAGCAACACAATATGAGATTTGCATATTGACTTACATTTGATGTTAAAAACACACTCTACAATATCAAAGCAGGTTTTTTAGGTGTGCTGTAACTTGTGTATAAGCAATATAAAAAGGAAGATAATTTGTTTTATTTTATTCAGAAGGCTATCTTTTTATCTTTACATTTACTAAGACAAAGGCAGAGCTATGACAAAAACATAATAAATCACCTAAATTACCCCCAAATATTGTTTATAATATTTTATAATATTGTTTACAATACAGGCCTAGTGCTGTTCAAGCTTCTTCCCATCCCCGTTCTAAAAGCATGAGTTTCAGTGTAGCTTTTATGTACATATATTGCATGCATGAAAAGCAAGGAGCATGGCAAGACTTTCATTGTGACCACCTATGAGGGACAGTTAGTGACATTAAAACATAGTATATAAAGTGCTGTGGTAGATATCATTCAGCACAATATAAATGCATTAGGATCATAATCTGCTTAACCAAATATCCTTTGCATTATTCTCTGTTTGCAAGGAAAGTATTACACTAAAATGATCAAATAGCAGGAGCGTCGCTAGCCCTATTTTGGGGGGGCCTGTGCCCCCAATCTGTCCTGGGGTGCCACGGATCTCCCGGCCGCCGCTGCCCTGCTCTGCCCTGCTGTCCCCGCTGCGCTGCCATTCAGACCTCGATCAGCGCCGGGCGACCAGATAGAGCGGGCGCTAGGACCTAGCGGACACCGCTGATATGCGGAAGTGACATCACTTCCGCATATTTGTGCCCGGCGCCCGCTGTATCTGGTCGGGTCGCCCGCTGATCCTGAGGTCTGAAGCGGCAAGGTAGGTGGGGTGGGGAGCACGCCTGCCACTCACTACCTAACGGGGGTCCCTGTCACTCACTCACTACCTAACGGGGGTCTCTGCTGTCACTCACTAACGGAGGTCCCTGCTGTCACTCACTACCTAACGGGGGTCCTTGCTGTCACTCACTACCTAACAGGGGTCCCTGCTGTCACTCACTACCTAACGGGGGTCCCTGCTGTCACTCAGTACCTAACGGGGGTCCCTGATGTCACTCACTACCTAATGGGGGTCCCTGCTGTCACTACCTAATGGGGGTCCCTGCTGTCACTCATTACCTAACGGGGGTCCCTGCTGTCACTCACTATCTAAACGGGGGTCCCTGCTGTCACTCACTATTTAACTGGGGGTCCCTGCTGTCACTCACTATTTAACTGGGGGTCCCAGCTGTCACTCACTATTTAACGGGGGGTCCCTGCTGTCACTTACTATTTAACTGGGGTTTCCTGCTGTCACTCATTATTTAACTGGGGGTCCCTGCTGTCACTCACTATCTAACTGGGGTCCCTGCTGTCACTCACTACCTAACGGGGGTCCCTGCTGTCACTCACTATTTAACTGGGGGTCCCTGCTGTCACTCACTATTTAACTGGGGGTCCCTGCTGTCACTCACTATTTAACTGGGGGTCCCTGCTGTCACTCACTATTTAACTGGGGGTCCCTGTTGTCACTCACTATTTAACTGGGGGTCCCTGCTGTCACTCACTATTTAACTGGGGGTCCCTGCTGTCACTCACTATCTAACTGGGGTCCCTGCTGTCACTCACTACCTAATGGGGGTCCCTGCTGTCACTCACTATCTAAACGGGGGTCCCTTAATGGCAATATATCAAAAGGCAACCATGCACAGGAGAGCTGAGTAATCACTGTGGGAGTGCATCAGACCAAACAGATTGATTGTAGATCCAGCAAGTAGAAAAAGACGGTTGTGCACATCCCTTGATAAAACATCACTTTTATTTAGATTCTAAAAAAGGCATACTTTACATATTCCATGCAGTATAGAGAGAGGTACAAGGCTGGTGGGGAGGTCGACAGCTGTTTCGCGCCGTCACATGCTGTGGCGCATCATCAGGACAACCACCCCTAAGTAAATCACCCCTTAAATAGACTCTTACCATTCTATGTGGAGCAGCTGCCGTGCACTGGCCAAAAGCGCGCCATCCGTCCTTGGAACGCACGTCGAGTGATTCCTAGAGACAATGATTGCATAAACTTCCGCTTGGTGGAATGCAAAAACCGGAAGACGCCATTGCGTCATATCCGGAAGACGCTACACCCGGCGCATGCGTACAATAAAGACGCTTTCGCGTCGTGGTAAGGGCGCTTGCCCGCACTGCTAAGGCGAATTGTGTATAGCGCATGCGTCCAAAAGGACGCCTTGATGGAGAAAATTGAAAGGCCATCCAAAAATAGCCACAAGAGAGCAGTGTGGCTACGTTATAGACGCGATTATCCCAGTGTATATGTCGCTGCCATCTAGTGGCCATATATATTAGGACCACTCTGTAAATTAGTAATGGAAGCGACCTATATCATGGCAACTGCTCCCTCCTAATCCACATTGTGATCATAAGAATTTAGGCTAACTACACCTACCATAAGACGTCATTCCAGATCCATCAATGTGGGGGGGGGGGGGAAGAGAGGGGGAAAAGCACCTAATTATCAATCCATTTGTGGCAAACAATTATAAACAGTATATATGCTTATATGCAAATCACATACTCACCACCCCACAAGGATGGACTGTCCGACTGAAATCAATCTTATATCTAAGGAGAGATAAGGTCTAGGTTTACAAAGGAGTGACCACTATACAAAAGAGGTACTATTAAAAACACTTTAAAATATAAACACCTTAATCAGATAAATACTGCTAAATTATTCTTTTCGTTCAATCCCAAAGGTCCCACCGCATCAAAGTATGATATCCAAAAGCTTTCCCTTTGTAGGAGGGGCGGGGATTGGCATCGAAAACTCCTACAAAGGGAAAGCTTTTGGATATCATACTTTGATGCGGTGGGACCTTTGGGATTGAACGAAAAGAATAATTTAGCAGTATTTATCTGATTAAGGTGTTTATATTTTAAAGTGTTTTTAATAGTACCTCTTTTGTATAGTGGTCACTCCTTTGTAAACCTAGACCTTTTCTCTCCTTAGATATAAGATTGATTTCAGTCGGACAGTCCATCCTTGTGGGGTGGTGAGTATGTGATTTGCATATAAGCCTATATACTGTTTATAATTGTTTGCCACAAATGGAATGATAATTAGGTGCTTTTCCCCCTCTCTTCCCCCCCCCCCCCACATTGATGGATCTGGAATGACGTCTTATGGTAGGTGTAGTTAGCCTAAATTCTTATGTTCACAATGTGGATTAGGAGGGAGCAGTTGCCATGATATAGGTCGCTTCCATTACTAATTTACAGAGTGGTCCTAATATATATGGCCACTAGATGGCAGCGACATATACACTGGGATAATCGCGTCTATAACGTAGCCACACTGCTCTCTTGTGGCTATTTTTGGATGGCCTTTCAATTTTCTCCATCAAGGCGTCCATTTGGACGCATGCGCTATACACAATTCGCCTTAGCAGTGCGGGCAAGCGCCCTTACCATGACGCGAAAGCGTCTTTATTGTACGCATGCGCCGGGTGTAGCGTCTTCCGGATATAACGCAATGGCGTCTTCCGGTTTTTGCATTCCACCAAGCGGAAGTTTATGCAATCATTGTCTCTAGGAATCACTCGGCGTGCGTTCCAAGGACGGATGGCGCGCTTTTGGCCAGTGCACGGCAGCTGCTCCACATAGAATGGTAAGAGTCTATTTAAGGGGTGATTTACTTAGGGGTGGTTGTCCTGATGATGCGCCACAGCATGTGACGGCGCGAAACAGCTGTCGGCCTCCCCACCAGCCTTGTACCTCTCTCTATACTGCATGGAATATGTAAAGTATGCCTTTTTTAGAATCTAAATAAAAGTGATGTTTTATCAAGGGATGTGCACAACCGTCTTTTTCTACTTGCTGGATAAACGGGGGTCCCTGCTGTCACTTACTATCTAAACAGGGGTCCCTGCTGTCACTCACTACCTAACGGGGGTCCCTGCTATCAATCACTACCTAACGGGGGTCCCTGCTATCACTCACTACCTAACGGGGGTCCCTGCTGTCACTACCTAACGGGGGTCCCTGCTGTCACTCCCTACCTAACGGGGGTCCCTGCTGTCACTCACTACCTAACGGGGGTCCCTGCTGTCACTCACTATCTAAACGGGGGTCCCTGCTGTCACTCACTACCTAACAGGGGTCCCTGCTGTCACTCACTATCTAAACGGGGGTCCCTGCTGTCACTATCTAAACAGGGGTCCCTCCTGTCACTCACTATCTAAACGGGGGTCCTTGCTGTCACTCACTATCTAAACGGGGGTCCCTGCTGTCACTCACTACCTAACGAAGGGTCCCTGCTGTCACTCACTATTTAACTGGGGTCCCTGCTGTCACTCACTACCTAACGGGGGTCCCTGCTGTCACTCACTATCTAAACGGGGGTCCTTGCTGTCACTCACTACCCAACTGGGGGTCCCTGCTGTCACTCACTACCTAACTGGGGGTCCCTGCTGTCACTCACTACCCAACTGGGGGTCTCTGCTGTCACTCACTACCTAACTGGGGGTCCCTGCTGTCACTCACTACCCAACTGGGGGTCCCTGCTGTCACTCACTACCCAACTGGGGGTCCCTGTCACTCACTACCTAACTGGGGGGGGGTCCCTGTCACTACCTAACTGGGGGTGCCTGTCACTGCCTACACTGGGGGGCTCCTGTCACTAACTGAACTGGGGGGCTCCTGTCACTACCTAAACTGGGGTACTCCTGGCGCTACCTTAACTAGGGGCCACCTGTCGCTACCTAAACTATCCAGGCCAGCCAGCCCAGCATCACCACCAGCCAACCAGCCCAGAATCACTATCAAAAAGGCCACAGCATCACCACCAGTCAGGCCAGCATTTACTTCAACCAGCCAAGCACAGCCCAGCATCACTGCCAGCCAACCCAGCCACAACATCGGCCACGGCATCACCGCCAGCCAAGCCACAGCATCACTGCCAGGCCTTTCAGCTCACACATCATCCCCAATCCAGCCAAAAACAGTATTGCCAGGTACAGCAGCCAGTAGAGGAGAATTCAGAAGCCAGGTGAGAGGTGTCTACCATATTAAGGGGGCATTCTGCCTATTTATGTGAAATGCTGTCTATTTATGTGCCTTATGACTGCTGAATTTGTCTTGTTGGGGGCCTCATGATTGCTGAATTTGTCTTGTTGAGGGCCTCAAGATTGCTGAATTTGTCTTGTTGGGTGCCTCATGATTTGTTGGGGGCCTCACGATTGCTGAATTTGTCTTGTTGGGGGCCTCATGATTTCTGAATTTGTCTTGATAGGGGCCTCATGATTGTTGAATTTGTCTTGTTGAGGGTCACATGATTGCTAACTGCGAGACTATGGAAAAAAAAATGAATCATCATCATATGAGACAATAGCATTCAACCTACTTTTTTAGCTTTTTAAAACAGAAAATAAAACTGGGAGGTTCTAAAAAAATGAATATATTTTTTCAGGAGTAGGATGGATGAAATTGTTTATCTTTTCAGTTTTTCAACTTGGATTTTCCATAATGTTCATCTATGTGTTAAAACGTTTGTATAGTATTTAGTTTAAATTGCTGTTGCCACTTTGCGATAGATGACTTGTGGGTTGCAGTTTGGGCCTCCAAAAAGTTCGCCACCACTGTCCTAATCTAACGTACGATTGGCCCCACCCATGGCCACGCCCACTAACTGCATGACCACACCCATTTTTTGCCGCGGCGCGCTGCATTGCCCCCACCTAGTGCCCCCAGGTGCCACTGATCTCCAAGGACCCTAGGAACGCCCCTGTCAAATAGTACTAACAGGCCCAGAGTAGTAGTAGTAGTAGTATTTGTAGTAGTAGTAGTGGTTGTAGTAGTACTAGAAGTAGTAGTAATAGTAGTGGAGGTAGTGGCAGCAGCAACAAGAGCAGCAGCAGCACTAGTAGTAGCATAGCAGTAGTAGGCATGGCAATAGTGGGTGTACCAGTAGTAGGAGTAGTCGTAGTAGGCGTAGTAGTAGTAATAGTAGTAGACATCTCTTGCAGTAATATACAATGCAGTTGCATACAGGATTATTAATATAATGTCAAAAATATGCAAGTGCATGAAACACCGGGAATACGAATCCTGCTCAAAAGAATTTATAAATGAGACAAAAAGATAGATAGATAGATAGATAGATAGACAGACAGAACGATATATAGTCAGTAATATAGCATTATTTCATGTTGTCATTGGTGCATATCAGGTCTACATTTAGCTTTTGTGTTTGTGCTAAAGTTTACAATACAAATTACATTCTGTGCTATAACCTGGGGAACAGATTCAAAACACTCCATAATAGTATCCTCAGTGTCCACTGAACTTGCTTCTCAGCCATTATAATCTTAGTGTGAAATTGAATTTCTTTTTTTATGCTTCCCTTGTTGCTGGAAACCTGTTTGATAAATCACACTGGCAATCTATTTCACTTTGCACAGAGATAAATGGTGTATTCTTAAAATAAAAGTTGCAGTACCACAGCCAATGGTCTTTTAATGTATGGCTGCCAAGGGACAATAGCTGCATGCCGAGATTAAATTATAATAATCCTATCCATTCTGATATTACTATGAACCTCCATTTCTAGATCAAATCAGACAGAACTATCTCAGGTCAGCTCAAGGCAAATGGGGCCAGTTGGCAACAAAGTGTTACATCTCACTTCTTATCTGATTTAGAAAATAATGCGCCATGTGTATTGAGACAGGTTGGCATAGATTTTAATTTGTTTGTCTCTTGCAGGTTTTCCTCTAAATGTATGTTTCAATTGGTAGATGACGTGTCTTTATTTATTTTTGTACACAGTCTATCTTATTTATTTGATCATTTGAATTTTACAGGTCTTTTACAGGTCTTTCACCACTTAACTAATAAGTGCTAAAAAAATATTTTATTTATATTTATGTACTATTCATAAGTGAACATTTGAATTTCATTGGTCTTTAACCCCTTTACAGCCAATTACCATTTTAAAATGCAACAGTGTTTGTATTGTATCTGCATAAAGTTGAATGTAACCCAATTACTGTAAAAGGCAGACTTGTAATAGTAGTTTGCATAGCCCGGGAGCTGATAAGCATACTGGAATTACCAAGAATTGCCATTGCTCAGGATACTGCAGATATTTTAAAGAAACAAAATGTAATTTTAATAAAATCTTTTTTTATTCCATGTTTTTTTTATCAACCTTTAACAGTGTTAATTATAGATTTCAATTATTCCACAAAGACATGATTCTGTTAATAGATAGAAGGAATAAATGAAGAAAAATAATCCAAATAAATGTACTCCTTTTTTAACTAAATGGTCCCAAACAAGACCCACTTCACTGGCAGTGTAAAACTTAGTTTATAAGGCACAATGTTAGAATGAAGCCCCATACACACGTATGAGGCATGTCACCCAGCAAGGATCGGTACTCATTTCTTTGTGCAACCCTGCAGAGCTGACATTGTACAGAGGCGTCGCTACCTGCAGGCACCTTCTGTTGCTATGTGGGGGTGCAGAGGGTCAATGGAGCAGTGCAGGAGTGATGTCATGTTGCGGGTGAGGTTAGTGAAGAGAACCGTGCCCTTGGCCATGTTAATCCGCCAGGAGGATTGCTCTCTTGGTGGCAGAGCCAGGTCCAGGGCTGCTGTAAACACACATGGTTGGTATCGATCTCCTAGGCTAAGTTGCATCTAGCGTGTTAACTTTTTTCCTGAGTTGCCATCCAGGAGATAATTTTTTGTCTTATCTAAAAAATAACTTTTAAACATTTAACAATTAAAAAAGTCCCAAAAAGTAAGTTGAAAAGTAATATCAAAGTTATTTACAGTATTTTATTGCATGCTGGGAGCTTCAAAAAAGAATATATATATATATATATATATATATATATATATATATATATATATATATATATATTCATATATGTCATTCTAAAGTAATTTTATGGATAAAAGAACATGTTACATATATTTAATATTTTTTAAAACGCCTCAAATTGCTGGAGAAAAAAATGGAAATGATATTTGGACATAATATGTCTTGGAACATGAAGATGTAGGTAGTATGGAATGGTTTTTCTTTTACCTAAATATGTGCCTGAAAGTGAAGGGATTGTTTTATAACTTTACTACTAATAAAAAATACCTGTTGGCTATTAGAAATTCTCAAATATGAATGAAAGCAGTGTTCATGGAGGGCTGTAGCCATAAAAACATGATATTTTGTGTTTTTGGTCACATAGTGCTTTAGAACTTCCTTCATATGGGGCTAGTCAAAGTGGCCATATTGCTTATTACTGAAAATGCCCACAATGAAAGTCTAAACTGGAAGTTGTTGGCCAAGTCTGTTGAACCACCTTTTCTTTGGCCTCCAGATTACTCAGATCTCAGTCTGAGTAAGTTATATGGGGTATGCTAGAAAAACAAGCTCAAAGGTTTAACTCATGGCATCATAACTTGGTCACTCCCAGAGTCCACCTCAAAACCTTTGGAGGCCTTCTGTCATGCTGCCCCTATACTTTGCAACTCCCTGCCACACCCAATCAGAACATCTCCATCCCTGTTCTGGAAGAATTTAAGTCCAAACTGAAAAGCCATCTATTTAGCATGGCATTTATGAACACCTAGGAGAAGGAAATTTCAGCGCTCACAATTAATTTATAACCACCCCAGATGGCACAACCACCTCTCTGGGTATATAAAGTCCCAATGGCACCTAGCCACAAAAGTCCAAATATGAATAAACAACTATATGGGGTGCTGCAGGATATGCCAGGTTGTACTGGTAAAGTTTATGCAGATAGATGATCGTGCGCTCCCCCTCTTCCACAATAAGCACGTTTCCAATGAAATTGTAAAGATATAGATCCCCTCTCGGGTACAGACTCACCAGATCCTTAGGTCTCAAGTGACCAAATCGCGCATCCGGGGGTGTTGGCCCCCCCGTCGCCTCTCTGGCTACTGTTTATCCTCCGGTGATTGCTGGCTCTGCTGGGCTCCGCTGGGCTCTCCTCCTCACTCATGCAGGATGTGGAAAAAAATAAAAACAAGAGGACCAGCCTCTATTCGTGTATTACCTTCTTTTATTTTTCCATAAAAAAGTTAAAAACATACAGCAGATGCATATAGCAGCTGGATGACAAAAAGACTTATGGGCTAGGTGGAGTTAGCTCCCGGGTAGCCGCCCCTCACCGTCCCCTCAATCCCTCCACGCTGCTTGCTAAACTGCAAAAAAAACGCCAGGCCGGGGATCACTCCAGTGGCTCCTCTCAGCTGTGTTTCCTGGCGTACGCGTCACACGCTACGCATGTGCGCGTTGACGTCACTCAAGCCACGCCCTACGCGTTTCGCTGATGAGCTGTTACTAGCAAAACGCGTAGGGGCGTGGCTTGAGTGACGTCAACGCGCACATGCGTAGCGTGTGACGCGTACGCCAGGAAACACAGCTGAGAGGAGTCACTGGAGTGATCCCCGGCCTGGCGTTTTTTTTGCAGTTTAGCAAGCAGCGTGGAGGGATTGAGGGGACGGTGAGGGGCGGCTACCCGGGAGCTAACTCCACCTAGCCCATAAGTCTTTTTGTCATCAAGCTGCTATATGCATCTGCTGTATGTTTTTAACTTTTTTATGGAAAAATAAAAGAAGGTAATACACGAATAGAGGCTGGTCCTCTTGTTTTTATTTTTTCCACATCCTGCATGAGTGAGGAGGAGAGCCCAGCGGAGCCCAGCAGAGCCAGCAATCACCGGAGGATAAACAGTAGCCAGAGAGGCGACGGGGGGGCCAACACCCCCGGATGCGCGATTTGGTCACTTGAGACCTAAGGATCTGGTGAGTCTGTACCCGAGAGGGGATCTATATCTTTACAATTTCATTGGAAACGTGCTTATTGTGGAAGAGGGGGAGCGCACGATCATCTACCTGCATTTATGAACACCTGACTACTTCCTCTGTAACACAGTCCTGCCTGCAACCCTGTATTGATCAGAGACATAGCTATGTGTTTTGAGTCCTTTTAGAGAAAAGGGATTTACACATGTTATTGTATTGTGTATATTATATACCATCACCTTGCAACTGATGGAGGTGGAGGACACATGTACATTCTGACTTTGGGCCTGAATTACTAATCCGAAATGTCATATGCAATGATCCTTCAGCTTAGTTCCCCTAGGGACCGATACTACTGTGTGAGATGATAACGCATCCTGTGATGCATGTAGTGATGTATCAATATGGATAATGAACACCACAGGTCGCCGCCTATCAGAAGCTGCAATCAGCTCCACTGCAATGAATAGTGCATCTGGATAAATGAGAACCTTCACAAATTGTCCCCATAGTATTCAAATTCACGCTCCAAGCATTTTTCTACTAAGCAGTGTCACGCCACAACTCTTGATAGTAGTACATTCTAAAACCATCACTTTCTAACAAACTTTTTCCAACATTATAAATACCAAAAAATGCTTAATTATGTCCCATAGAGATAATAAAGTATACATACATCTGTGTACTAAGGTATATCGAGTCAAACAAAGCCTGACATCCAGGAGTAGTGTCTAGCATAGAAAAGTACGTTAATGTCTCTAGCTAATTGTCAGTGGTTCTCATGCTGGTCTATCATGCTTTGATGTGATACTAATTAGTCTACTCCATTTGCTGGCCTTTTTATCCTTGAGGATTTAATTGCGGGAAAAAAGTCTAACTTGCATATTGTGTCATGAAAGCGGCTTCATACATGAGTGAGAGCATGGACGCATCTTTAATCTGTGATGTTTTTAAGTTTGCAGCCTATGTTACAGGCATATTAAGCAGCAGTTCTCTGCACAAGAGCAAAAACGCCTACATCCATTAGGAAGCAGTAAAAGCCAGGGGAGAACTGCTTGAATAGCAGCTTGCATTTAAAGGGGTAGTAAAAGGGATCTTTTTAGCTCTGACTGATGCAGGACTTGTCATATTCAATATCGATTTACAGCTGTCAACATGGAGAAAACAGATTGATTGTTTTCATGTTTAATATTGATTTACAGACAGTTATGTATTATGGAAAAAACTGATTTGCTAAGGATGGCTAGAAAGCAGTATCTTACAGGTAGCTTGCAGAATGTGAAGCAAAATGCATTTATTCTTGTTTCTAAAATGTCAGCAGTGAAATAGAAAGATACACAGTTTCCAGTATAGTAAATGAATTGCTCCCCATATTTGTCAATTTAAAAGTATAGGACAACCTCTATGGTGTTGCTTTAATATGACAGTGTTTAGATTGTTGTTAGTTCAGCTCAACAGTTTTAAATCCGTTATAAACATGGAAATGAAGCCAGTGGTGAAAAAAGTCTCACCAGTCCAGGAGACAGAGGCCTATATATGGACTTCTACAGGGAGTATTCCCCAGGTGCCATTTTGGCCATGGTTGTAGTGGCACTATAAGCTTCAGAGGAAATCAAAATGCTCTGATTCACCAAAGAAAACAATATATATATATATATATATATATATATATATATATATATATATATATATATATATATATATATATATACACATTTGTCATTTGTCATATTACTGCCACAAACATGAATCAATTTTACTGGAATTCCACATGAAAGACCAACACAAAGTGGTGTACACGTGAGAAGTGGAACGAAAATCATACATGATTCCAAACATTTTTTTACAAATAAATAACTGCAAAGTGGGGTGTGCATAATTATTGGGCCCCCTTTGATCTGAGTGCAGTCAGTTGCCCATAGACATTGCCTGATGAGTGCTAATGACTAAATAGAGTGCACCTGTGTGTAATCTAATGTCAGTACAAATACAGCTGCTCTGTGAGGGCCTCAGAGATTGTCTAAGAGAATATTGGGAGCAACAACACCTTGAAGTCCAAAGAACACACAAGACAGGTCAGGGATCAAGTTATTGAGAAATTTAAAGCAGGCTTAGGCTACAAAAAGATCTCCAAAGCCTTGAACATCCCACGGAGCACTGTTCAAGCAATCATTCAGAAATGGAAGGAGTATGGCACAACTGTAAACCTACCAAGACAAGGCCATCCACCTAAACTCACAGGCCGAACAAGGAGAGCGCTGATCAGAAATGCAGTCAAGAGGCCCGTGGTGACTCTGGACGAGCTGCAGAGATCTACAGCTCAGGTGGGAGACTCTGTCCATAGGACAACTATTAGTCATGCACTGTACAAAGTTGGCCTTTATGGAAGAGTGGCAAGAAGAAAGGCATTGTTAACAGAAAGCATAAGAAGTCCCATTTGCAGTTTGCCACAAGCCATGTGGGGGACACAGCAACCATGTGGAAGAAGGTGCTCTGGCCAGATGAGACCAAAATGGAACTTTTTGGCCAAAATGCAAAACGCTATGTGTGGCGGAAAGCTAACACTGCACATCACTCTGAACACACCATCCCCACTGTCAAATATGGTGGTGGCAGCATCATGCTCGGGGGTGCATCTCTTCAGCAGGGACAGGGAAGCTAGTCAGAGTTGATGGGAAGATGGATGGAGCCAAATACAGGGCAAACTTGGAAGAAAACCTCTTGGAGACTGCAAAAGACTTGAGACTGGGGCGGATGTTCACCTTCCATCAGGACAATGACCCTAAACATAAAGCCAGGGCAACAATGGAATGGTTTAAAACAAAACATATCTATGTGTTAGAATGGCCCAGTCAAAGTCCAGATCTAGATCCAATCGAGAATCTGTGGCAAGATCTGAAAACTGCTGTTCACAAACGCTGTCCATCTAATCTGACTTAGCTGGAGCTGTTTTGCAAAGAAGAATGGGCAAGGATTTCAGTCTCTACATGTGCAAAGCTGGTAGAGACATACCCTAAAAGACTGGCAGCTGTAATTGCAGCAAAAGGTGGTTCTACAAAGTATTGACTCAGGGGGCCGAATAATTACGCACACCCCACTTTGCAGTTATTTATTTGTAAAAAATGTTTGGAATGATGTATGATTTTCGATCCACTTCTCACATGTACACCACTTTGTATTGGTCTTTCATGTGGAATTACAATAAAATTGATGCATGTTTGTGGCAGTAATGTGACAAAATGTGGAAAACTTCAAGGGGGCCGAATACTTTTGCAACCCACTGTGTGTGTGTGTGTGTGTGTGTGTGTGTGTGTGTGTGTGTGTGTGTGTGTGTGTGTGTGTATATATATATATATATATATATATATATATATATATATATATATATATATATATATATATATATATATATATATATATATATATATATATATATATATATATATATATATATACACCGTATATACTTGAATACAAGTCGTCCCCGTGTATAAGTCGACCCCCAAAATTTGACCCTCACAAGGTGGATTTTTCCAATTATTCAAGTATAAGTCTATAGGTAAGTCTATAGGTAAGCCAGCCAGGTATGTGCCTCCAGTAAAGGTAGCCAGCATAGGTAGGCAGCCAGGTATAGTTGCCCCAGTATAGGAAGGTAGCCAGTATAGTTGCCAGTAGCATAGGTAGGTAGCCAGTATAGTTGCCAGTAGAATAGGTAGTTAGCCAGTATAGTTGCCATTAGCATAGGTAGGTAGCCAGTATAGTTGCCAGTAGCATATGTAGGTAGCCCGTATAGTTGCCAGTAGCATAGGTAGGTAGCCAGTATAGTTGCCAGTAGCATAGGTAGGTAGCCAGTATAGTTGCCAGTAGCATAGGTAGGTAGCCAGTATAGTTGCCAGTAGCATAGGTAGGTAGCCAGTATAGTTGCCAGTAGCATATGTAGGTAGCCCGTATAGTTGCCAGTAGCATAGGTAGGTAGCCAGTATAGTTGCCAGTAGCATAGGTAGGTAGCCAGTATAGTTGCCAGTAGCATAGGTAGGTAGCCAGTATAGTTGCCAGTAGCATAGGTAGGTAGCCAGTATAGTTGCCAGTAGCATAGGTAGGTAGCCAGTATAGTTGCCAGTAGCATAGGTAGGTAGCCAGTATAGTTGCCCCTAGCATAGGTAGGTAGCCAGTATAGTTGCACCCATGTATAGGCTGCAGCGGTGGGGAGAGCGGGCATGGAGGCAAACATCTCACCATCTATCTTCCATCTACTTCCTCTCCCAGGCATCACATGCATTGATACCAGCATCTCCTGTGATGACATCATCACAGGAGATGCTGGTATCAACACAAGGGGATGCGTGGTAAAGGAAAGTAGATGGAGGATAGAGGCTGTGGAAGGTGGGATGTTTGCCTCCATGCCCGCTCTCCCCGCCGCTGCAGCAGTCTCCTCTCACCATCCACCGCTGGGCGCAGTCTCCTCTCTTCTCCTCATTTCTCCTCCACTCGCGCTGTAACTTCTGCTCCCGACGTCATGTGACATCGGGAGCCGGACCATCTCTGAAGGGGGTAGACACGCAAGTGAGGGAGAAGAGAGGAAAAGAGAGGACACTGCATCCAGCGATGGATGGTGAGTAACCCCTCCACACACACACCCCACATCCATAACCCATACCCTCACCCCACACAGGCTGTAAGTCGCAAAATTTAGGACTATGCGACTATAAATCGACCCCCCCACTTTTGTAGGAGAAAATAAAGAAAAAACAGAGAGCCCAATATGGTGCAGTATGTTAAGATGATTTGATCAAATGGTTAAGTGAGAAAAGTTATACTCACAAACATGGGTTACCATTCAGGCACCCACATAAAGGCAGCTGAGGAGATTAGGCCTGTCCTCACTCAGGGCTAAGAAGTCGCTCTCTGTAGTAATGAAACAAAGGGGGTAGTACTCCCCTCCACCAGGAGTGGACGCAGTATATTTGAACGTTGAACAGAGGCGCCAGCAGGATAAAAGTTCATAAAATCTTTAAAAGTGCTTGGAGGAAGTGGTGGGTTTGCCTCCCAAAAGCAGACAAGATGTCCTGTTTTTTATATATAGGTTAACACATTTATTATACGGTACCCCAGACAGAAATGCAATGCGTTTCGCAGGTCAAGCCCGCTTCATCAGGCAAAAATGGGGACAACAGGAGATCTGTAGTAACAGGATTAGCACCTCAGTGTTCACATCCTGTTACTACAGAACTTCTGTTGTACCCATTTTTGCCTGATGAAGCGGGCTTGACCTGCGAAACGCGTTGCATTTCTGTCTGGGGTACCATATAATAAATGTGTTAACCTATATATAAAAAACAGGACATCTTGTCTGCTTTTGGGAGGCAAGCCCACCACTTCCCGCAAGCACTTTTAAAGATTTTACGAACTTTTATCCTGCTGGCGCCTCTGTTCAACGTTCAAATATACCCCCACTTTTGTACTTTGAATCAGTCCTAAATTTTGCGACTTATATTCGAGTATATATGGTATATATATATATATATATATATATATATATATATATATATATATATATATATATATATATATATAAATATATATACACACATATACACAGAGGAGCTGCAGCACACAACAAGAAAACAGTGACGGAGCTCTTGGTTACGCTTTAATGTGCTTAAGCTCACCAACTGTGCCAACGTGTCCCCAATGTGGTGACTCCTAGTCTAACTCTGCAAAAATGCTAGTTTTTATTAGTGTTCTAGTGGGAACTATTCACCACTAAATGGGAAAAATGAAATTAAAAACACCTCACCTTCCTGCTAGCTACTGACTGAACTCTCTGAGCACAGCTCATATATCTGCTGAACTTAGATAGTCTAGTCAGTAGCTAGTAGAAAGGTGAGGTGTTTTTAATTTCCCTTTTTCCCATTTAGTGGTGAACAGTTCCCACTTGAGCACTAATTAAAAACTAGCATTTTTGCATAGTTAGAGTAGGACTCACCAGATTAGGGACACTTTGGCACAGTTGGTGAGCTGAAGCACGTTAAAGCGTAACCAAGTGCCCCGTCACTGCTTTCCTGTTGTGTGCTGCAGCCCCTCTGTATTTCTATATTTCTCATGGAGAATTGCATATAATGTGGTTTGTGCTGCTCATCCCCTGGTGTATATATATATATATATATATATATATATATATATATATATATATATATATATATGTAGTCCTGCCCAACATCCATCTCTGACCTGGTAAGCAAATACACACCTGGCAATCAACCCCGCTACTCCAATGGCCTCCTCCTAACCACACCACACATCTCGCGGTCCCATGTGTGATTACAAGACTTCAATAGAGCTCCCCCCATACTGTGGAACTCTCTCCCACTGACATTCAGGCTTGCCCCGTCCTTCAGCGCCTACAAAACTTTTCAAGAAGGCCTACCCTACCTCTCCCATGACCAAATGCTCTCTGTCAAAAACCTCTTGATGCAACCCCCCTCCTATTGTTAGATTGTAAACCTTTGGCATGGCCCTCCCTCCATGTGTATTATACTTGATTATGCATCCTCTTCACAAAATAAAGTGAATTTTAATTACTGGGACTACTTATTCATGAAATGACATGATCTGGCATTGTGTATATTACTGCACACTACCTGTGTTGTGTTGTCATCCCATTTTCATTGTCCATAACCTAATTTTTTGTCCAGCACTATGTAATATATTGACGATATATAAATCTAATAAATATTAATAATAATATCACTTAGAGCAGGGCTGCCCAATAGGTCGATCGCGATCTACCGGTAGATCGCGACCGCCTTCTTGGTAGATCGCGGCCTCTTGGCCGCGTCTCATTAAATTTTGTGGCCAGCAGCATGTTTAGCTGCCGGCCAATAAGAATGCAGGGCAGAAGACGCGGCGAGGAGAGAGGGAGGAGAGAGGCGGCCGCTACGTCATGGCTGGGGGCGGCGCCGGGCAGCCTGCAACGTGCGTGCTTGTAACATGCCCGGCGCCGCCCCCAGCCATGACGTAGCGGCTGCGCCGCCTCTCTCCTCCCTCTCTCCTCGCCGCGTCTTGCCGTCTTCTCCCTGACGACATTCTTATTGGCCAGCGGACTGCCTGCCGGAGGTCCCAGGAGTCCAGAGGACCCTGGCTAACCTACGCTGCAGGTACATAAACCTGACTAAGCTACACTGAGGGCTACTATACCTGGCTAAGCTACACTGAGGGCTCCTATACCTGGCTAAGCTACACTGAGGGCTCCTATACCTGGCTAAGCTACACTGAGGGCCCCTATACCTGGCTAAGCTACACTGAGGGCTCCTATACTTGGCTAAGCTGCACTGAGGGCCCCTATACTTGGCTAAGCTACACTGAGGGCCCCTATACCTGGCTAAGCTACACTGAGGGCTCCTATACTTGGCTAAGCTACACTGAGGGCTCCTATACTTGGCTAAGCTACACTGAGGGCCCCTATACCTGGCTAAGCTACACTGAGGGCTCCTATACTTGGCTAAGCTGCACTGAGGGCCCCTATACCTGGCTAAGCTACACTGAGGGCTTCTATACTTGGCTAACCTACACTGAGGGCCCCTATACCTGGCTAAGCTACACTGAGTGCCCCTATACCTGGGTAAGCTACACTGAGGGCCCCTATACCTGGCTAAGCTACACTGAGGGCTCCTATACTTGGCTAAGCTACACTGAGGGCCCCTATACCTGTCTAAGCTACACTGAGGGCTTCTATACTTGGCTAACCTACACTGAGGGCCCCTATACCTGGCTAAGCTACACTGAGGGCTCCTATACCTGTCTAAGCTACACTGAGGGCCCCTATACCTGGCTAAGCTACACTGAGGGCTCCTATACTTGGCTAAGCTGCACTGAGGGCCCCTATACTTGGCTAAGCTACACTGAGGGCCCCTATACCTGGCTAAGCTACACTGAGGGCTCCTATACCTGGCTAAGCTACACTGAGGGCTCCTATACTTGGCTAAGCTACACTGAGGGCCCCTATACCTGGCTAAGCTACACTGAGGGCTCCTATACTTGGCTAAGCTGCACTGAGGGCCCCTATACCTGGCTAAGCTACACTGAGGGCTTCTATACTTGGCTAACCTACACTGAGGGCCCCTATACCTGGCTAAGCTACACTGAGTGCCCCTATACCTGGGTAAGCTACACTGAGGGCCCCTATACCTGGCTAAGCTACACTGAGGGCTCCTATACTTGGCTAAGCTACACTGAGGGCCCCTATACCTGTCTAAGCTACACTGAGGGCTTCTATACTTGGCTAACCTACACTGAGGGCCCCTATACCTGGCTAAGCTACACTGAGGGCTCCTATACTTGGCTAAGCTACACTGAGGGCCCCTATACTTGGCTAAGCTACACTGAGGGCTCCTATACTTGGCTAAGCTACACTGAGGGCCCCTATACCTGGCTAAGCTACACTGAAGGCTTCTATACTTGGCTAACCTACACTGAGGGCCCCTATACCTGGCTAAGCTACACTGAGGGCCCCTATACCTGGCTAAGCTACACTAAGGGCTCCTATACTTGGCTAAGCTACACTGAGGGCCCCTATACCTGGCTAACCTACACTAGGGGCCCATATACATGGCTAAGCTACACTGAGGGCTCCTATACCTGGCTAAGCTACACTGAGGGCCCCTATACCTGGCTAAGCTACACTGAGGGCTCCTATACTTGGCTAAGCTACACTGAGGGCTCCTATACCTGGCTAAGCTACACTGAGGGCCCCTATACCTGGATAAGCTACACTGGGGGCCCCTATACCTGGCTAGCCTACACTGGGGGCCCAAATGCCAGGCTAACCTACACTGGGGACCCAAATGCCAGGCTAACCTACACTGGGGGCCCATATGCCAGGCTAACCTACACTGGGGGCCCATATGCCTGGCTAACCTACTGGGGCCCATATGCCTGGCTAACCCACACTGGGGGCCCATATTCCTGGCTAACCTACACTGGGGGCCCATATGCCTGGCTAACCTTGACTGGGGGCCCATATACCTGGCTAACCTATACTGAGGGCCCATATACCTGGCTAACCTATACTGAGGGCACGTAACCTATGCTGCAGGCACATACACCTGGCTAACCTACGTTGGGGGGGGGGGCATGCTTAGCATTTGGGACGTTGGTAGATCTCCTGGCCTCGGCAAATTTTAAAGTAGCTCGCGAGCCGAAAAAGTGTGGGCACCCCTGACTTAGAGGCCCTTGTATATATCACTTAGAGGTCAAGTGATGCATGCCCATCCCAGCCATCATTTAACCTGCTCAATATGTAGTGCACCTATCCTTTGTGTGCTTGCTATAGTTTCTTCACTGCGGGAAATATGTGATGAATTAAATAATTCATTTTTGTTGCGTAGTTTGGTTTTTTTGTGTAGTAATGCTTCTGTTGGCTCTTTCCGTATTTGTTTACCAAGTGATGCACAAACAAATGTATACATTCACAACCAGAATTTACAAACTGCAAATCTCTTACATAAATAAAGAACTGCATGTACTTCCCTCGAAAGTGAGGAGATGGGATTTGGTTGCTTATTGTGGGGAAAATCAAATAATCTTCTTTCAGAATTTTATATGGAATATCAACAATATGTCATCATTACACTTTAAAAAGAAGTGGTGATTTTTAAATATAGTTTAAAGAGACTCCGTAACAAAAATTGCATCGTGTTTTTTATCATCCTACAAGTTCCAAAAGATATTCTAATGTGTTCTGCCTTACTGCAACACTTTCTGCTATCACAGTCTCTGTAATAAATCAATGTATCTTTCCCCTGTCAGACTTGTCGGCTAGTGTCTGGAAGGCTGCCAAGTTCTTCAGTGTTGTGGTTCTGCTATTAACTCCCTCTTTCAGGCCCCTCTCTGCACACTGCCTGTGTGATATTTAGATTATTGCAGCTTCTCTCTGCTCTCCTATCTTTTACAAGCTGGATAAAGTGTCCTCTGAGCTGGCTGGGCTTTCACATACTGAGGAAATTCAGACAAGGGCAAAGCTGTTTGCAGGAAGAAAAGAGCAGCCTGAAACTTCAGTGCATGAGAGCAGAAGGGGGAAAGAAACACACAAATGATCTCTTGAGATTCAAAAGGAAGGGTGTATACAGCCTGCTTGTGTATGGATGTATTTTGTATGTGTGGACATACTGTACATCAACCTACTTCCTGTTTTGGTGGCCATTTTGTTTGTTTATAAACAAACTTTTTAAAACTGTTTTTAACCACTTTTAATGCGGCGGGGAGCGGCAAAATTGTGACAGAGGGTAATAGGAGATGTCCCCTAACGCACTGGTATGTTTACTTTTGTGCGATTTTAACAATACAGATTCTCTTTAAATTAAGTTATAGTACAGTCGTCTAATTTAGCAGCTAAATGCGGTGCAGGGTCTTTGTTTAAAAAAAATTGTGGTAGATGTTTGTTTTCCATGTTTAATTGCTTTAACAATGTATTAAAAGTAAAAGCTTTGCATTTGATTATCATTAATTACTGTCATTACATATAGCAGAGCACAATGCAATGTGAGAGAATATCACAGCAGATCCAAGACACAAAATATTAAGGCTAATGTCATTATGCAAATTCTACTATGTATAAATAGCTATTGCTTACAACGAGTCTTGAAGTAAATATATTCATGTTTTAGCTTTAGTTTTTAGGCAAAACATCAATGACACCCTTTCACCTCTATAGATTAATTGCTATCCATAATGACCTGCTTAGATTAAGCACCTTAAGTATGCAGCTTGGCTTGGCATTCACAAATTATGAATTGCTCTACCAATAGGTCTTGACATTTTCTGTTTGAAGAATTGCTTTTAAACTTTTAAAGGGCAACTCTACTCTAGGCTTCAACAGCACAGAAAGGAAAAACTATATTTTTCTATTAATAACATAGAGTAATATTCTATTACAGGCTGTTTTGGTAAATATGTTGTTATTAGGTTTTTTTTATATAAATACTTCATCTGATGCCTGGTTAGTTGTCCAAACAATGGTCTAAATCTAATTCTGGGGAAAGCCAAAAAACTTATTAGGGATGACATAGATAAACAACAAAAATACAGGAAGGAGCATGCATGAAAAAACGGCGCAGTGAAAAAAGGGCTCAGCTTGATAACGGCGGGGATGGATAACGAAATCTGATAAAGATAAACATTGTTGTCAAACTTGGTTAACGATAAATACCATTGTAATTACAGAGGGGAAATAATAATGAAAAGATATTAACGCAAAAAATCATTACGTAATTGAACAATACAGCTTAACCCAACCCGACTCTCACACTGAACCCTCCCCTGGTGATGCCTAAAACTAACCACTCCCCTGGTGGCGCCTAACCCTAATTACCCCCCCGGTGGTGCCTAACCCTAATTACCCCCCTTTGGTGCCTAACCCTAACCAACCCCCTGGTGGTGCCTAACCCTAACCACCCTCGACCCCCCCCCCCCCTGATGTTGCATAAAACTAACCGCCGCTCGGCTGGTGCCTAACCCTTACCACTCCCCCTTGTGTTGCCTAACCCTAACCAATCCCTCTGGAGAAACACCCTTTTACACATAGAAACGATAATATCTCTGATAATGTAAAATCTGTACATATAAACAAAGTAATATGACAAAAACTATTTTTCGTGCCACCCTTTTTTCTGCTTTTTTCACCGTATTAACGATAGAGATGGCCCGAATGGTTTGACCGTGAACCGATTCGTGTGAACATCGGTGGTTCGCGTTCGCGTGAATCGCAAACTTTATGTGAGTTTGACCCGCCCCCTATACTACATCATTAGGCTCAACTTTGACCCTCTACATCACAGTCAGCAGACACAGGGCAGCTTATCAGGCTACACTCCCTCCTGGAGCCCCCCCTCCCCTGTATAAAAGGCAGCTGCGTCGGCCATGATCTCATTCTGTGTGCTGCGTAGTTAGTAAAATAAGGGAGAGAGGTTGCTGCACAGATTAGGGAAAGCTTAGTTAGGTTGTTGCTAGGCTTGTTAGCTTGCTCCTTGCTGATAGTTATTGCTAAGAAGCACCCCAAAACAGCTCTTTTGAGAGCTAATGTTCTTTTGATGTGTTTTTTTTCATGTGGCTCACTGACACTTGCATATACAGCCCTGTCAGTCACAGCTGTTCCTTGGTAATTGCTATACTGTGCAAGGCCCAGCACATTCAGTGACTACCTTTTCACTGCACCTGTGTGGGACAGCTGCATATTTGTAATACCAGTCACTGCATACCTGTTCATGTTTACTGCACCTGCATGACAGCAGCACACAGTGTTATATATACCAGTCACTGCATTCCTGCACATGTGTAATACCAGTCCCTGCATACCTGTTCATGTTTACTGCACCTGTGTGACAGCAAGCAGTTTTATATACCAGTCACTGCATACCTGTTCATGGTACCTGTGTGTCTGACAGCTGCACATTTGTAATACCAGTCACTGCATACCTGTTCACGGTACCTGTGTGTATGACTGCTGCATATTTGTAATACTAGTCACTGCATACTTGCATTCATGTTCACTGCACCTGCATGACAGCAAGCAGTTTTATATACCAGTCACTGCATACCTGTTCACGGTACCTGTGTGTCTGACAGCTGCACATTTGTAATACCAGTCACTGCATACCTGCTCATGGTACCTGTGTGTGTGACAGCTGCACATTTGTAATAACAGTCACTGCATACCTGTTCATGTTCACTGCACCTGCGTGACAGCAAGCAGTTTATATACCAGTCACTGCATAACTGTTCACTTTACCTGTGTGTCTGACAGCTGCACATTTGTAATATCAGTCCGTGCATACCTTTCACTGCACCTGTGTGACAGCTGCACATTATATTAGTCAAGTTAGTGCATACCTTTCACTTCATCCCCCCCCCCATATGGACAAAACAACAGGCAGATGCAGAGCAAGAGGCAGGGCACCCGGCAGGACTGTTCGAGGTCGTGCTGACATGATTTCATGCGGCCCTGGACCAAAGTACAGTGCTCAGAAAAAGGCACGTGCCATTAACTCCCAAGATTGTCAGGACGTAGTTGACTATTTAACACAGAACACCTCATCTTCCGCAGCCACCAGCACTACTACTAGCACCACATCCATTCCTTTTGAAACGTCGCAGGAGTTATTTGGTGGGGAATTAACAGATTTACAGCCACTATTGTTACAACCAGATGAAGGCGCTAAGCAAGTTACACCACCTCATATGTCTGAGTTAGGCATCACTATGGACATAAGGTGTGAGGAGGAGGATGAAGTACCTGCTGTGGAGGATGATTATGACGATGATTATGATGATGATACTTCCATGGATCTCACCTGGGATCCTACTAGACATCATGACCAGGGGGACAGTTCAGAGGGGGAGTCAGAGAGGAGTAGGAGGAAACGAGTTACTGAAAGAAGCAGGGGGAGCTCGTCGACAGAAACAGCTGGTGGCAGTGTCCGGCGGCATGTATTGCCACCTATGGACAGTCAGCCAACATGCCCTTCAACGTCAGATGCTGACACCACCATAGTTCCATCACCCCAGGGCTCAGCGGTGTGGAATTTTTTTTTGCGTGTGTCTGCCTCAGATATGAGCAATGCCATCTCTACTCCCTGCCACCAAAAATTGAGCCTTGGGAAGGCCAAGACCCATGTAGGGACAACTGCCTTACGAAGGCACATGGCGAAAAAGCACAAACTGCAATGGGAAGACCACCTGAGCAAAAGCAGCACACAGAAGCCAAGCCACCCTCCTTTTCCTCTTCCTCCTTCAGGTGCATTATCTTCAGCAGCTTTCTACCTGGCACCTTCAAAGCCACCCTCCTTCACTCCGCCTCTCACCTTGAGCGGTTCCAGGGCCTATGCTGCATGCCAGGTACGACAATGTCACTCCATCTTGGACATGTCTTGCCTCAAAGCCAAGAGTCACACTGGAGCAACTCTCCTGGCTGCTCTGAACAAACAGGTGGAACAGTGGCTGACCTCGCACCAACTGGAGATTAGCAACGTGATGTGTGACAGCATCAGCAATCTCATTTCGGCTTTGAATTTGGGAAGGTTGACACATGTACCCTGCATGGCACATGTGCTGAATCTAGTAATTCAAAGATTTGTGTCTACGTACCCAAGCTTAGAAGACGTCCTGAAGCAGTCAGGAAGGTGTGTGGGCATTTTAGGCGGTCGTACATGGCCATGGCGCGCTTGGCCGATTTTCAGCAGAGAAACAACTTGCCGGTGAGGCGCTTGATTTGCGATAGCCCAACTCGCTGGTATTCAACACTCTGCTGATGTTCGACTGCCTGCTACAACAGGAGAAAGCCGTCAAAGACTATCTGAACAGCTACGGTCAAAGGTAAGGCTCTGGGGAGCTGGGCATTTTTTTGCCAAAGTACTGGACACTCATGTGTAATGCCTGCAGGCTCATGCGTCCGTTTGAGGAGGTGACCAACCAGGTGAGATGCAGTGAAGGCGCTATCAGCGACTTGATTCCATATGCTTTCTTCCTGGAGCGTGTCGTGTGTAGAGTGGTGGACGAGCGTGACCAGGAAGAGTGGGAACAATCATCAGCAGAACCAGATGTTTCCTCAACACCTGTGGCAGCACAGAGGAGGGGGAGGAGGAGGAAGAGTCACCTGGGGAAGAGGAGGCAGATGAGGAAGGTGTTTTTTTTGAGGAGGAGGCGGAAGAACAACCGCAGCAGGCGTCACAGGGGTCTTGTGCTACTAACCTTTCCCGTGGAGTTGTTTGTGGCTGGGGGAGTAGGAGAACTTACCTGACATCACTGAGGAAGAGCAAGAGGAGTTGGCTAGTATGTCGGCATCCGACTTTGTGCAGATGGGTGCTTTCATGCTGTCCAGCCTGTTGAGGGACCCCCGTATAAAAAAACCCAAAGGGAATGACCTGTACTAGACCCTCAGTATAAGCACAAAGTGGTGGAGATGTTACCAAATCACCAGAAGGCAGAAAGGATGCAGCACTTGCACTGCAAGCTGGCAAGTATGCTTTACAGTGCATTTAAGGGTGATGTCGCAGCACAATGGAATAAAGGTGCCACTACTATCAGAATCAGAATCAGAATTGACTTTATTCGCCAAGTACAACAGTTGTCGTGCCCGGAATTGGTTGTGGTACACATGGCATAGGCATTTCTTACATGACAGACAAAACAAGGAATATACAACGAGACAGGTATAGCAGCATAGATTGTAGAAACTGGGGGACAGTTCATTTGAGAGCACTGGCAGCTAGAGTTAAGAGCAGTACTGCCCAGAGTGGTGAGAGTTCAGGGATCCGAGCATTGGCTAGGCGCTACGGACAGTCACGGAGGGAGGGTTTGGAGTTCAGGTGGAGGACAGCTTGAGGGGAGAATGTGTTCCTGCGCCTGGTCGTTCTGGAATAGATGGTCCTGTAACGTCGGCCTGTTTGCATAAATCGAAGTAGCGGTTCCCCGGGTGAGAGGGGTCCTGTGATATCTTGGAAGCCCTCGACCACAGTCTCACTGTGTGGAGGAGGTCCAGTGGTGGCAGTTGCAGGGGTGTTCCTATGATCTTCTCCGCCGTGTTAATTACCCTTTGGAGTTTGTACTTGTCCTTGGTGGATGCCCCTGCATACCATACAATGACGGAGGAGCAGAGTATGGATTCCGTGGTAGCGGTGTAAAAGCTGGTCAGCAGTTTGCGTGGCATACCAAATCTCTTCAGTTGACGCAAGAAGAATAGCCTCTGCTGGGCCTTCTTCTGTATCCTCCCATGTCCACGCAGGCAAGGACAGGACGCTCTGTCGATCTCATGGTAATGTCGGACAAGCGGACATTCTTTAGTCCAACTCCTCACCTTAGCCCTTCCGGATCCACCCTCCACCAACACTTCGACCGGCTGGTAGCTGACTACCTGGCCTTAACTGCTGATGTAGACAACAGCGATGAACCCGTGGACTACTGGGTGCACAGGCTTGACCTGTGGCCAGAGCTGTCACAATTTGCCATCCAACTTCTATCTTGCCCTGCCTCAAGCGTCCTTTCAGAAAGAACCTTCAGCGCAGCTGGAGGCATTGTCAGTGAGAAGAGAAGTCACCTAGGTCAAAAAAAGTGTTCAGTACCTCACCTTTATCAAAATGGATGAGGCATGGATCCCAGAGGGCTACTGCCCGCCCGAAGACTAAGTCAGTCCCCACACACAGCATATCTTCCTGCACGCCGTGTGACTGCCTGCCCCAAGACTAAGTCGCTCCCCACACAGCATCTCTGCCTGCAGGCCACTTGACTGCCTTCTCCATGGATTCCTGGATTTTTAAGGCCGCTGCTAGCAGCGGCCGCTAACAAACACAATAACTATTTTTTCTGGTGCGTATACATGCCTGCCTAATTTTTCTTGCTGCACTGCGGCTGCAACAACAAAACAAAAGGCATGTACATGTGTCAATTCCCCTTCGTGATCATTACCTTGCCGCGGTGAAGGGGCTGCGTATCACAATCAAGCAATGACCGCCGGCTATATGAGTGTGTCGGGGGGGGGCACACCCAAGATAATAAGGTCGTTGCTTCATTGTGGATAGACCAAATTCGATCAGCTGGACAGTCACTGTTGTTCTATTATTGAGCTACCACAGCCCGGCGACCATATGGGCTGGAAAACTGCCATGGCCTGCACTCTCGCCATGGTGCGCCCCAGTCCAACAAGGCCGTCACTACACAAACAGCTGTTTCCAATGCGTTACACAGTGAGCTTGGTGTGTCAGTGTGAAGCAGTACTCTAAACACACTATCTGATTGATGTATACCCATGCAAGATGTTTTAAAGCACTTTATGCCTCCAATTTAGCATTGCAATGTGATTTCTGCCCTTAAAACGCTGCTGTGCCTCACATCCAGATTATTCCCCGGGACTTTTGGCGTGTATCCCACTCCGCCCTGCAAAACTCCAGGTGTTAGACCCCCTTGAAACATCTTTCCCATCCAGTGGCGGCTCCAGGAATTTTTTTTAGGGGGTGCTATGCAGGTGCTGGACCAATTTCCGGGGGAGCTGACGACCTGCGGCGCGCAAAGCGCGCCGCGCCAAAAATGGGTGTGGCTACAACCTGCGGCGCGCGAAGCGCGCCGCGTCGAAAAAATGGGCGTGGTCATGACCGGATGAGGGCGGGGCTAACTGTAATTTAAAGTGAACCCAGGGTGAGAGTGATATGGTGGCTGCCATATTTATTTCCTTTTAAACAATACTAGTTGCCTGGCAGCCCTGCTGATCTATTTGGCTGTAGTAGTGAACTGAATTACACCAGAAACAAGCCATGCAGCTAATCTTGTCAGTTCTGACAATATTGTCAGAAACCCCTGACCTGTTGCATGCTTGTTCAGGGTCTATGGTTGAAAGAATAAGAGGCAGAGGACCAGCACGGCAGCCAGGCAACTGGTATTGCTTAAAGGGAGATAAATATGGCAGCCTCAATATTATTCTCACCTCGGGTTCCCTTTAAAAGTGCAACGCAAAGACAGAGGGCCCAAGTTTTGGTGACCCTTTTCCCAGAAAATTCACATAATTGTGCAGGTTTTCTCAAGAAAATACACGTAATGTGAGCAGGTTTTCTCAAGAAAATACACGTAATGTGAGCAGGTTTTCTCAAGAAAATACACGTAATGTGAGCAGATTTTAACAAAAAACACGTCCAATGACCCCAATATGCACAATCGTTATCAGACATGGCCCCAATATGCACAATCGTTATCAGACATGGCCCCAATATGCACAATCGTTATCAGACATGGCCCCAATATGCACAATCGTTATCAGACATGGCCCCAATATGCACAATCGTTATCAGACATGGCCCCAATATACACAATCGTTATCAGACATGGCCCCAATATGCACAATCGTTATCAGACATGGCCCCAATATGCACAATCGTTATTAGACATGGCCCCAATATGCACAATCGTTATCAGACATGGCCCCAATATGCACAATCGTTATCAGATATGGCCCCAATATGCACAATCGTTATCAGATATGGCCCCAATATGCACAATCGTTATCAGATATGGCCCCAATATGCACAATCGGTAGCAGATATGGTCCCAATATGCACAATCGGTAGCAGATATGGTCCCAATATGCACAATCGGTAGCAGATATGGTCCCAATATGCACAATCGGTGGCAGATATGGTCCCAATATGCACAATCGGTGGCAGATATGGTCCCAATATGCACAATCGGTGGCAGATATGGTCCCAATATGCACAATCGGTAGCAGATATGGCCCCAATATGCACAATCGGTAGCAGATAAGACCCCAATATGCACAATCGGTAGCAGAAATGACCCCAATATGCACAATCGGTAGCAGATATGACCCCAATATGCACAATCGGTAGCAGATATGACCCCAATATGCACAATCGGTAGCAGATATGACCCCAATATGCACAATCGGTAGCAGATATGACCCCAATATGCACAATCGGTAGCAGATATGACCCCAATATGCACAATCGGTAGCAGATATGACCCCAATATGCACAATCGGTAGCAGATATGACCCCAATATGCACAATCGGTAGCAGATATGACCCCAATATGCACAATCGGTAGCAGATATGACCCCCAATATGCACAATCGGTAGCAGAAATGACCCCAATATGCACAATCGGTAGCAGAAATGACCCCAATATGCACAATCGGTAGCAGAAATGACCCCAATATGCACAATCGGTAGCAGAAATGACCCCAATATGCACAATCGGTAGCAGATATCGCCCCAATATGCACAATCCGTAGCAGAAATGACCCCAATATGCACAATCCGCATCACCTGAAAAAGAAAAGAAAAACCCATTTACTCACCTACAGCCAGAAGACCTTCTTTCCCGACCTCCTGTCCCGAGTCCCGACCTCATTGTGGCGCGCAGCGCCCGCGCGCCCACGATCGTCTTCCTTCCCGACGTCACCACGAGACTTCCTGCCTGCATGCAGAGAGCAGGGCTACGGGAAAATGGCCGCCCGAAGTCTGCAGAACAGGGCTCCGGGCGGCCATCTTACCGTAGCCCTGCCTGCTGCTCCGTGCTGCCGGTGTGTGAACTGACTTGGCGTCTTTTAGACGCCTGAAGTCAGTTCACTCCAGGGGGTGCTTTGGGGGTGCTTGGACAATTCTAGGGGGTGCTCGAGCACCCCCAAGCACCCCCCTGGCGCCGCCCCTGTTCCCATCACTTTTGTGGCCAGCATAAATGTTTATAGTTTTCAAAGTTCGCCTCCCCATTAAAGTCTATTGCGGTTTGCTAAGTTCGCGTAAACCCGAACTTTTGCGGAAGTTCGCGTTCGAGGTTCGGGAACCTGAAATTGGAGGTTCAAGCCATCTCTAATTAACCATAATTGCATTAAAGTCTATGGCAGCGGCCTTTTCATCCACCCTCATCCTGCGCCCTTTTTTCCTGCTACCAGGAAGGACATGTACACTTCAGGCAGCTGGAATTGCAAGGTAAAAATGTTATCCTCTACACCATTATGTAACTGTGTCAAACAGAATATCAGGATTGAGTGGATCATGATAGTTTATTGCTAATTTCTGATATAAATAGTTCCAGAAGTGTTTAGTGTATTTTGATCAAAGAGAAGGAATATCCAGGAGCAACACACTATATTAGTATAGCACACTTCTCAAAACTTCACTAACTTCTTCATAAAGGCATAACAGTAGATACAAACATATACTTATCAGCACATGCAGGTTTAAGAGTGTTGCAGAGGATGGTTGACGATAGTTTCACTCTGCAATGTGGTCTTGAGAAAGCCTACGTTGCAGGGCGAAATGATCGTCGACCATCCTCCGCACCTCTCTTAAACCCACACGTGCCAATAAGTATATGTATATATGTATATGTTTTTATCTGCTGTTATGCCTTTATGAAAAAGTTATTGCAGTGTTGAGAAGTGTGCTATACTGATATTGTGTTGCCCCTAGATGTTCCCTCTCTTTGGACAAAGCAAATGATCTGTCGTTTCTCAATAGATTTCAATAGATATAATGATCTGTCGTTTCAGAACCAGCTGCACCACAATTGTATATGAATCTAGTATATCAGGCATAGAGCTGGTGTGCACTTCACTTTTCCCTTTTATTTGCACTAAGTGCATAGTCTACAGTAGCCTTAAAGGGAACCAGAGATGAACGATTCACACAAAATAAACATATCAGTTGACAGCTTGTAAAGAATAAATGCTCTACCTGATAATTTTGTTCTGGTGTGCCTTTTTGAGTGTTTTTTATCCATGATTGCTCCAGGAAATATCCAATATGGCCGCCGGCTCATATCTCTTCTGCTTCCAGGTTATAAACTGTTCTGGATGTGCTGTCTATAGACTATAGACAAGCAGGGCTGCAGCAGGCTTTCATCTGTCTGCTTTCAACTTTATTATTCTGGTATGCTGTGTGGCTGCCTGTAGGAAGTGTCTCTCATAGAAATGAAACTGCATACAGTAGATAATGACTGGCTGCACACTGCACACAGATACACTGTCTGTTTCAGAGCTTCTTTCTCAGCAGCAGCAGCCCCTCCCATGTCAACAGCTCTGAGTATGAAATCTGAGCCAGGAGGAGGAAGGCTTGGGCTTGAAAAGACTCCACAGAAGAGTGACTCAGCTATAATGATTCCAGGTCAAACCTCGACTGAATCATTCGGTGGATTCTTATCACAGTTGCTAACAGATAGATTAGACTGAGAAGAATAAAACTAAAGGTAGCCATACACTGGTCGATTTGCCATTAGATCGACCAGCTGACAGATCCCTATCTGATCGAATCTGATCAGAGCGGGATCGTATGGCTGCCTTTACTGCAAACAGATTGTGAACCGATTTCAGCCTGAAACCGATCACAATCTGTGGAGCCGCCGCTGCCGCCTGTCCCCCCCCCCCCTGCATACATTACCTGAAGCTGGCTCCGGGTCCTCTTCTCCGCGCTGCACCCCGCACCGCATCCCAGCATACACTGTGTCACTCCGTGACCAGGAAGTTCAAATAGAGCGCCCTCTATTTGAACTTCCTGGTCACTGGAGTGACACAGGAAGTTAATGTACGCTGGGATGGAAGCAAGAGCGGTGCAGCGCGGAGAAGATGCGGAGAAGACGCGGAGAAGATGCCCGGGAGCCAGCGGCAGGTAATGTATAACTGTATCGGATCGGCCGCCGCTAGCGACGCGCTCCCTACCCGCGGGCGATCGACGGAAGTAACCCGCACGCCGCGATCGATGGACCGATCCGATTTCGGGAGGAAATCGGATCAACGGGTGCGTTTAGCATGAACGATTGGCAGCAGATTCGATCCCAGTGATCGAATCTGCTGTCGAATTGGCGGTAAAACGGGCCAGTGTATGGCCAGCTTAAAAGCAGGGTAGGTCATTACTGTCATGTTCCCACTGATAAATGTAATAAAATACATGAGGGTGCTTCGTCTCTAGTTCTCTTTAAGGCTAGTATGCATCAGAGAATTTGCCATCAAATTGACAGGTCGAATTGATAATTACTAGCATGTCCAATCTGAACCTGATTGAGGACGGCATTGTTTTTGTGTGGTACCGATCTGAAGATCAACCCCATTCTCACTCAGGAGCAGATAGGACATGATGAAAATTATTGATTTAACCCATCAATCTGATCGTAAATTCACTGTGTGTACCAGGCATTACGTTAAATAACAAAACAGATATGCAGATATTCCACAGTAGTTTTATGTTGATACGTTTCAGTAACTAGCTGGCAGAACAATTCCTTACCTGTTCACATAAGGTTCCAATAAGACCCTCCAAGTCTTGTTTTTCATGAAGTACCATCTGTTTTTCTTCATATTCCTGATCTAACTGCATCTCAAACTGCCGTAGCTATGACAAGCAAGAAAAGGTACATACATCAATATTTATTTATTTTATATTAATATAATGCTGACGTCTTTTGCAACACTTTACAGAGTTTAGTCTTGTTGTCACTGTGGCTCAGAGAAGCTGTGTCCATGATAGTCTAGGGGCAATGTTTTGGGGAAGCCCTTAACATATCTATATGTTTCTGGGATGTGGGAGGAAACCAGAGAGCCCAGAGGAAATCCATGTAAACACAGGGAGAACATACAAACTCCATGAAGATTCTGCTCTGGCCTAGATTCGAACCAGGCACCCAATGCTGCAAGGCCACTATACATATAACACTCTATATGCAGTCTATAATTTTGCTTTCCTAACCAATCGGATCAGATTAATGAAATTGATCAGAATTTTAGTTCGATCCCATCCATCTGATTGGTTAGGAGATTTTTGTCTGTTAGTGGACCCAAACTATCATTTATGATCATTCATAAGAAGAATCGTTTGTAATCGAACGTTCAGCAAATTGTATCATTAGTGGCCACCTTAGAGCTGCTGCATCATTGCATCTGTATAAACAGGATGCTGGCAATTTTTGGTGTTGCTCCCCATGTTTCCAGTGGATAGGTAAGGCAGCATTCTGCAATTAGACATGAATATAGCAGATGAAGAAAAGAGCCAGAATAAAGAAATCAAACAGAAGAATATTAAAAAAAAAAGAAAAAAAAGAAAAAAAAAAAGAAGAACAACAAATAAGGATTTTGTTGTTGGAATTTTGTAAAAAGAAAAAAAAATTAGGCTTGGCGAACTTGGCTCACTGCAACCTGCTCTTGTCCGTTTATAGACAACAATCCAGGAATCAGGGCCGTGCATGGAGATCTCAGGGACAGTACTGTTGCTAGGGCAGCAAGGTGGCATAGCACTTTTGCCTTGTAGCAGTGGGTTCCCGGTTCAAATCCTAGCCAGGGCATAATCTGCTTGGAGTTTGTATGTTCTCCCTGTGTCTGCGTGGGTTTCCTCCAGGCACTCTGGTTCCCTCCCATAACCCCAAAAATTGGCCCTAGACTACAATACATATGCTACATTATACATACGTGGACATATGACTATGGTAGGGATTAGATTGTGAGCCCTTCCGAGGGACAGTTAAATGACAAGACAATATACACTGTACAGCGCTGCAGAAGATGTTGGCGCTATATAAATAATAATAATACTGTTGAGTATGGTAATATTCTTTATTTTACAGAAACAGAGGTCAGCTTTACTTACAATAACAACTCAGATAGGTACTACCTAAGTTTCCTATTCAATTATGTGAATTATGTTTTTTGTGATACATCTGGTTTACAATTGAACACACTGGCTGCAGTCTCAGATACCCCACCAAGTGTCCTTGAGGATAAATTGTGGCTTACAATTTCCTTTTTTTTTTCTTTTATCAATTCTTTATTTGCCGAATACACTGTTTATACATATACACTTCACATTGTTAATCTTTCATACATGACCAATAGCGTACCAGCAAATAATGGAAATGTACGCAATTACAAATTACAATTTACAGAACAAAGTATCTCATTTTCTCATATCACAGACTGTGATCAGCACCTATGTGCGCGAGCTAATAACATTTTAATAAAAAATAGTAAAAAATGAACCGGCTCTATCTAAATTGCTAATATCATCCCACTGAAGCACAGGCATTAGTTTGTGATTAATTAATGACCAGTTTTAAATGAACTGCCCTTGGCCACTTCAGTATGAACCAAAAAGCAATTAGGATGATTTTTCCTCCGCAATTTGTAGGACACTTCAGGAACATGATCATCTACAGGATTAATATTAGTACTAAAATCAACACATATTATCAAATAACAACAAAGCTAGGAAGAGACTTGAAAAAATGCAAATAATAAATTACTGTTAAAGATGGTGTATTTCTGCAGTAAAGATAAAACACTGAATATTGATTATTTATGTTAATGCACAAATAACATTCCAACAAAAAATTTCACACTTTCTTAAATGACTGATCATTAACATACCCGTCTCTGACATGACTGGCGAATGTCCTCCAGTTCTTCTTCCTTGTCCTCCAACTCTTTCAGCTGCATCTGTTTCATACGCTCAATTTCCATTTCAAAACGCACACGCATCTGTTGTGCAAGGACAGGAACTGTGTTACGAGTAC
This sequence comes from Hyperolius riggenbachi, assembly GCF_040937935.1. Taxonomy (NCBI): domain Eukaryota; kingdom Metazoa; phylum Chordata; class Amphibia; order Anura; family Hyperoliidae; genus Hyperolius; species Hyperolius riggenbachi. The sequence continues at coordinate 458,442,401 of NC_090646.1, forward strand.
GCCAACCCAATTATACATCAAACACATGATGCACAATGCATATTTTTTAAGTATAGCTATTTAGAATATATAATGTTTTTCCACATAATTACCTTGGGCCCTGGAGGGAGAGAAAGGGCTGGAACCCACAAGAGAACAAAAATTGTTATAACTTTTTTTATTGTTATTGTAGTAAACACAGAGCGATTTCTGGAGCAATTGCAGGGAATGCGATTTTGCACCCTGCATTCCCTGAGGCAGGGAACACACTTGACTGTTTTCGTGCACGTTTTCTGCACGGAAAAAATGAGAACTCATGTTAATCAATGGGTTAGTTCACACTTAGTATGTTTTTCGCACGCAGAAAAAAACTGACATTCTGTATCATGACTCTGCACATTTTGTCAGTTTTCTCTATCAATTACATCAGCTGCTGTGAAAAAAAAATGCATGTGTTTTCCTGCATAGAAACACACCTGGAGCACAGAAAAAGTACGCAGAAAAAAGTGCGCGGAAAACTGAAAGATAAGTGTGTTCCTTGAATGAAAGAAAGCACTTTATAATGCTGCAATTTCAGAAATGTACTCCTGTGAAATTACCGGCATAGGCTTCGCATTAGCAAAGTGCTTTTGCAAGTGTTGGTGATTGCTCAAAAGAACAAAGCACTGCAGGAACTGCACTAGTGGGTCTCAGGCTTAAATCAATAAATGGCACAGGTACAAGGGTACAAAGTCCCACACCGTCACTCAGCGTTCATTGGGTGCATATCCAGGGTAGAAATCCAAACTACCATTGAAGATACTCGATAAGCCAAAGAGAGGTTTGCACACCGTTTCTAAAAAGTTTTTTTTTATTAGATCAGTTAATCCACACTGTTAAGCTGACAATTGTTTCGGGGTCCCACAAGGTCCCCTTTATCAAAGCACAGAGGTAGACAATAACATAGGCATGCCGGCCAAGTGCATTCTTAAATACAATAAGTAACATAATAGAGGCACCCCTAAGGCCTTAGGTCTCAACTACTCCACTGTAACCCTGCAAGCTGAAACACATTGCTGCTGAGCAACTCAGGTTACACTGCCACGGCCAGCATTAAGTGCCAGCCAACCTACTCTCTTTTACTGCAAATCCTCCATGAAATGTTCCACAAATATTTAGCTCACACCAGCTTTCCTGTTTACCCTATAGAGATAGGAGCCATGCATACATGCACAGATACAGTCAACCAGCTCTGGATCAGCTATATATGCACACTACAGGTAGACAACCTGGCCCTCCAGAATGGGCCTGTAAGGCCTGACAGATCTCTTGTCTTCTTTCAGCCTCTATACCCCAATTTAATACCACACTCTTCACCTACACGCCAAGCCCCTGCGTGAACGGGAGACCACTACTCCTACCCGACTACGGTTATCCCGTAGGACTTCAGAGTGCAAGGAATAGAGACTGAGATCAGGAAGACAAGAGTACTACCAGAGCTCACTAAAAAAGATAAACGTTACTGGATGATATGAGGGAATAGTGCAGGATGTACTCGTGGAGGAGATAACACAGCAGTAGAGTAGACTAGAGACAGGGATTAAGGTTGCTCAGAGGGACCACAGCTTTGAGCTTCCGATAACTGCCACAATAAACAAGACTAGGATGATTGCTCAGAGCGACCACAGCTCTGAGCTTCTGTTGTCCGCCCCACTGAATAAGACAAGGACAGACAAACAGACAGGAATATTTGCCAATCTAATCACCAGTGATGGGCCAAAATTTTGCATCGTAATACGAAATTTCAGGGAAAATCGTAATTGATTTCGTATGTGATAGTAGTATTTCATAATTTTACGCAATTTTTCGCGTAATTTTCGTGCAATTTTGCAAAATGTTGTGCCGACTTTGGCAGTTAATAGTAAAGCCCCCATACATGCTATTGCTACATATGTTAAGGAGAATAGTGGGTACAAGTCAAAAAAATAATTTTTCAAAAAGACTGCAGTTTTTGAGAAAATTGATTTTAAAAACGCAAAGAAAAATGGTTTTAAAATTGTCATTTTTCCAAGTTTAAAAATCATTTTGCAAATCGTAATTATGTACAGGCATAATTGCAAAAATGTACACAAAATGTTGCTGATTAGTTACGATCATCTACCGCAGCGATGGCAAACATCCACACAGGCACAAACAACACAGAACAAGAAGGAGCGTAACTAATAGCAACCGCTGCCATAGTCACATCCACAGAATGTGAACTAGCAGGAGCACTATCCAATCACTACCCTAGTGATGGCTGTGTCCAGGCTAGCAGGACTGGAAAGACTTTGCTGTTTACCCACGCAGGAAAAACAGCCATTCACAAGGAAGCAAGACAAGGTAAAAACAATAGACATGGGGCCCGGCCAACAGTTATGGCAAAGCTGAAAGCTATGACAGGACAAATGTTAATGAAGGAAGAGGATTTTTTTATGGACATTACCGAATGAGAGCAGGCATGCAAATTCCAACACAGCTGAATGGTAATCTCTCAATTCTGTGTTAGTCTGGTTGAAGACTGCAGGCTGATATACAGATGGATAGAACTCACATTACAAATGGATGCAACATTATGTAGCAACATGTATGCAGGGAATTCAGCACTGTCTGGCTGCAGCTCAGCAGCAACAAGCCATAGGTGGATTCATGACAGCATCCTGAGCTGTGCTGAACTACGGAGTGATTGCAGATGGCAATGACACTTATTGTGAATACTAACAAAACAATTCAACTGAATGCATGCAGAGAAATCAGAAATTCAGTTACAACCAACAGGACATACTACAGGCGAGATCATGACAAGGCCTATTCTATCACACATGCATCAGTACCGTGACTTGTACATGATTAAGCTATTATCTGGTGGACTTATACAAGGGTGGACCCTTATGGATCTATCCGGCTTATACCTGTTACATAATTACCTGTTCAAGGTGCTGGATGGAATTTTCTTGCTCTTTCAGCTGCTGGTTCTGTTCAGCAATGCTGGATTCCAGCTCCCATACTTTCTTCTTTAGAGAGATCACTGAATTGTTATCCAGGCCAGTAGATGTGGAAAGCTCTTTTATCTGTTTTCCCAGCACCTCAATCTGCTTTGTTAAATTGGATGTTTCCTGTTCCTTTAGCTGTAAACAATACGAAGAAGTAAAACCAAGAAACACCGTTTTCTTCATGCTGTGTATTTGTCACATTGCTACAAGTAATGACATTACATCCCATGGCCTTGAACAACAGCTTACATGACAAATCACAAGGCAGTCTATAAACAAATGAACCAATAAAATATAAATGGATTTAAATGGTGGCATAATTACTATATGACCCCATAAAGACAATTCAACATAAGAAAGGTAAACTGTACAACACATGTGATATGATGGATGCTTTACAATTATACATGGGGTCTTACCAACACATTACACTGAAATTCAATAAAAAGCATTTAAGGCAAAACAAAATGTGTGTTATGTTTATGACTTGACCTTACAGAAAATATGTGACAAATTAAACTAGTATATCAACACTAGCCAACCCGCGTCGTAGCATACGCCGCATCTATCTATCTAATAGAGTACGTGCCTCAACCTTGAAGCAAGAAGAAGTAGGCTTTCCATGAGAAAATGTATGCATGCTCAAACACCAAGTTTAACCCTAGCAAGTCTGGCTTTGCAAATCTGGCCTACTTGGCTATTCATGAGGTAATGCTTATGCAAATATGCATTTGCTTTCGCATGCCAAACTATGCAGGGTCAAAAACCAATACTGCAAAGAGCTCTCTCGCTGCCTGGGAACCACAGCGGCACCCCGGAGTGGGAGGCTGGGTGGCGCAGCCGCCCCCCCCCCCCCCCCCAAGCGTGGCCAGCGCTGGGGAGAGCCGTCCGCACCCACCTCCTAATATTAAAAACAGCCACTTACCTTAACGTCCATTGGGTTCTGCTACATGCGCATCAATTTTCTCATGGAAAGCATTTTGTGCAGTTTGTATCCTTTGGAGGCAGGCGGTGGATGGCTTGCTCCGGTGGTGTGAACCCTGGAGTGAGTGCGCCTGTCCTCCCCCCCCCTCTGGAGTGCTGTATGTGAGCCAGCCCTGAGCTCTACAGCTCGGGGTGACCCATGCTTCTCTCCTTTCTCATGTGGTGCCCCCAAATTAATGCGCATGTAGCAGAACGCAATGGACGTTAAGGTAAGTGCCTGTTTTTAATATTGGGAGGTGGGTGCAGACGGCTCTCCCCGGCGCTGGCCACACTTGGGGGGGGGGGGGGTCGTCTACGCCACCCAGCCTCCCCCTCCGGGGTGCCGCTGTGGTTTCCAGGTAGTGAGGGAGCCTGGGACCCTGCGGTCCCCCCAGTTGTATAAAAAGGGGGCATTGGGAATCCTCCCTGTGGCGCTCCTGGAGGCCTGGAGCACACCAAAAACTGCTAGCAGATCCGCAAAATTCTAGCAGATTTTGAAACGCTTTTTCCTTTTTTTCTGTAGCATTTCACCTAGCATTTTGCGGTTTTGTAAAGCGTTTTTGGTGTAGTAGATTTCATATATTGTTACAGTAAAGCTGTTACTGAACAGCTTCTGTAACAAAAACGCCTGCAAAACCGCTCTGGACTGCCGTTTTTCAGAGCGGTTTGCGTTTTTCCTATACTTTACATTGGAGGCAGAAACGCCTCCGCAATCCAAAAAATGCCTCACCTCGGGAGTATGCGTTTCAGCAAAACGCCTCCCGCTCTGGTGTGCACCAGCCCATTGAAATACATTACCCAAGCATATCCGCAGCCGCAAGTGGATCGCAAAACGCTGCCGAACCGCTCTGGTGTGCACTAAGCCGGATAGTGCTAATGTAGCATGTAGCAGGGTGACTGCTTTGTGGTATTGGTTTGTGCATGCATTTGCATGAGCATTGCCTCATGAATAGCCAATTAGGCCAGATTTGCAATGTCAGACTTGCTAGGGTAAGGCCTCTTTTCCATGGACTGTGAATAGGCAGTGAAATGGCTCTCAAACTCTCACAACTGCTCACTGCTGCCTGGTAACTGCTCACTGCTGCCTGGTAACTGCTTGCTGCTGCCTGGTTACTGCTTGCTGCTGCCTGGTAACTGCTTGCTGCTGCCTGGTAACTGCTTGCTGCTGCCTGGTATCTGCTCACTGCTGACTGGTAACTGCTTGTTGCTGCCTGGTAACTGCTTGCTGCTGCCTGGTATCTGCTCACTGCTGCCTGGTAACTGCTTGCTGCTGCCTGGTAACTGCTTGTTGCTGCCTGGTATCTGCTCACTGCTGCCTGGTAACTGCTCGTTGCTGCCTGGTATCTGCTCACTGCTGACTGATAACTGCTTGCTGCTGCCTGGTAACTGCTTGTTGCTGCCTGGTAACTGCTTGTTGCTGCCTGGTATCTGCTTGCTGCTGCCTGGTATCTGCTTGCTGCTGCCTGGTAACTGCTTGCTGCTGCCTGGTAACTGCTTGTTGCTGCCTGGTATCTGCTCACTGCTGCCTGGTAACTGCTTGCTGAGCACACAGCTCAACAGTCCGTGGAAAAGAGGCCTTAAACTTGGTGTTGTGTCTCATGCAAAGTACTTATTCTTCTTGTTTAAAGGTTGAGGCACTTAGTCTATTATATATATAGATAACATTTCAAAGTATTTACAGCAACTTTCCAGAAAATGTGCCCTGCACCCATATCACCCTGAGCAACACAACAGTAATACTTCATTTCTAGATGTGGTAAAGAAATACAAAATAACCTTTACCTTCGTTTAGACCTTTTCAATATTATGGACTATCCTCACCTTATTATATTGTTACTGGGATCTAGATAACAAGCCAAAAAGTTGATGTGGAAGTAAATTATATGATGATTGATCCCAACATCCTACACTTACCATAAATCCATATTTCACCCCCCCCCCACACCTCCATTTTATCTGTCTAATAATATATTTTGCTGAACGTTTAACATATAAAATGATAAAGCCATCGATTGGAATTATGTTTCGGTATAAGAGAACAAATATATTAATAATATTTATCATAAACAATGTATTGTTCATTTTCCAGAATTCTTATCTTGGTTTACAATGATGAAAATAATGGTTAATATTCACAGCAATACGTAGGTAGGCAGGAGGTTAGTGTTAGGATTAGGTGGTGGGGGATTAGTGTGAGCGTTAGGTTAGGTGATATTGGCATTATCTAGCACCAAAATTCTCAAGAGCCTTTATTCCATATACACAGTGTTAAGTGTAGTCACTGGAAGAACAATGTAAGGTGTAACTAATGGGTAGTGCTAGGTGTAGCTGATGGAAGGATAGTGTTAGGTGTAGCTGATGGAAGGATAGTGTTAGGTGTAGCCAATAGAAGGATAGTGTTGGGTGAAGCTGATTGAAGGATAGTATCAGGTGTAGCTGATATGAGGGATAGTGTTAGGTGTAGCAGATGGAAGGATAATGTTAGGTGTAGCCAATGGAATAATATTGTTAGGTGTAACCAATGAAAGGATAGTGATAGGAGTCATGACCGAAAGTTTTGTGTTAGATGATCACAATAGAAGGTTCAGTATGAAACGGAAAGACTAAGAGGGTAGTGTGACGGGATAGTGTAGGATAGGAGTTTAATGCGAGCTATAGCTCTTATACAGTACAATATTGATAATATAATATTAACGATATTACTAATATTGGCTTAGCCCGTGCCAAACTCATTTGCATATATACTTAATATACACAATTTGCACTGCTCAGAAAATTGGTAATCTAGGTAACACCTACTTTGCAATCAATTCCTTTGTCCCAACTAGCCACTTTACAAGTAATGTATCTGGAATCAACTACCAAAGTAGTTTATATAAAGGTAAAATAACCTCTGGTACTATGCTTCTATACCAGACTAGGAAAACATTTGTACCTAACACTGCGCTCTAAATCAGCAGCCCCACAATGATTAGCTGTTCTGCCAACCATCTCACCTCTAGCTGTTGACGTAACTTGCCCACTTCCCATCGGCATGATGTATTCTCCTGCGTCACCTTCTCACGCAAGCTTTTCTCGAACGCTGATTCTCCAATCGCCTGAGCTAATTGCATATCAAACCTGTGGGGAAAAAAGTTCAATTACCCTGTTTTCCTGTAAAGCTCTGAAATGTGATGAGGGCCTGAGAGAATGTTGCTCCAGAATTAGATACACAGCAAGTAAAATGGCAGGCTAAAGCAATATCATTAAGCTGGCGAGTTACTTTCGAATACATTTGTACAGTACATTTCTCTTCTGTCGCCATAAAGGGTCATAAAATGTCCCCGACTGGCAAAATGCTAGGATCATGAATCAAACGCTGCTGAACAAAGTTACAAAATCATGGAAATTAGTCATTTTTATTCAAAAGAGCAGTGCTTACATTTAATCCTGCACAGCCCTCCCTTAAGCACTGTTACCAACATCCAGCAGTTCAGCATTTATCTCAAACAACTTGTTATTTGGAAATTCAACTTTGAAGCAGCAAATAAAGTCTGGAAGTGCCTAAAAGTATTTTTCCCCTTTTTCTGTATTTGCTTATATCTTTGGCTAACACACCTAGAAAAATCTGAATATAATTCATCAATTTTACATAACATGCGAGACATGGATCAGTGCTATAAATCATCAAAGCAATGCTTTGTAGCTCTTTACCACTTTAGGGACTCTTTCTTTCTGGGCGTTTCATCTCACATTGCACGCTTTGCGCCAAGAAAAATTACTTAAATTGACTGTATATCACAAAGGCGGACTTATATATACTGCTAAATACAAACCCAAGACTGAAATAAACATGATTGACTTTATATAACACTGATCCTTAAAGTGTTAGTATACCTATGCCCAATTGTGCTTAAAATGTCTTAAAATTGGGCCTTGATCATTAATTCTATATGCTTACATTATTTAATTCATCCACTTTTAAGATACTGAAATGTGACTTCTATTATGTGCATCATAATCTTCTATTCTGTGCTTACAATGAAGGTAAATGTGCTGCAATGTGTGGCCTGTTTGAATTATGTGCTTCCAAACGGTTTCCACTAGTCTGGTATTAACCCCTTTACTCGCATATGTATTAGTGCGCCGCCGGTGAGTTAGGTGCAGTGTGAGACAAATGACTGCTCACCATGCTACAACTCAAATTCCTGGTGGCATAAAATACCATTCCCTCTCAGAGTCATAGTACCTTGGAGTGAGAGGTAATTCGAGTTACCTTGGCATGGGATGCAAACTATAGTATTACGCTATGGGGGCATCCAGCTCGGGTGCCTTGTAAATTGTTCATCCTTATTGTATACCTTATTCTGCCACAGATGTCTACATATGCATGTGAGATAGTTCCAATCAGAATACACAGGATTTTAACAAAGCTTGGAAGTAGAAGCTGATTAAGTCGTGAAGCCCTAATTAACTGTGGCTTGAACAATATAACACTGAAAATGAAAGCACAGTGGGCATAAAAGATAATTGCCCCTTCAAAATGTTCATAATTTGGTGCTTTGCAGCTTTCACCACCATCTCACCTTCACCATCTCAGGACTGCTGGATGTTGAATCTATGTCCTATTTATGGACATTAGATGCTGACATCATGTGGGTCTCAGGTCATCAGCGTCCTGCACTCCTGCTATGCTCTGGTAACATGATCACTGCTATTATTTCACTGATCATGATGTTAACTAATGGAGGAGCATTGCTGCTCCCTCCAAACTGTGTTGATCTGCTCGGCTGCCTGTGCAGGCAGAAAGCTTTTTGACCATTGTGTAGGTTTGCATGCTGCAGGACTCTGGAAAGAAGAGCTTCTGTCAGTTTTGCAGCTTGTGCTTGCAGAGGAATTTGCATACGTTGTCATGCAAATTGCCTGGCCACATTCATTGGAGGCGTGTACTATGTCTTTCCCACAATGCTTCGCTGGTCATAAGGAGTCTTCCTGTGAAACACTCTGGGGAGTGTCAGCCATGCTCTCTGTTTGAAGATCAGCTTAGAGTATTCCTGAATCTGCGCTAGGCAGGTTTTCCCTAGTGCAGTTAGGATTGTTTATCTGTTTTGTTTGTCTGTTGCGATTGTCCTGTCCCAGCGGTGGTCGACAAGGAAATCGTTCTGATCTCTGTTCTTGGAGTATAGCTGGTGCAGCGGTTGCTACCAGCTATCTCTTCTGATCTGTCTCTTTGGATCGCGCTAGCCACTTTTCGCTAGCGCCGTGGATCCTTCTGTTCTGTCTCCTGGGATCGCGCTAGCCACTTTTCGCTAGTGCTGTGGATCCTATCTCTCGCTTGTCCCTGTTTTCGCTGTTTTCGTGTGTCTGTCTTGTCTGCTACGAACGCTTGCTGGAGGCTCGGTGAGGTAACCGTTAAGCAAGCGCTCGCGTCCTCTGTTTCATGTTTGTCTGTCAATGGTTAGTTAGGCGTGCTTGTCTCTATTGTGCTTATCATGTGGAGACCGCGCATAACCGCGTGCACTGTTGCGAATGAGTGCGGTGTTCGCGGGTAGCTAGCGTTTGTTATTTTCCATATCTCCTCATTGTATTATTTGCTGTGCCTTTGCTAACCTCGTATTCTGTTCTGATCTGCCTTGTGTCACGTCTGGCGATCGCACCTCTCGCGATCGCGTTCCTGTTTCATATCTGCTGTTGTGTGTGCACAGTCGTGGGGTGGCGACTAGGTTGGCGCACACACATATACAACCTGTACCTTTGCTCGTCTCATTCGCAATCGCCTCTCTTGCGATTGCGTTCTGCGCTTCGTACAAATCCTGTCTGGCATTTGTGGAGGTACAGAGGATTGGTTCCTCTGCACTCCCCAGCGCCATCTGCCGAGAGGAATTTTCCCTCTACCGGTGCGTAGCACCTTTTGCTGGGTGCCTGCAAATATACGCTTGTGGAGGATTTCCGCCGTGTCAGCGCACGCGTTGTGCGCTGATCACGGAGAAAGTTCCACAATCAGTACACAAACCAACTGCACCTGTCACATCCACTTCCAGGGAGTAAGCTGTCATCTCCTGCCAGAGATCAGGAGCCATTGCATTGGCTCCTGATCCTGTGATCACTTTGATCGTGTCATGGCAAGGAGTGTTAATTCTTGTGCATGTGACAACAATATCAAAAGTGCACAATAAATGTGGCCTGCATGGGAGAGGTGCAAGAAAGACGCCACTCCTCCCAAATATGGTTTCAAATAAGCTTTGCCAAATGCAAGTATTGTAGTATTGTTGGCCTTTACATTTTGTTAGGAAAACTAACACTTTAAACACTTAAAAGTTGTGCAACAAGAAAAAAAAATATTTATTTTATTTTTGAATAGTGTGGAAAGAAATCTGAATTCCTTGCTGTTGTCTATATGCTCACTGAAGAGATTTTCCATCATACAATGGTCATCTTGCAGTAAATTACATACAAGGGACAAACGAACATCAGCAAGGGACCACACAGACTTCAAAGGGCTGGAAGAAGTCCCGGGTAAGTAAAGCTTCTTTTTTTTACCTCAGTTTGCTTTTAACGGTTAAAATACTCAAACTGGTTTTGGACTAATTTATAGGATTATACCCAGGTGTATGTTTAACAAATTTTACCAAACAGGTAGGAATGATCATTATTTTGATATGTAGTTCGAAACACAGTCATAAACTCCAACAAAAAACATCTGTGTATAAGGCATAAAACTAGGAAATGAACAGACATACTCTGCTACCAAGGTGTGGTTGTGGAAGGCAGTTTCATGTCACAGGTTACGGTTAGAGATGGCCCGAACTGTTCACCGGTGAACGGTTCCCGGCTAATTTTGGTGGTTCGCGGAGAACCACAAACTTTTGCGTAATTTCGATTGGCCCCCATAGTGCATCATTAGGGTCAACTTTGACCCTCTACATCACAGTCAGCAGGCACATTGTAGCCAATCAGGTTACACTCCCTCCTGGAGCCACTCCCCCCCCTTATAAAAGACAGGCAGCGTCAGGCATTGGACTCACTCGTGTGCCTGCAGTAATTAGAGAAGGGAGAGCTGCTGTGCAGAGACCTATAGGGAAAGATAAGTTAGGCTCTTGTAGGCATCTTAGCTTGCTTCTTGCTGATTCTTATTGCTAAAAAAGCACCCCTCAACAGCTCTTTTGAGAGATAATCTTGTTCTTGCGATTTTGTGTGTGTGTGTGTGTGTGTGTGTGTGTGTGTGTGTGTGTTCCACAGACACTTGTGTTGCATAGACAGCCTTGGAAATTCCTACTGTGTGTGCCACTGCCAGGCCCAGCAAATTCAGTGACTACCGGTGTGTGTTCAAGGTGCATATTGTAATACCCATCACTGCCTACACCTACCTGTTGTTCACAGTGCACCCACCTACCTACGTGAGCGCACGCAGTGTCACTGTGCCTGTCCGGTACCTATCGGTGTGTGACAGGTGCACATTGTAATACCCATCACTGCATATACCTACCTGTTGTGTTCAGTGCACCCACCTACCTACGTGAGTGCATGCAGTGTGATATATCACTCTGTGCATACCTGTTAACTGCACCTGTGTGACTGCACATTGTATTAGTCAAGTCAGTGCATACATTTCACTTCATCCCCCCCAATATGGACAAAACAAAAGGCAGAGGCAGGCCACCGGGCAGGCTTGTTCGAGGTCGTGCTGTCGTGATTTTGTGCAGCCTCGACCAAAGTACAGTGTTCAGAAGAAGGCACGTGCCATAAACCCCCAATATTGTCAGGACGTAGTTGACTATTTAACACAGAACACCTCAGCTTCTGCACGGAAGCGGGACATATCTTCCTCCTCCTGCTCTGATTCTGGCACCCCACTTAACACTCAGTCGGCCGCCACCACCAAAGTGCCATCACCCCAGGGCTCAGTGGTGTGGAAATGTTTTTGTGTGTCTGACTCAAATGAGAGCAATGCCATCTGTACTCTCTGCCACCAATAATTGAGCCGTGGATATACCAAGACCCGCGTAGGGACAACTACCTTACGAAGGCACATAATTACATAGCACAAACTGCAATGGGATGACAACTTGAGGAAAAGCTGCACACAAAAGCAAAGCCACACACCGCAGTGGAAGATACCAGGCCCCAACTTTTTCTCAAAAAAGGCGATACCTAAACTGTACCATGATGTTGAAAGGCAAGTGGTGACATCTCTGGCACACACCGTTGGGTCAAGGGTCCATCTGATCACGGATGCCTGGTCTGCAAAGCACGCTCAGGCCTGCCCGAAGACTAAGTCAGTCCCCACACACAGCATCTCTGCGTGCACGCCGTGTGACTGCCTGCCCCAAGACTAGGTTGCTCCCCACACAGCATCTCTGCCCGCAGGCCGGTTGACTGCCTTCTCCGCCACCACCAACAGGGTCCAGGACTCCAGGTGGATTCCTGAATTTTTAAGGCCACTGCTAGCAGCGGCCGCTATACAAATTTTTTTGGTGCGTGTACATGCCTGCCTAATTTTTCTGGCTGCACTGCAGCTGCAACAACAAAACAAAAGGCATATACATGTGCCAATTCCCCTTTGTGATCATTACCTTGCCGCAGTGAAGGGGCTTGCATATCACAATGAAGCAATGACCGACAACTATATGAGTGTGTCGGGGGGGGGGGGGGCACACCCATGATAATAAGGTCATTGCTTCAGTGTGGACAGACCAAATTTGATCAGCTGGACAGTCACTGTTCTGTCATTCAGCTGCCTCAGCCCGGCGACCATATAGGCTAGAAAGCCGCCATCACCTGCACTCTCGTCATGGTGCGCACCAGTCCAGCACGGCCGTCACTACACAAACAGCTGCTTGTGGTGCGTTACACAGTGAGTTTGGTCTTTTAGTGTGAAGCAGTACTCTAATTACACTCCCTGATTGATGTTTACACATGCAAGATGTTTTAAAGTACTTTAGGCCTGCAATGTAGCATTCAATGTGATTTCTGCCCTAAAGAGAACCTGTACTGAGTAAAAATATTTAAAATAAACACATGAGGTAACTTCAAATGAACATTACATAGTTACCTTGCCTTCAGTTCCTCTCAGAAGCTCACCATTTTCTTCTGACAATAATCCCTTCCAGTTCTGACAACATTTTGTCAGATCTGAAATATATCAATTGCTGTCAGTAAAATATCAGTTGCTGTCAGTTATAGCTGAGAGGAAAACTAATGTTCCAGGTAATGCCCATGTTTCCCTATGGCTCAAGTGGGCGATGTTACAGTTTAACTGTGTGCTGACCAGAAAGCTGTCATGGGTAATGACCATTTTCGAAATGGAGGATGGAAAATTCCCTTGATCACAGTGAACAAACAGGACGCGGGACAGGAGAAAGACACTGAGGAGTAGACTACATGGAAGGTAAGTATGACTTGTGTATGCTTATTTTGACTTTTAATTTTCAGTTCAGGTTTTCTTTAAAACGCGGCTTTGCATCAAATCCAGATTTTTCCCCGGGACTTTTGCCGTCTATCCCACTCATCCATGCAAAAACTCAGATGTTACACCCCTTGAAACATCTTTTCCATTACTTTTCTGGCCAGCATAAGTGTTTCTAGTTTTCAAAGTTCGCCTCCCCATTGAAGTCTATTGCGGTTCACAAAAGTTTGCGCGAACCGAACTTTTGCGGAGGTTTGCGAACCTAAAATTGGAGGTTCGGGCCATCTCTAGATACGGCAACACTGAGCACAACAGCAAGACACAAAAAAGGGCCTCATCCAGTTTGCTTTTTCTCCTATGTTTTCTCCTAGGAGATAATCTTCATCTTCTTTTTAAAATAACTTTTTATCACTTTGCAAATGAAAAAGTACCAAAAAGTAGGTGAAAAAGTAATTAGAATTATTCTGGCTCAAGGCGAGAAGCCTGGATTTTGTGTTTTTTATTCTGAGTATTGTCTTGCTTGCTTGGTTAAAAGGCCTTCTATTGATAAGGTGAAATTTCACCTATTAGAAAACTTGGTATTGAATTGAATATGGCCCAAAGTATTTATACTTTATGGTCAAGGTCTCTCACTGACAAGTTTTCAAATTTGAGTGGTTCTCAAACTCTTGTAAAGAAGCAGGCAACATTGAGTATCTTAGACAGTGGTTGTGCAAGAAAACCTAGTGCAGCAGTTAAAAGATAAATCATGCCCATTTCCCTTCAAAAGAAGACATCCAACATAGCCATTAGCTGTGTCCTGGCCGAAATCTGTGGGGTCCAGGTGCACTTAAAGGTCTTCATGGTACAACTGCTGTCAAAACACTAATGTCATTGAGTGTATCTGGGATTACATGTAGAGACTGAGGAATTTGAGGCAGCCAACATCCACAGTAGACCTGTGGTTAGTTCTCCAAGAAGCATGGAAAAATGCAACTGCTGAGTTCCTTTAAATATTGTGCGCAAGCATACCTAGATGAGCACTGAAGCTGTTGTTATATATATATATATATATATATATATATATATATATATATATATATATATATCTTCTTAGTAGATTTATATGTGAGTGCTTTAACAAATCACTTATAGCTTGGCTTTTAAATTGTTGCATCAATACAAATAAATCACTGGTCTGATGGGTTTCAACACAGTTCCAGTGTTTTCAGATTTATTTTTATGTGCTGCACTACAATGCAAGATATATTGTTAGACAAGGACAACCAGTAAATCAAGGCCAGGAGGATTTGCTGTACAATATTTAGCTCTAGTATTCTAATACAGTGCAATAGGTAGCATACCGTATATTCCAGTACAGAAAGAGTTCATGGTAATATGATTTTGTAAAAATATTTCTGCGCATCTTTCAAGCAAGGATTGAATAGACACATGCAATGGATGGCATAGTGGAGTGCAGTGGTTAGTGTATTGTACCCCAGGCTAGTACATGTAGGTGAGGAGTTACAAGACAACATGATAAGGCTAATACCAGTCAGGGGCCAAGGCAAAGGAGAGAGTATGAAGAACTGTAGGCGCAGTAACCAATGACAACATGTAAGTGTTATATTAATGTTTTAAATAAAGTTTTAAATAAGGATTTTACATTATGCACTTCATTGATGTATTTGGCCCAGCAGTCAGCTTAAAGGAGTAGGTGCTTAATAAGAGAAAGCACAATAAGAAGTGTCTTTGGAGGGTGATTACAATCCCACAAGTGCTATCTAATTCTATTAGTTCAAAGGGTCAGATTGCTGGTTGAGTGCAGAAGCTTTGGGTGTGGTAGAGGCTGGCTCTATCTCATAGCTTATCCAGGCTTCTGGGGCCTGATATAAGAAGAAGCCACAAGGACAAGATATATTGAACACACACAAAACCTTGGAAAGGCTGCTTTTATAGGGCTTGGAGGAAGCCCCAGGTATGTATAAATCTTTTAATATGGTTCCTCTCTGGTTTTCTTTAAAACAGACCTGAACTCAGAATTTCCTCTCTGCTCTAAAAGATTAGCAAAAGTATAATGATCTCTCAAGGAAAACATTTCTTTGTTAGAGTCGACACAAATCCTGCAATAAATCTGCAGTGTGTCTACTGCCTGCTTTCATTGGTGTATACAAATTAGCTACTCTGACGAGGCAGCAGAAATTTCTGAGCTGACACAGCTGAGAGATCAAATTACAGTTGTAATTAGTCACAGTTGAGGGGGAATCTTCCTGCAGAAGTTATTATAATTTCAAAATACCTCTCATCATTGTGAAACATTAATTGTCATCTGCATTCATAGAAAAATGTCTACTGCGTGGTAGATGTGGTTAATCAGGATGTACCCATCTCACTAGTATCTTAAAAAAAGAAAAGTAAAGTAAAACACCTTTGATCAGTGTAAACAATAGTGCACACATGAAATTGTAGCAGGAAATCAGTATTTACTAGAAGGAAGTGGAATGAAAGGATTGCTTTAAGTGCTTCCAATAAACAGGGACTCGATAAAAAAATAAAAAAACAGATGAAAAATAAACATTTTGAGTGGCGGCACGTCTCTGTGTTCCACTTACTTTCTCTGCCTTTTCTCCAGCTCATGGTTTCTGATCTGCTGGTTTTCCATCAAAACTCGAGTGTCTTCGAGGTCAGAGGTCAAGTGCTTACACTTTCTGGCTGCTTGCTGCGCCGCCCGCCTCGCACTCTCATATGCACTCTGCAAATCACTGAGCTGTGGAACCAAGAAGAACGGTGAATAAAACTAGCAATTCTAGTCCACAATTTATGCTTTTCAGCAGACAGCTTTTTAGTAGAAATTGTTCTTTAATGGACATATCAACCCCAAGCAAGTGTAGTATTCCTGTGTTTCCATTACTTGCTTTGTTACGGTGTACAATGAAAACAAGCCCAAGAAAGCTGTTTTTACTAAATCAGTCCCTGCTGGTCAATGATGGAAATTGTAGAGCTTGTGCACTTGAAGGTTACTGGCCTGTTCCAACAGGGACGCTGTCATTGCATGCTATAGATACAACAAAACATTCATTTATTTTCATTGTGCAGAGCCAATTGCAGGTTTTGTGTGAGGCTATTGCATGCATAAATACATGTTTTCTATGCACATTACCCCATCTACTATGTATGCATAGCTCACAATTGTCCCACTTCTGGAGAACCAAATCCCTTTGTCCCTCTTTCTTCCTCATTTGTCCTCTTTCAGGACTGGTGTACAGATCTGTATAAATATATGTATTTTTCTACTAAAAATGTATTTCATGGAACCTTAACATTTGTATTGGTCTGATTTCCGTTTTACGATTTTTAATCAGAAATGCTGATTTCTGACAATGCAGACATTTCAATTCTGCGGACTGCGAATGAGCATTCCTGCATTATACAGTAGAAGCCTTGGAGGAACTAAACAAAGTAACACAACCCCATGTAGAGCAACTGTTACCTGATCTGAATTAGTTTAATACTTTATTTCCTGATGTCAAGCCTCATGTGAATCCAGCTATTAGTATGGTCACAATTACCAGCTTGTTGTATGGAGCTTGAACTGTTGGCTTTGGCCATCTCCCCCTTCTCCATTCACACTGTGACATTACTCCACTCGCTGCCCACCTTTTCCTCCCCAACTGATCTGTTCAGACTGCCCTTTGCCAAGTTTTGTGTTTTGGACAGTACAAAGCATAATTTGTCAGCAGTACTCAACAATTCAATTGTAGGCAGGGAATACATTGTCGTTCCATGCAAAAACATATATAGTGATGTATGATGTAGACCTGAATATGCCTATGGAAAATGGATCCCTGTTTCAACTCTCAAAATGTTGGGTGGTATGGAAAATACTGTAATATAGGTTCAGAGTATCCTGGTTGTCCAGGAGGACCCCCTGTGGGACCATGTTATTTCAACACTTGTGGCAAGTTTTATATCCTATACAATAAAACCTAACTGTCCCTGCGTCATCCACTTTCCCTGTCTGTCCGTCCGTCCGAAGATTTTTTGTACTGCGCATGTGCGCAGTACAGAATGCCGTTGGGACGGGAGGTTGGGCCAGGGAGCAGGGCGGCAGTGTGCATGTGAGGCAAATGGGTGCACGCGGCGGGTGTGCGCACACGCAGCGGGTGCGCACTCGCGCTCTGAGTGTCAGCGGTAGTTTAACTACCTAGAGCCCGTTTCAAAATGGGCTTAGGTAGCCTAGTAGGAGAATAACATGATAGCAGCTTTGGCTCTGCATGATTTGTGAGTATGAAGTGAAGTAGGGCTGAGAGAAGGTGTCATTAATGGTGCATGAATCCATCAGGCCTTGGGCACTCACCGGGGTTGCCTGCACTGAGATGGGGCAGTTGAGTTCCCTGACACTTATACTCAGGAAGCCTTGCCCTAGCTTTGTCCTTTTTTGTTACATTTTTAAGTAATGCATTATATTATAAATGTAAAATTGTGAGCCTATGCACATTATTGAGAAGCTTGCTGAAACAACATTGAAAATACCAAGGCCAGCAAAATTCTGTTTTCATTCTCAAGACTTAGAATAAGTTAACTATGATCTTGGGTCGCTCTGGGTCAAACAATGCCCAGAATGAAAAACGGCAATCATTATAAAGTTGCATTAAATAAGCAGAAGTCCAACCTAATGAGGCCTATAATTAGACAGTGAGCATCTGAAACTGCAAGAGATGATTCTTTTCACCAGTTTCGCAAAAAATAAACCATCTTAATTATATCTTAATGTACAGAGAGCATCATTTGTGTATTAGGTGAAATGACCTCTCTCGGAATGTGCCCTGCCACTGTGAATGGCTAGGCTTGATGTCTTTCAAGCCTCCTAGTGCTTATTAAAGCTAACTTATTTGAGCTTTGTTAATACCTTCTGTTTCTAACTAGATACAGCATTCAGTGTTAAATATTCATGGGGTTTGCTGATGCTGGACCAATTTATACAGAGCCTGAATTTGTATGTTGGTACAAAAAGAGAGAGAGAGGGAGGGAGGAAGAACAAGAAAGAGGGGGAAAGAGAAAGTTCTGCAGTGATGCCTGTTGGCTCGGGGTCCTTCTTAAGTGTTCTTTTTCCAGTGGTTGACTAGATAATAGCATCAGTGAATGTGAGACTGAGATTATGA
Source organism: Hyperolius riggenbachi (assembly GCF_040937935.1). NCBI lineage: Eukaryota > Metazoa > Chordata > Amphibia > Anura > Hyperoliidae > Hyperolius > Hyperolius riggenbachi. The sequence goes on from NC_090646.1 coordinate 458,460,880, forward strand.
TCCATCTAAAACAATTCCAACTTTGTAATTTAAAGGTGAAAATAAAGTAAAGTGATGAAAATACAGCACTGTGCTAACAAGACTTTTTCTTAGTTTTCTTACTGTTAGGTCCTGCTGCATAGGAAATCTAACACAATAGATTTTGTTAAAAAGGGGCTCTGCTTGGGGGCACATATAATTCAAGGACAACTTAAGTGAGAGGCATATGAAGGCTGCCATATCTATTTCTTTTTAACCTCCTTGGAGGCAGGGCCGGATTTGTGGGCAGGCCTCCGAGGCTCAGGACTAGGGCGATTAAATTTGCTACCTTTATTGGGGCGGCCACGGGTGACAGGTTAACTGTAGGCTGTCAGCTGAGCCGCCCGCAAACCGCAACTGTCTATCCGCAGCCGCCCTCCCTGCTTGCCGATCTGCTCTGTGTGTGTGAGGTAGAGGCAGCGGCTGCGGTTGCCTGGCTACGAGGAGGCGGGACCCGGAGGACTGAGGAGGAGATCGGAGGCAACGCTTTCATATAGTGAAGCTGCCTGGACCCAAGCAAGTCTGCCTGCACCTGGCAGCTGGCCAGTACTAGGTACTGTAGGCAGACTCTCTCACTCTTGAGTCCCAGCCAGCCAGCTCCAAGCTTCCAACTTGTGGTAAGCGGTGAGAGTGCATCCTGCTACTGGAGGGCCACGCTGTCAATCAACTTCACTGGCGTGACTATGCATGTGACGTCACATCAGCACAGCGCTGGCCAGGAGACTGAATGTGAATAGGGAGGTCTCGCGGTGCCGCTGGGGCTGATGGTTGCATGAGAACCTCATGCACAGGCGCCGAAGGGGGAACGAGACCTACCATCCCTAATTATCTGCTCTGCACAGCCCGGGCTCCAGCTTTCAGTGTTTGCACCCTGCACCTTCTTAACTGTGAGTGAACATACAGTTAGAAATAGTCTGCTGCAGCATCATGTCTGTCTGTGTCACTCTAACTGTAAAATCAAATGTAAAATGACAAATGCTGGGTGGTGATGTGTGCTGAGGCCCCCCCTCCCCTTTAGAAATCAAATGTTATTTTGTTAATGTATGTAAGTTATTTTAATATTAATTAGGTAATTATATATGCGGGGGGGGGGGCTTCTTACCAGTCCCCATCCTCTGTCTTTGCTGTCTGTGGTCCCCTAATGGTCTGCTTCTGCCCTATCCAGCCAATGCTCTCTGTCTTGTTTAGTCACACTTTACAGCATATGTGCGGTGTGCGGACGATCCTGATCGCCACCGATCACACTCCCGTTGTAGGGAGTGTTCTGTGCATGCGCATTTTACTAACTCTGTAACTGCGCTTGCACAAAATGCTCTGAATGGTATTTTGATCAGGGTCCTTCTCCCGTTAGCGCACATGCACTCTGGCGTGCAACTGGGCTGGATTACGGACTTCATTGTGGGAGAATGGTGGTAATTAAGCAGATGGACTACAGGGGGCAGGAGGAAGCCCCAGGTAAGTATAAATCTTTTTCCTTTAAAGGACCCCTGAGACAGGGGAAAAAGTTTTATTTTACTTACCTGGGGCTTCCTCCAGCCCTTCGTAGTCTTACAGGTCCCTTGGTTTCTTCCCGGTCTGTTTTTCTGTGTCACTGTCTCCCTCCAAAAGCTTGTCCACTAGACCAGTTGTGGCTACTGCACATGCGCGCCCCAGGCTGTGCGCTTCCTCAATCATGTTCCCACTGCTGGGAGCGTTCTGCACATTAGTAGAATGCTCCCCACCATGGGAGCATGATCAAGGAAATCGTATTTCAGAGGGTGTAGCGACACAATTGAATGGACCAGGCTGGAACCTGGGGACTTGTAAGGCTATGAAAGGCTGAAAGAACCCTCAGGTAATTAAAATAGAACTTGTTTTCCCCTCTCAAGTTTACTTTAACGTCACACTCGCTGAAGGAGTTGCTGCTTTTTCTTTGTTGGGAGCAGGGATGAGCGTTCCAATTGGTACCGCTGTTCTAAATGGTTATGAATATAACTAAAATTTACACTGATGCACACTGCGGAAGGTCGGTTAACTCACCCTCGTTGCCACCTCTGTGCATTCCTCTGCACGTTGCATTTCTGTTCTTCCAATTGTGAACGATGAAGTAGCTGGAGAGCTGAAATGCTATGTGGAGGGCAGCACACAGAGTTGGCGACAAGGGTGAGTTAACTCCATTGTCATGGAGTGCGACAGTTGAAATTTAAGTTCTGTTGCAAAGCATTCGGAACACAGGTACCGATCGTTTTGCTCATGCCTAGTTGGGACCGTGATTTGACACCAGAGAGGATAGAGCATGCGCTGGATGGAGCATTAAAGGGGTCACAGCACAGCAACAGAGGGGCCCCTAGCAAAACAGAGGAGCCATCTACCTTATGGGGATTGGTAAGAAGCCCTCAGGTATGGCTGCTTCTTTAAAGGCTATATGAGGTAAAATAAAGAAGTGAAACTTTAGTTACCTGGGCCCCCTATATATCTATCTGCTCCATCGCTGAAGTTGCTTTGTCATCCAGGCTGCTGCTGTCTGTCCCCTCCGTAAGATCACCCACCCAGACTTTTGTGCATGTGTGGATGTGCTGTGTGGCTCTCGTGATCGCACTTCTATGAACGGATGCATTCTTTGTGAACAGCACAAGCACATAATGCTCTGGGAGCACGATCACAAGAGGTGTGCATGTCCAGGTGGGGGTTGGCAATCTTACGGATGGGACAGCGGCAGCCTGGAGGACAGCAGAACTTCAGCACTAAAGCAGATAGACGTCTAGGGGCTGTATGAAGACCAAGCAAGTAAAGCTTCACTTCTTTACTTTACCTCATATATCCTTTAAGGGCATCTGTACTGTATGTGTGTGTACAAACACGCATGCATTAATAATAAATAAGCAAGATTTTATGGGTTATTTCAAAGGTTAAAAGGTTGGTAGGCAGTGTTGAAAGAAATGCGGGGGGGGGGCGGCTGTTGACACTGGGCCTTGGGTGGCAAAAAGTACAAATCCGGCCCTGCTTGGAGGTAGCCCCCGAGCTACGGTCGGGGGAGAAAACCGCAGCTCAGAGCAGTAACCCCGCTCTATGCAGAGCAGCAGGCGTTTCAACTCACCTCCTGCCGCCATTCTTCTTCCACTTCTCCGAGGCTCTGCTTCCCCCTGCTGAGATTGACGTCTGTCGTCATGATGACAAACTGAAATCTCACTTTAGGGTTGCAGCGCCACCTGGAGGATGGAGGGAAAACTGCAGCGCTGGAGCCCAGGGAGGTGAGTAATTGCTGGGGCTGCTGCAGACTCTCTGCTGGTATGATTTAGGGTCTAAAAGCACATGAAAAAATTGTATCGCTTTTAGACCCTAAAATCAGAAGGAATTGTACCACCAGGGAGGTTAAACAATACTGATTGCCTGGCTATCCTTCTGCTCCTCTGCCTCTAATACTTTTAGCCATAGACTACTCTCACTTCAGTTGTCCTTTACGGCTCCAGGAAATTTGACAGTGCACAAATTACTGCCTGGTGCTCCCAATTTTCCAGTGCCATTTTTGCCTGACTCACTGCTTGGAGTCAGGTCGAGAATGTTTGCTACCAAATGAAAACTGAAAGACTATAATGGCTCAAAAGACTTATGTGGTAAGGCAGAAAATGACATTCTGCCCTGATTAGTCTGTAACTTGTCATGAATGGGGCACACAGAGTTAGGCAATTAAAGAAAACCCCAACTGAAATGTGACAGGATGAGATAGACATGTGTATGTACAGTGCCTAGTACACAAATAACTATGCTGTGTTCCTTTTTTTCTTTCTCTGCCTGAAAGAGTTAAATAGAAGGTATGCAAGTGGCTGACTCAGTCCTGACTCAGAGAGGAAGTGACTACAGTGTGACCCTCACTGATAAGAAATTCCCCTTTTTTATCTCCTTCTTGCTCTCAGAAGCCATTTTCTGCTAGGAAAGTGTTTTATAGTTGTAATTTCTTATCAGTGAGGGTCACACTGTAGTCACTTCCTGTCTGAGTCAGGACTGAGTCAGCCACTTGCATACCTTCTATTTAACTCTTTCAGGCAGAGAAAGAAAAAAAGGAACACAGCATAGTTATTTGTGTACTAGGCACTGTACATACACATGTCTATCTCATTATGTCACATTTCAGTTGGGGTATCCTTTAACCATTAACCAGGCACAATCTTTTTTTTCTCACTTAAGTCTAAAAAGTTGCAGTAAAAATAGGTTCAGCTGCAGCAGCAGCCACTTCTGGCATGAGTGGTGTTCAACTAGGGTGAGGTATTACTTTGTCCCTGCCAGGTAAGTTTGTTTCCACTTTCTTACACTGCTTACATATCCCACTATGGATGCTTCCACTGTGCAGGTACAGAGACAGCCCTGAAATGTGCACAGCAACTTCTCATATATTTGCAGATTTTGAGCAACTGATGCTTTAATTAGAGGACAGTACTTTTACTTTTCAATAAATGTAGTCCTAACTTTATGTTGCAATTGCTTAAAGAAAACCGAAGTGAGAAGGATATGAAGGCTGCAATATTTATATTTCCCTTTAAACAATGCCCTGTCATGTTGATCCATTGCCTCTAATAATTTTAGCCACAGACCCTGAACAGGCATGTAGATCAGATGTTTCTGACAAAAATATGAGAAGATTATTCATATGCTTGTTTCAGATGTTTGAATCAGACACTACTGATACATGAAAGATCAGAAGGATGCCAGGCAAGCGGTATTGTTAAAAAGAAGTACCGCGTTTTTTTGGAATATATGATGCACTTTTTCCTTCCCAAAACTGGGGGGGAAAGTGTCTTAGATTGCAAAGACATGGTAAAATGTTATACAGAATGCTCAGGGGGAGTCCTGATCCTGCCGTCCCTCTCCCCCTTGCTCCGGTCCTGCTCATAGATGGGCTCCTCTACTCTTCTCCTCCTGCAGCTGTGACATCATTGTACACTGTGGCCACCTGCAGATATTCAGCCCCAGGTCCTGCTTCGCATGGCCTCAGTACTTCCAGATTGGTCCTCCTGTACTGTAACACCGGCGGCACACATATGCCAGGGTCATGCATGCACCCAATGTGTGACTCTGGTGCACGTGCACCACTGGTGTTACAGTACAGGACCAATATGAAAGTACGGAGGCCACACAGAGTAAAGGTAAATAGTGGCAGCCAACCGCAGTGTACAGCGATGTCACAGCTGCCGGAGGAGAAGAGAAGAGCATCCCATCTATCAGCAGGACCAGAGCGAGGGGGAGAGGAGCACGGTGGCAGGATCAGGTGAGATCAGAGTGTATTGTAAAATAGTGTAGTGTACTGTTGAGTAGTGTAGTGTAGCTTAGCTGGTGGGGCAACAGGTGTTAGCGTAGTGGAGTGCAGTGTAAGTGTAGTGTGTAATGTAGTGTAGTGCAGTGTAACTGGTGTTAGTGTAATGTAGCTGGTCAGTGTAGATAGATAAAGTAGCTTAGAGACAGCTTGGGGGGGGGGGGGGGTCCATAACACACCCCTGCACAATAGATGCACCGGGATTAGTATTTTTTCATGATTCTGGCTTCTAAACCTAGGTGTGTCTTATAGTTTGAAGCATCTCATAGTCTGAAAAGTACGGTAAATATGCAAACCTCCATATTCCTGTCACTTCAGTTGTCCTTTAAAACTGAACTGAACTGTCTTTCTGTTCATCTATTATTATCATTATTATTTTATTTTATATAGCGCCAACATCTTCCATTGCGCTGTACATGGTACACCACAAATAGTTGGGAGCATAGATACATGAGAAGTTCTAAACTTTGTTCAATCAGGACATTTGCAATACAAGTACAAATACATACAGTGTGTGTGTGTGTGAGACATCACCAATACTGGTACATGCTCATATGATAAATTACAGCAGGATAAAAAAAAACTACGAGAAGATCCCTGCCCTCTCGAGCTTACAGTCTAGGTTGTGGGGTGGAGACACTAGAGGAGGTTATACAGGGGTTAGCAGAGGAGGCAGTGAGCCCCCAATCAGGGCCGGCCCGCCCATGAGGCGGGGTGAAACTTTTGCCTCAGGCGGCACTTCTGGAGGGGCGGCAGCCGCCCGTCTGTGTGTGGGGGGGGCCGCCCGAGCTGGAGGGGATAGCGGGCAGGAAGGGGGTATTGGGCCTAGCGGCGGGGAGGGGGGTCGGACCCCCCCCTCCCTCGCCTGGGTCCCCCGTCCTCCGCTCCCCTCCAGCTTTAGAAGTGAGGTCGCTGGCTGCAGCTATATTGTAAGAGGCAACGGGCGGGGAGGACTCACCTCTTCCTCGTTCCAGCCCGAGCCTGCGCTCCACTGACGTCACTTCCTGCTACGCCGCAGGAAGTGACGTCAGTGGAGCGCAGGCTCGGGCTGGAACGAGGAAGAGGTGAGTGATCCCCGCCCGTTGCCTCTTACAATATAGCTGCAGCCAGCGACCTCACTTCTAAAGCTGGAGGGGAGCGGAGGACGTAGGACCCAGGCGAGGGAGGGGGGGGTCCGACCCCCCTCCCCGCCGCTAGGCCTAATACCCCCTTCCTGCCCGCTATCCCCTCCAGCTCGGGCGGCCCCCCACACACACACGGCTTGGGGGGGTACGGGGAGGGGCGGCGATTTTTTTGAATTTTGCCTCAGGCGGCAAAAAGTCTAGGGCCGGGCCTGCCCCCAATGCTACCTAGGCAATAGCAAATTACAGGCTTGACTGAAAAGGTGTGTTTTGAGATAATATTTGTAGGTTTCCAGGCTTGGAGGTGGACAAGCCATGGGAGAGAGTTCGACAGGAGAGGTGATGCCCTTAAGAAGTCCTAGGTTTGGGAGTAAGAGGAGGTGACCAATCTAGAGTAAAAAAGGGTCTCATCGAAGGAGTGAAAGATCCAGGTAGTATGGTATCTGGAGATTAATGAGGAAATGTAAGGAGGTTCTGGGTGGGATGGTATCTGGAGATAAATTAGGAAATGTGTGGTGGTAATAACTAATCTAGAGCTTTGTATGATAGGGAGGGGAAAGTGCAAAGACCTGTCAGTTTCTCCTTAATGCACTGCAATTAGCCATACCGGAAATTACTATACAGGAAGTAAGGGTATTGCATGGGATGGCCCATCCCAGACACAGAGTAAAATTATGTTTATAATCTAGATGCAGAAAATATAGAAATATATTTAATTTAATAAAATACATCCTCAGCCAAGGTACATTTAAAGAGGAAAAATATGTTTAGTCAAGTTTCTGCTTTGTCATATGCCATGAGGGATGAGCTAGAGTTTTGGTCAAAGTCATTTTTGCATTGAAATTAGCATTTTTGTGCAGCGTAAATATAATACAAGGTGGGCCATTTATATGGTTACACCTTAATAAAATGGGAATGGTTGGTGATATTAACTTCCTGTTTGAGGCACATTAGTATATGTAAGGGGGGAAACTTTTCAAGATGGGCAGTGACCATGGTGGCCATTTTGTATCTAACATTTGTTTTTTCAATAGGAAGAGGGTCATGTGACACATCAAACTTATTGGGAATTTCACAAGAAAAACAATGGTGTGCTTGGTTTTAATGTAACTTTATTCTTTCATGAGTTATTTACAAGTTTCTGACCACTTATAAAATGTGTTCAATGTGCTGCCCATTGAGATGGATTGTCAATGCAACCCTATACTCCTACTCTTCACACACTGATAGCAACACCACAGGAGAAATGCTAGCACAGGCTTCCAGTATCCGTAGTTTCAGGTGCTGCAGATCTCGTAGCTTCACAGCATAGACAATTGCCTTCAGATGACCCCAAAGATAAATGTCTAAGGGGGTGAGATCGGGAGACCTTGGGGGCCATTCAACTGGCCCACGATGACCAATCCACTTTCCAGGAAACTGTTCATCTAGGAATGCTCGGAGCTGACACCCATAATGTGGTGGTGCACCATCTTGCTGGAAAAATTCAGGGACCGTGCCATCTTCAGTGCATAAAGAGGGAAACACATCATCATGTAGCAATTTCACATATCCAGTGGTCTTGAGGTTTCCATTGATGAAGAATGGCCCCACTATCTTTGTACACCATATATACCACACCATACCATCAATTTTTTTGTTCCAACAGTCTTGGAGGGATCTATCCAATGTGAGTTAGTGTCAGACCAATAGTAGTGGTTTTGTTTGTTAACTTCACCATTCACATAAAAGTTTGCCTCATCACTGAACAAAATCTTCTGCGTAAACTGAAGATCCTGTACCAATTTTTGTTTTGCCATTCTGCAAATTCAGTGCACCAATCTGGGTCATCCTCGTTGAGATGCTGCAGTAGCTGGAGTTTGCAAGGATGTCATTTGTGAGTAGCTAATAACCGTAGAAGGGATGTTCGGCTAATGTCACTCTCCAGTGACATGCGGCGGGTGCTATGCTGTGGGCTCTTGCTGAATGAAGCTAGGACATCCACTGATGTTTCTTCATTAGTGACAGATTTCATGCATCCACATTTTCTAATCCAACACTGAACCAGTTTCACAAAACTTAGCAAGTAGTTTGCTAACTGTAGCATGGGAGATGGGTGGTCTTGTAGGGTGTCTTGCATTGAAACCTGCTGCAATGACCTGCTTACTGTGTTCGCAAGACATCAACATAATTTCTACCTGCACGTGTTAATCTCGGCGACATGTCAATGGCTGTAAACAAAGACAAACTTGTAAATAACTCATGAAAGAATAAAGTTACGTTAAAACCAAACACACCATTGTTTTTCTTGTGAAATTCCCAATAAGTTTGATGTGTGACATGACCCTCTTCCTATTGAAAAAACAAAAGTTGGATTCAAAATGGCTGACTTCAAAATGGCCGCCATGGTCACCTCCAATCTTGAAAAAGTTTCCCCCCTCACATATACTAATGCGCCACAAACAGGAAGTTAATATCACCAACCATTCCCATTTTATTAAGGTGTATCCATATAGATGGCCCACCCTGTAGATTTTTGTAAGATACCGCAAGGAGTAACCATGGAAGCTCAGTTCCAGAGACATCACAGACCCTGTACCACATAGCAAAAGATGAATATTTCACAGCTCTCTAATGCTTCTGGGAAGGATCAAGTTACTTATTAAAGAATGGTGTAATTTAGTAATTAAAATTTCCTTATGTTTTATGCACAGATTTAAATAAATATGTACTGAAGGAAATAAAATGTTATCATTTTGCATCCATGTTTAAAACTGATTTTATACCATGCATCGCAAATCTTAGATCTCTCTGCCAAGGCTTCAAACCCTTTGCAGTGTGTAAATCCGTATCCATTGTTTTTGAGATGGAAAGGATTCTTGGATGTGAGTTTTCTGAAATGTGGATCAGGTTGTGTCTAAGTGATATTAAAAATCGACATTTCTACAACATAACATTTTTGTCCTTATCAAAACCACATTTTAGGTTTGCATTTCCTTTCTTCCGTTCCTGTTGTGTGTAGAACTACAGCTTAGTACTACTGTACTGTAGATCTCTAAGACTATGTTTACAGTGGTGTGTTGTGATACGCCGCATAACATCTGCCTTGTAACGCGGCTTTCCACACTGCAATGCACCACCTATGCAATGTTCACAGTGCGACAGGAGTGTTACGGTACAATGCATGCAGTGTGTTACCACAAAATGCACACGTTAACAGTGGAAGTGAAGCATACTTCTCATTGACCAAATTCTTCATGTATGTATGTGATGCAATGCGCGGAGCCACTTTCCGGTTCTGTTGCATTCCTGCTGTTACCTAGTGAACCTAGTCTAACACTGTGGTTATTCCTGCAGAAATGTAAAGACCTGCTGCCTGTCACTTGTGTGATGTCATTATTAATGCTAAAGCTTTTTGAGTTTACCGGAGATTAACCGGAGTACCGGAGATTAACCCTATGGGCTTGTTTCACAAAGCGGTGCTAACACCCGTGCTAAACAGTTAGCACCGCTTTGTGAATCAAGCCCCATGTGTTTATTTATACTTACTTGGGGCTTCCTCCAGTCCCATAAGGTTTATGGCCTCCCTTGCTGTCCTCCTCTCCTGCCCCTCCGTTCACTAGATATCCTTGCCAGTAATCCGTTCAGTCGCCATCAGTTGTGGGCTTCCGCGCATGCACATTTTTTGTGATAGTGGCCCTTTAAGGTTTTTTTTTTTTTTTTAAGTTTAATGAGCTGCCTTCAATAAACTATCTTTAAGTAACCTTAAAGTAAATCTCAGTGCAGGAAAACATATAGTATATCATGACTAGGGATTGTCACTGAGATACCCAAAAAGTTGATTCAAATGGTAATATAATGCAAATGTGTACAGCTTGAAAAACAGCCCATGCTGCTGCATGATCTGATTGGTTCATTGTCAAGCTACATTACTTTGCATTAAATTAATATAACAATTTGCATCAGCCTAGAATGACTTGCCTGTCACTGATCATGCCTACCTATGACATGACTATATTATGCTGATTCCATGCAGTAATTTTATCTTTACTCCAGAGTATTTACTGCCCTGCCAAAGCCCTCCTAAGTGTTCTTGCAAATACAGATGCAGACTTCCTAAAAGTAATTGTTTATAGATTGCCTTGCTCCTTGGCAATAACTTGTTCTAATACACGAACATAAAATATTAAAGATCTGAAGGAACATTACTCCGGTTGATGCCAATGATACATAGCAATCCGAATGTCCTTTGTGGCAGCAAGAGGTTTCAGTAATGACCTTGCTGCCCGCTGTGACCTCTCAGCATCTACCATTGTGTCATGAGGGTAATCTTTCTTTCAGACTAAATCTTTAACAAGAAATATGAGGTATGCAAAACACCTACTGAGAGTTCTGCATAAGAACTCAGTTAATGGAATCATATTTTACCAGCTCTGGTCTTTTTTATGAATTAATGTCACACTGTAGATCTGTGCCCATTATGACAGCATTTTATGATGAGTATCAGAGCCAGGCCGTGCAGGACAAGATGCAAATCCCTGGCCACGCCACCTCAGGTGCAGTGTCATATAGATAAGGTATAAATGGATGTTGCAGTGCAATGATGTGTAAGTGCAAGTGTCAAACTGTCTCTTGCTTTTTCAAATTGATACAAAACACAAGTACTGCAATACATATCAAGGATAAATAAGGGACATTCTGAAATAGAGTTGACATGTTAACAAGGATTTGTAGATTTAACTAGATAGTGGAAAAATATATAGAAGTACACTTAAAAAAAACAGCTGCAAAGGCTGCAACTGTGGCCATATTTGTAATACAGTTTTGTTAGGAGACTGCAATGGACAGCAAAAACGTGTCCTTTTTTACTTGCTGAACTGTTCAAACACACAAAAATTGATTACCTATATTTGATTACCTAAATTTTCAGGAGGTGAAACACAATACTTAGATGAGATACAAAACATTTAGAGGTTTGTATGGGTTTTTTGTTTTGTTTTATTTTTGAGATAATATGTGGTTATAACGCATGCATTGTAAACACATTATTAAATACATTATTTGCCAATAATGGGTCTGGTCTCCTGGCATAGAGGACACAGTATGGTTTAAATATGTGTTTTACAAATCAAAGTACTCAAAGGTTATACCATATATTATTTTCATTATATAATATTTTGTACATAAGTTTAGTTAGATAAATAATATTTATAACTATCTGACACAGAAAATACAAACCAGCACGAAGAAAGACAAAAAAGTAGAATAAAAACTGTGAAAGTCATGTGCACGAATCTAACAAATCCTAAAGGATAACCGAGGTGACATGTGACATGATGATGAGATAGACGTGTATGCAAAGCACACAAATAACTAGACTGTGTTCCTTTTTTCTTTTTTTGCCTGAAAGAGTTAAACATCAGGTATGCTATGCAAGTGACAGTTTCTATCTGGGTCGGGACCGGGTCAGACTGGGTCGGGCCCGGGTCGGACTGGGTCAGACTATAGCATACAGTAAATCCTCACTGATAAGTAATTACAGCCATAAAATACTTTCCTGTCAGTAAATGGCTTCCTGGAGCAGGAAAGAGATAAATATGGTCGATAATTAATAGATTTGAGCTCTAGCATACTTCAATGAAGGTGTCATTGAGCAGAGACAATGAAACAGTAAAAACTTAAAAACTAGATTTAAATGTAAAATAAAACTGTGGGATATCTAAAAAAAATTCATTTTAGGAGAAAGAGGATAGCTACAATTGTTTTTCTCATCAGTTTATTTTCACCTCGGATGTCCTTTAATTCCAGTGTGATCATCTATGGAGGTCCTTAGGTTTGGTGGACATGTAATTCCCACGTTACCGCGCACCTCTCTCTGAGCAGTCTGCATGGATCATCCATGCACTAGCCTGGGATCAGACTGCCCTGATTTCATCTTAAAGCTTCTTGTCATAGGGAAGGGAACACAAGACTACCAACACCCACATTTCCCCACCTTGTCATCCTTCTTTTAAACCCACTATAATTGACCAGATTTAGAAAAAATGGTTAGTGAATGTGACAGACATATCTTTCCATCAAGACAAGAGAGGGAAGGGGGTGAGTGGTGCTTGCATCACATTTCCTCCTAAACACTAATGGCGGAGCCAGATATCTAAAAAGGCCCAAAAAAAAGTCCAAGCAGAGCCGAGACAAGGTCCTCCAGCATCCAAGGCTGAGACAACAAAGTGCACCCCTCCATCCCTCCCACCCCAACCGTCACACACAGATTGCTATTAGAGTAAGAGGCCCCTCAGGGCCCCCAACACCTTAATCTCTAGTTATCTGGGTTGCAGTCACTGCAATGTATCCCCTTTTCTTATTTCTCTCAGCTTCAAACACAATAGGGAATGATAGCTAAGTGAGTTGTGTGCCCCCTCCTACACTGAGCTCTGAGGCGGGAGCCTTTCTTACCTGTCTCGGCCTGGTTCTGAGGCCAAGACCTTGAAGAAGCTCCTTGGTGGAGCAGCTGCTTACAGAAGAGGCTGCAAATGAGGAGCAGCACATGGAGAAGGGGAGCTGTTACCCACGGGAGCTATATATGAAAGAGAGGGGCTGTTGTATATAGATGTTGCACATGGAAGTGGAAGCTGCACATGGAATGAGAGCAACAAGCAAGATATTCAAAACTGCAACTCGTGCTAAAATTAAAACATTTACTGTATCTCTTTATTCAAAATTCAAAGGGAGTTTCCAATGCACATACTAAATATATCCTAAGACAACACCAACAAACTCCAAACAACATTCACTCCCTACAGACAAACCTCTCATAGAAGGGCCCTTCTAAAATTAAAATGAAAAGATAAAAAAAATATAAAATGCTCATTCTCCTTCAAGTTCCTAAGGTCAATGGCTGTCCTGTTTCCAGGAAAAGAATCTAAAAAAAGATAAACAGGTAAACAACAGCAAGGAAGCAACTCCCAATAAGTCAATCATTTGTTCAATTGTCTTTAGGATCAATCAAAACCAGCCTTATCAGCCTGCCGATAGACTGTATACACGGACAAACTGTCAGCAGAACAGCCGCCCTGCGGGCAGATCTGACAACCCGTCGTTTGAAGGAATCAGGCGTGTGTACGCGCCATTAAGGTGCCCATACATTGGCAGAAAGGGCAGCAGATTTGATCATCAGACAGATCCCTCTCTAATCATATGTGATCAGAGAGGGACCTATTGCTGCTACACATCTGCAAATACATTTTGGAAATCTGTGCACCCTCCTCCATCTGCCGGACCCTCAAGGTCTACACTCATGTAATGTGTGTTTCCTCCCCAGACCCGTGGTAAGAGCGAAGTGTAGTTTTGGCTTACCTGTTTACAAGCATGCCACCTCCTCTCAATTGCTGCCGGGGTGCCTTAACCCCATGACATCAGCACATATGGCAGGTTCACAGGGAAATGGAGAGAAGGAGGACAGGTGAGCCAAGTTTAAAATTTACTCTAAAACGTTAACTAAATCTTGGATAGAGTACTGGTTAAGGACTCTGCCTTTGACATGGGAGGGTCTAGTACCTATTCAGTAAGAAGTCCTTGGGCAAGACTTCCTAACACTGCAGGGTGGCCCCTTGAGTGTGTCCTTAATGGCTGCAGCTCTTGAGCGCTTTGAATCCAGCAGGAGAAAACAAAGCGCTATACAAATGTTCAAATTATTATTATTATTATTATATCTTAATAATAACAAAAGTTAAAAGAAAATACAATATTTAATATAATAATAATAAAACCTTTAAAAAGTGAGATTCTATATTTATAATATGGTAAGAAATTACTTTCTGTTCCAGCTCCTTCCTGTACGTCTTTTCACTTTCCAGCCTTTCTTCAAACTGTGTCAGCCTTTTCCTCAGGAAGTTTATCTCTGTCTGCGCACAGTCAAATCGAATTTGCCATTCATCTGCTACATAAACAAAATGAATACATTGTGCAAAACTTGAATAAGTGGAATTTTCTTTTTCAGAAAAAAAAACATAAATGTACAATATTTGTTCTCTGGAAAGCAGTTCTGATTAATTTCCACACCTCATACCTCAGCAGACAAAGCTGTACTTAGTGATTGTATGAATCAAGGAAAATTGAAAGTACTAAATTGGAGAAAAAAAATTAAATACCAATTACATCTTATATGTTTTAACAAAAAATTTAGTTAGAACTGAACTTCTGGAAGTTTATTTCTGTTACTGAATATAATTAGGCATATTCAGTATGGAAAATGGAAATGTGAATAGTGCTGTATCCCATAGTAGTCCGTCAAAATTATAATCACTGTCACTTGGTTTCTATGAATTAATGTTCTTTAAAAGCCATTACTCTTTCAACTGTCTTATTGATTAAATGTTAACTTTAGGCAAAACTTTTAATCCTGATTTCAGTGCAGAAGGTCACTAGGTTATTAGTGTTTTCTATGCTCCCTGTGGGTAGATATTACCTAACTTTCACTCTCTGTGACAGTTGTCATTAGAAGAGAAAGTGAGGTAAATTCTGAAACACAATGATTGGATATAGGAAGGCAAAAACAAAGTTAACTGGTTCGGGACACACCGTAGTTAAAACTATACCACACTTGTGGCTGCCTAAGCCTGATGCAGCCTAGTTTTAACGCTGTCTAATCCCATGCAGGGGATGCGATTGCATGTCCCCTCCGGCACCAAACTCAGCTGTCTAAAGACCTTGGCCAGGAGTAGAGATGGCCCAAACCTCTGATTTTCGGTTCGCGAACCGGGTTTGCGAACTTCCGCAAAAGGTTTGGTTCGCACAAACTGCAATAGACTTCAATGGGGATGCGAACTTTGAAAACTAGAAACATTTATGCTGGCCACAAAGCGGATGGAAAAGATATTTCAAGGTGTCTAACACCTGGAGGGGGCATGGATGAGTGGGATAGATGCCAAAAGTCCCCGGGAAAAATCTGGATTTGATGCGAAGTAGCATTTTACGGGCAGAAATCACATTGAATGCTAAATTGCAGGACTAAAGTGCTTTAAAACATCTTGCATGTGTATACATCAAGCAGGGAGTGTAATTAGAGTAGTGCTTCACACTGACACGCCAAACTCTCTGCGTAACGCACCGCAAACAGTTGTTTGCGTAGTGATGGCCGTGCTGGACTGGTGCACACCGTGGCGATAGCGGTAGGTAGGTGCCCCAGTAATTAGCTAGGCATAGGTAGGAGTACTAGTATAGGTAGGTAGGCATAGGTAGGAGTCCCAGTATAGGTTGATAGGTATAGGTAGGTGCCCCAGTACTTAGCTAGGCATAGGTAGAAGTCCCAGTATAGGTAGGTAGACATAGGTAGGTGTTAGTGTTGGGCGAACAGTGTTCGCCACTGTTCGGGTTCTGCAGAACATCACCCTGTTCGGGTGATGTTCGAGTTCGGCCGAACACCTGACGGTGCTCGGCCAAACCGTTCGGCCATATGGCCGAACTAAGAGCGCATGGCCGAACGTTCCCCGAACGTTCGGCTAGCGCTGTGATTGGCCGAACGGGTCACGTGGTTCGGACCCGAACGCGCTCTGATTGGCCGAACTGTCACGTGGTTCGGGTAAATAAATACCCGAACCACGTCATATCTCCGCCATTTGTCTGTGGGTTTAGCTTTGGGTAGGCAGGCAGGGTAGTTCGCGCTCCAGCCACGCTAGCCAGGG
Organism: Hyperolius riggenbachi; assembly: GCF_040937935.1. NCBI lineage: Eukaryota > Metazoa > Chordata > Amphibia > Anura > Hyperoliidae > Hyperolius > Hyperolius riggenbachi. The sequence goes on from NC_090646.1 coordinate 458,476,965, forward strand.
TCCCCCCCAGTCATTGTGTGTCGCTGCTGGGAATAGTAGTACACCGCTCGCTCAGCATTCTGTTTACTGCCACTCTGTGTACCTCGCTCAGCCACACTATATAGCATTCTGTTTACTGCCACTCTGTGTCTGCTGGGAATAGTAGTACACCGCTTGCACAGCCACACTATATAGCATTCTGTTTACTGCCACTCTGTGTACCTCGCTCAGCCACACTATATAGCATTCTGTTTACTGCCACTCTGTGTCTGCTGGGAATAGTGGTACACCGCTCGCTCAGCCACACTATATAGCATTCTGTTCACTGTTCTGTGTCTGCTTGGAATAGTGGTACACCGCTCGTTCAGCCACACTATATAGCATTCTGTGTACTGTTCTGTGTCTGCTGGGAACAGTAGTACACCGCTCGTTCAGCCACACTATATAGCATTCTGTGTACTGTTCTGTGTCTGCTGGGAACAGTAGTACACCGCTCGCTCAGCCACACTATATAGCATTCTGTTCACTGTTCTGTGTCTGCTGGGAATAGTGGTACACCGCTCGCTCAGCCACACTATATAGCATTCTGTTCACTGTTCTGTGTCTGCTGGGAATAGTGGTACACCGCTCGCTCAGCCACACTATATAGCATTCTGTTTACTGTTCTGTGTCTGCTGGGAATAGTGGTACACCGCTCGCTCATCCACACTATATAGCATTCTGTTCACTGTTCTGTGTCTGCTGGGAATAGTGGTACACCGCTCGCTCAGCCACACTATATAGCATTCTGTTCACTGTTCTGTGTCTGCTGGGAATAGTGGTACACCGCTCGCTCAGCCACACTATATAGCATTCTGTTCACTGTTCTGTGTCTGCTGGGAATAGTGGTACACCGCTCGCTCAGCCACACTATATAGCATTCTGTTCACTGTTCTGTGTCTGCTGGGAATAGTGGTACACCGCTCGCTCAGCCACACTATATAGCATTCTGTTCACTGTTCTGTGTCTGCTGGGAATAGTGGTACACCGCTCGCTCAGCCACACTATATAGCATTCTGTTTACTGTTCTGTGTCTGCTGGGAATAGTGGTACACCGCTCGCTCATCCACACTATATAGCATTCTGTTCACTGTTCTGTGTCTGCTGGGAATAGTGGTACACCGCTCGCTCAGCCACACTATATAGCATTCTGTTCACTGTTCTGTGTCTGCTGGGAATAGTGGTACACCGCTCGCTCAGCCACACTATATAGCATTCTGTTCACTGTTCTGTGTCTGCTGGGAACAGTGGTACACCGCTCGTTCAGCCACACTATATAGCATTCTGTGTACTGTTCTGTGTCTGCTGGGAACAGTAGTACACCGCTCGTTCAGCCACACTATATAGCATTCTGTGTACTGTTCTGTGTCTGCTGGGAACAGTAGTACACCGCTCGTTCAGCCACACTATATAGCATTCTGTTCACTGTTCTGTGTCTGCTGGGAATAGTGGTACACCGCTCGCTCAGCCACACTATATAGCATTCTGTTCACTGTTCTGTGTCTGCTGGGAACAGTAGTACACCGCTCGTTCAGCCACACTATATAGCATTCTGTGTACTGTTCTGTGTCTGCTGGGAACAGTAGTACACCGCTCGTTCAGCCACACTATATAGCATTCTGTTCACTGTTCTGTGTCTGCTGGGAATAGTGGTACACCGCTCGCTCAGCCACACTATATAGCATTCTGTTCACTGTTCTGTGTCTGCTGGGAATAGTGGTACACCGCTCACCCGTCACTGTATAGCATTGTGCTCTGTGTCGCTGCTGGGAATAGTGGTACTGTATAGCATTTCTGTACTGCCACTGTACTGCTGCCAGTCAGCGTGTACTGTAAGGATAAGTGAAATGAGGAAGAAATCCGGTGAAAGAGGGAGGGGCAAGGGAAGAGGTGTTTCCCCTGACGGTTCACGTACAGGCCACAGGGGAGCACCCAAGAAAACCCACTCAATACCACCCATGTTGTCCAGGACAACAACCCTCACAAATCCAAAAGAACAGGACCAGATAATTACTTGGATGACCTCTCAAGCGTCCAGCAGTGGGTTAAGCAGCACCAGCACATCACGCACGAGGTCCGAGTCCTCAGCCAGTTACAAGGAGCCAGTGGGCACAAAGCTGACACAACCGGCAGCGACACCACGCACACAACTGCCAGATAACCAGTCCGATGAATTACCTCAGGACACAATGGGGTATTCGCAGGAGCTATTCCCAGCCCAACAAACTTCCACCTTTCAAAGGTCAATGGAGGAACAGCCAGAAATGTTGTGCCTGGATTCACAACCGTTAACTGTGGGAAATGTACCGCGCACTGAAATACGAGGCGAGTCCGAAGAGGACTCGGAAACCCAAATCCCAGAGCAATTTGGGCAGGAGGGGTTGCAATTGCAGGAGGTCGGCCGACAAGATCTGGAAGACGACGTTGGAGTGTGCTGCGCAGAGGTTGTTGTGGGGAGCTCTACTCCACGGCGGTGGCCCACAATGACATATGACGAGTTTGAGGAGATGGAAGAGGAGGGTATGGACAATGTGGACAGAGACCCAGATTTTGTTTGTGAACGAGAACATCGCCGTCGTAGCAGCAGCACAGATGAGTCTGTTGAAGAACACACTGCTGCACGAGTTCGCCTTGTGCCACAAGGTAGGCGGCGCGCAATTTCAGGCACCACAAGCGTGGAAGTTCAAGTGAGAGGCAAAAGAGGAGCAAACAGAAATCGCCAGCAAGGAGGCAGGTGCTCCAAAGTCTGGGCTTTCTTTGAAGACTGCACTGAGGATGTTACCATGGCGATTTGCAAGGTGTGCAAGACCCGCCTGAGCAGGGGGAAAAATATTAACAACCTCTCCACCACCAGCATGAGCCGTCACATGCTATCCAAACATCCCACTCTTTGGGCAAACGCGTCAGGACAGGGTACCAGAAACAACACTGCCTCCCTTGGGTTCACCAGACCCGCCTCAGCAGCAGCAGTAGCCCAGCCATTGCGTGGTTCACAACATTCACAAACATCAGACGACGCTGACACTGTCACTTTCCGGAGTAGTGCTCTTGAGGTCTCCCAGTGTTCATCAAACACAACAACCAACAGCCCTTCCGTGTGCAGCGCTACGGTTCAGTTGTCTGTGTCGGAGATGTTTGAGCGCAAGAGGAAATTGCCAGCAAATGACCCCCGGGCCGTGGCAGTAACAGCCAGCATAGCCAAGCTTCTGGCCTGCGAAATGCTGCCATATCGATTGGTGGAGACAAACAGCTTCAAGGGCATGATGTCAGTGGCCATCCCACGTTACGTGGTTCCCAGCCGCTACCACTTTGCACGCTCTGCAGTGCCTGAGTTGCATGAGCACGTGGTCAGCAAAATAACCCGAAGCTTGAAGAATGCCGTTGCCTGCAAGGTTCACCTCACCACTGACACCTGGACGAGTGCGTTCGGCCAGGGTAGATACATCTCCCTTACCGCGCACTGGGTGAACCTTGTGGAGCCTGGCAGCGATTCCTCACCTGCTACGGCACGGGTGTTGCCCACGCCACAAACAGCTGCACCGCCGTCCCTCCCACTGGATAACAGCAGCACCTACCTCTCTGACTCCTTCTCCTCCAACGCATCTCAAAGCTGTACCTCATCCGGAAACGCTAACCCAGCAGCAGTAGGATCGTGGAAGCAGTGCAGCACAGCTGTTGGCATGCGTCAGCAAGCGTTGCTGAAGCTAATCTGCCTTGGGGATAAGCAGCACACAGGGGAGGAAATTTGGAGGGGAATAAAGGAACAGACGGATTTGTGGCTGGCACCGCTGGACCTGAAACCGGGCATGGTTGTGTGTGATAATGGGAGTAATCTCATTCGCGCTTTAAGGTTGGCTAAGCTGACACACATCCCTTGCCTGGCGCACGTGATGAACCTAGTAGTTCAGCGGTTCCTGAGGACATACCCAGGCGTGCCCGATCTGCTGTTGAAGGTGCGTCGAGTGTCCAAACATTGTAGAAATTCCAGTACTGCTTCGGGGGCACTCGCCAAGATGCAGGAGCGCTTCAATCTCCCCCACCATCGCTTGCTGTGTGATGTCCCTACGCGCTGGAATTCTACGCTGCACATGCTAGCCCGCTTTTGCGAGCAGAAGAGTGCAGTGGTCCAGTACATGACGGCGCAGTACCGAGGCGCATCCGGCCAGCTGCCAAGCTTCTGTGGATCCGATTGGGCCAACATGTTGGACCTCTGCCAAGTCCTCCAAAATTTTGAGCAATCCACGTTGCTTGTGAGCAGTGACAACTCTTCAGTCAGCATTACCATACCACTGCTGTGTTTACTGAAGAGGTCGATGTTAAAAATCAAGGAAACAGCTGTCATGATGCAACTGGGGGAATCTGAAGGAGAAAACGATCAGCGTGATGGTACCAACATCAGGCCATCCGCCTCAGGGAACGCTGGCCCCAGCAGCTATGACGAAGAAGAGGAGGAGGAACAGCTGGAGTTGGAGCAGGAATTTCATGCCACCACTGACGAGGGCCAGAGCGGTGCACGTTGGACTTCCACAATTCAACGCGAATGGTCAGCAGAAGCAGACCAGGAGGAAGGTGACGACTATGATGCATCACAACAACTATCACAACGCTCACAAGAGGATGATGAGGATTCTGGTAGGACTCTGGCACACATGGCTCAATTCATGCTAGACTGCATTGAACGTGACCCACGCATTGTGCGCATTCTGGACAACACCAATTACTGGGTTTATACCCTTCTGGATCCACGGTACAAACACAATGTTCCAAAACTGCTTGAAGAAAGAGTCAGACAGGTCAAAATGGAAGAATACCAGCAGGCCCTTGTGGAGACTTTAGAGAGGAGATTGACATCCTCCCCCTCCTCTAGCCAGTTGTACGCAGACAGACTGACTTCCGCAAACCCAGGACGACCAGGAGGGCAGCAAACAACGCAAGCCGCAGCTAGTACCCAAAAGGGAATGGTATCGGCAGTGTCCTTGGAGTGGGAAAATTTTCTGACACCCATGCAGCCGCAGCCCACTGAACAGCAAGCGTGCAGATCCACCTCCAACACCGATCGCCTGGAGAAGATGGTCAAGGACTACATGTCAGATGGCGTAGCTGTGTCGAACCATCCATCTGCACCCTTCAACTATTGGGTATCGAAGCTAGACACCTGGCACGAACTGGCAATGTACGCAATAGAGGTGCTGGCTTGCCCGGCAGCCAGCGTTATGTCGGAACGCTGTTTCAGTGCTGCCGGAGGCATCGTCACAGATCGGCGTATCCGCCTCTCTACAGACAATGCAGACCGTCTGACTCAAATTAAAATGAATCAATCCTGGATTGGAAATGACTACGCAACACTCCAGGACCCCAACCAAGTAACATGACCAATGAACATCTGGGATGGTGTTGCGTTTCCGGGCCCTGTTTATTGAACCTCTCATCTGTATTACATTTATGACTGCATGGCGGCAAAAAGCATTGCTGCTATATCCGCACGCTTTTTGTCCACATGCAAGGCCTGGGTTGTTGTGTCTCACAAAGCGTGGCCTTCTCCTCCTGCGCCTGCTCCTGTTCCATCACGTCTGCTGCTGCTGGGTTAGCGTTGCCGCGTGGTCCCTGTTTATTGAACCACTTATCTTTATTACATTTATGACTGCATGGCGGTACAAAGCATGCTATCCGCACGCTTCTTGCCCTCATGCAAGGCCTGGGTTGTTGTGTCTCACAAAGCGTGGCCTTCTCCTCCTGCGCCTCCTCCTGTTCCATCACGTCTGCTGCTGCTGGGTTAGCGTTGCCGCGTGGTCCCTGTTTATTGAACCACTTATCTTTATTACATTTATGACTGCATGGCCGTACAAAGCCTGCTATCCGCACGCTTCTTGCCCTCATGCAAGGCCTGGGTTGTTGTGTCTCACAAAGCGTGGCCTTCTCCTCCTGCGCCTGCTCCTGTTCCATCACGTCTGCTGCTGCTGGGTTAGCGTTGCCGCGTGGTCCCTGTTTATTGAACCACTTATCTTTATTACATTTATGACTGCATGGCGGTACAAAGCCTGCTATCCGCACGCTTCTTGCCCTCATGCAAGGCCGGGGTTGTTGTGTCTCACAAAGCGTGGCCTTCTTCTCCTCCTGCGCCACCCTCCTCCTGTTCCATCACGTGTGCTGCTGCTGGGTTAGCGTTACCGGTCCCTTTTCCTGGAACCTCTTATATGTATTACATTTATGACTGCATGCCGACAAAAAACATGTTACCTGTGCAAAGAAAACAGACATTTCCCGCATTTAAAAGACAGTTTTCCCTTTGAAACTTTAAAATCGATTTTCTCAAAAACTATAAGCTCTTTTTGCTAATTTTTTTTTCCTCTTGTACCCACTCCCAAGGTGCACATACCCTGCAAATTTGGGGTATGTAGCATGTAAGGAGGCTTTACAAACCACAAAAGTTCGGGTCCCCATTGACTTCCATTATGTTCGGAGTTCGGGTCGAACACCCGAACATCGCGGCCATGTTCGGCCTGTTCGGCCCGAACCCGAACATCTAGATGTTCGCCCAACACTAGTAGGTGTCCCAGTATAGGTAGATAGGCATAGGTAGGTGCCCCAGTAGTTAGCTAGGCATAGGTAGGTGTCCCAGTATAGGTAGGTAGGCATAAGTAGGTGTCCCAGTAGTTAGCTAGGCATAGGTAGGAAACCCAGTATAGGTAGGTAGGCATAGGTAGGTGCCCTAGTATAGGTAGGTAGGTAGGCTTAGGTAGGTGTCCCCGTATAGGTAAGTAGGTGCCCCAGTAGATAGGTAGGCATAGGTAGGTGTCCCAGTATATACAGTTAGGCAGGGCCTGGCTGGCATAGTAATAGCAATTACCAAGGTCCAGCTGCAACAGATAGGGCTGTACAATGCAGTGTCAGTGGGCAACACAAAAAAAAAACTGAACATTAGCTCTCAAAAGAGCTGTTGAGGGGTGCTATTTTAGCAATAACAATCAGCCAGGAGCAAGCTAACAAGTCAACAAGAGACTAACTAATCTTTCCCTATGAGAGTCTGCCAGCAGCTGTCCCTTCACTAAGTAATGCAGGCACAAGAGTGCGTGTAAAGCCCGGGGCTGCCTGCCTTTTATAAGGGGGGGAGTGGCTCCAGGAGAGAGTGTAGCCTAATTGGCTACAATGTGCCTGCTGACTGTAATGCTGAGGGTCAAAGTTGACCCTAATGGCGCACAATGGGGGCGAATCGAACTTCGGCAAAAGTTCGCTGGCGAACGCGAACCACCGGAAGTTCGCCTACAACCGTTCTTAGGTGAACCGTTCGGGCCATCTCTAGTCAGGAGATTATTTAATTGGCTCCTGACTCCCTGAGCTGATGAGCCAATCGCAGTAATCAGGAAGCGTAAAATAAAAAAGGCCCTGGTCTTCAAGGGGCCAAAGCCTGTTGATCCACAAGTAGTTAAAAAGGAGAAGCTGGGGGGACCAATCCCCAATAATCAAACCAAGCACAAGGGGTACTAATTTATTTATCTCTGTTTATATTATTGCTGAAAAGCCTACTCTAGGACTGTTCTTGCTCATCTACCAAATGTGACACAGACAGTAATAATAGGCTCATAGATATGTGGAGCCATTTCCATATTTTTCAGTTGAGTTCAACTGTAAAGTGTATCTCTACTTTCTCTAAGAAATACATCAATATTATCTATTTGTTTCTTGTTTATTAAAAAGCTGTTTTACAGAAAATGTAGGTTTCCCCTGATCACTGCCCTGAAGCCCTACATGTTACATAGTGAAAGCTGGCTTACACAGCTGTCAGCTGGTACTGACTGAGATGAGAATTATTACTCCCAAATGTACATGCGCAGTGGGAGTACCACTACTTATACATAGAATCACTCCTCCCAGTAGCAGTTCTGCCCCGCACCCCCACCTCCTTCTGATGGGTACACTCGCTCTGCAGCAGACCAATCACCCAGCAGGGAGGGCATGACCATTGGAAGGAAGCAGGAGGAGATTACCAAATGACAGTGCCCCATCACTGCTTGCTCATTGTTTATGGGGGAAAGTGGTGGGTGGGAAGGTGAGTAGAGAAAGAGATTCCACCCTCCCCATTCTTCCTGCCATTAAAAATCAAAGCCAGTGTCCTCATGCAAACACACACAAAAAATGTTCACCACCATCAGAAGAAAACCAAATGCCTTCCTACAAACCCAAGTGTGGTTAATTAGTTTGTTTAAGTTCAGCATATACACATTGTGGTACCTTCATTGGTTTATAAAAACATGATACTATGGTCTTGATTCACTAACCGGCGCTAAGCAGGTTAGTGTGCCTTATCTGAGGTTAGTGTGCCTTATCTGAACTTAGTGCCCCTTAAGTAGCTTTGTGCACACTAAAACATGCACAAAGCTATATCGCGCACTGCACCACGAACAGCGCGCACAGCATAATGTGCTGATAATGTCGCACCCGCTATACTGTATATGATGCGCAGTTTAGGTCGCATCCTATTCGACCTGAAGGTCGCATCATGTACAGTACTGCGGGTGCGACGTTATCGTCGCACTGCAGGTTAAGAGATCGGCGCATTACGCTGTGCTGGCTGTGCGCGGTGCAGTGCGCGATGTAGCTTTGTGCATCTTTTAGTGTGCAGAAAGCTGCTTAAGGGGCAATAAGTTCAGATAAGGCACACTAACCTCAGATAAGGCACACTAACCTCAGATAAGGCACACTAACCTCAGATAAGTTTAGCGCTGTAGTTTGTGCCCACTAAGTGATAAGGTCTGGGGCGTAGCAATAGGGGTTGCAGAGGTAACGACCGCATCGGGGCCCTTGGGCCAGAGGGGCCCCATGGGGCCCTTACTAAACCAAAGTATAAGCTGTTTATTGGTCCTGAGGTGGAAATAATCACTTCTATAGATGCTTTGAATGGTAGTAATCATTAACAAACTGTTCCCCATCCCCTTCTTGCACCTCTAATACTGTAGATGACCTTGGCAGGTTTTGGTGCGCCGTATCAATTGTTACATATAGAGTGCTTGGGGGGCCCAATGTAAAACTCGCACCGGGGCCCCGAGCTCCATAGCTACGCCACTGGATAAGGCACACTAACCGGCTTAGCGCTGGTTAGTGAATCAAGGTCTATGTGTACTAAATATATAATTCAAATGCTGCAAAAGTATCTAAATGTTTCTAGTTATGTAATAGCTCAACGGTTGAACAAAAGAAACTTGATAAAATTGCTTGCAGTGGAGCAACACTGGCAGTTTTTTTGTGCATATTGATAGTTTCTGACTTAGATCAATGGAATGAGGAATACCTACTAGACAGATTTGAAGCAATTGTGCCATTGAATAACTTTTAACAGTGAAGCAGAGAATCTATATTATTGCTTTAGAAGAAGATGTGATGCCTACTTACTGGTAAAAGATACATGGAGATAAGTGCAATGGGCAAGAGTGACTGAATGTAGGTCTTTGCTGGAGTTATCCCAAAGAACAGATTTTTCTGAATCTGGTAGTAAAATTACCTAGTGTTTATGATTTCCACATATGGATCACATTGGAACCATCTCCATGACATCCTTACTAAGAAATGGAAGGTCCTTTGTTCTGACCCTAAAGAAGCTGATATTAAAGTCATAATAGTAACAACAATAGGCATTAGCTGGACTGAGAACTACTTGTGTATGTTTGATGTGGGTGCTGCCATATGTGTGATAGTGGATAAGACAAATTAGTTTGTGGTTAGTAAGGGAATTACAGTGTTTTACATGAAACCATTTGTCAACTATAAGATGAGCTGTAAGAGCTATTTATAACTCAAATGTCCCTGAAAACTGAATAGAAATTTAGGGATTACTTCTCTGAGTCCATTGAGATCAGGTCTTTCTGAAGAAAATCTGACTAGATTAGCTGCACACTTGTTTGAGGTGTGTGATCCAGACATTATTGCAGCCAAAGAGATCAACAGAATGCCAGACAAAACTTAATGCGTGCTAACTGGCAGGTGAGATGGCTACACCAGCAGTGTCTTCTATTAATGGAGTTAGGGGCGGAGTCAGATATGCAGCCTGTACTCGGCACTGTGTCAGGGTAACATGGGCAGTAACAGGAACATGCTGCTTGAACTGGGGCATTCAGAAAGCAAGCCCTAAACAAGGGGACCATTCATGGTGGCACAGCAATTGCAATCTGGGGCACAGGCCCCAGCTAGCCCCATTTTAGTGCTGCCCCTGCCCACACACTCACATTTAGTGGAGTAGGTTATTTTAGCTATTGCGCAAAAAAGTGGGATCAGCGCATCACCAGGCCGCCTCTGAATGGCTCAGTGTGTATTTTATCCCATAAGTGGGGCTTGCACTCTTTTGCAGGTAAGCACTCATCTGTTTTTAAGTAGCGCTTTTCATTTCTTTGCTATGTTTTAATTTATTTCTGGTCAGCTGCTCCCACTTAACAGTTTTGCCTTTGGTGTATATGCAGAGCTTCTGTTTGGGTTCAAGGTGCGTTTGTAGTTTCTGGGGGGGCTCAGCGCATCTCTGAGCTGAGGCCATTCAGAGGCGGCCTGGTGATGCGCAGATCCCACTTTTTTGCGCAATTCTCAATTTTATTTGGTAGCGCGCCCAGGCTATGCATATGCATAGGTAGGATTTAGTTAGTGTTAGGTCCCCTTCCATGGAGGAAAGACTTCTTCGACAGTAGGAGGGACAAGTACTTAACAAGTTGCATGCAAGCTGTTATAGGAAACTAACATCCTCCAAGTGGTAGACAGGTCATGTGTGTATGCTCAGTGTGTATTTTATCCCATAAGTGGGGCTTGCACTCTTTTGCAGGTAAGCACTCATCTGTTTTTAAGTAGCGCTGTTCATTTCTTTGCTAGGTTATTTTAGCTGCTCTAGCGCTGGATCCACTTTACTCCTTATTGCAGTCTGCAGACATGCATTGACATATACTTGCGGAAATCCCCCAATGATTTCACATTATCTGACACTCAGAAACACTTGAGAGCCACACAGCGTTGTGTGTCAGTGGGTTGTTGCAAACTGCAGTGAAAAGGAGAGTAGACCTAGTTCTGGAGGAGATAATAGACTCTGCTCCACTGCTTGTGGAGTTGTGGATGGTAGTATTGGCAAATACCTGCACATTTTTGGTTAGCAATGCAATCACAAGCAACCGTCTGATATACTCACCTCCGCCTGGACTGCCAGTGTTAAGTTCCCGAAGCTGGATTTGTTGTTGAGCTTCCTCTAGCTGTTTTGTTACAGAATCCATGCTTTTCTGCATTTGTTCATACTTCACCTTGGATAAAGAAAGATACTGGGTGAGATAATAGAAGGTACAGATAAATGTTTAAGAAACGGCCGGCAAAAAGCTATAATCTTAATTGCATGAAATATTTATCTGTAGCTGGTAATACTCTTTGTAAACTATAATCAGCTTTCCTGAAGGACAGATCGTATTTGAATAAAGTTTACTATGAGGACCCAGGTATTCTGGTGAGGACACATACAGCTAGCCTAGGATGTTTTTCTCTTTTAACCACTTCACCACTAAGGGTTTTTACCCTTACAGACCAGAGCAATTTTCACCTGCAAGCACTCCTCCCTTTCATTCACCAATAACTTCATTGCTACTTATCACACCAAAATTATCTATACCTTGTTTTTTTTCCACCACAAATTAGGATTTTTTGGGTTGATATTTGTTTTCAGTAATTACTTTACTTTTTATTAATTTTGAAGGTAAATACACTATTTCTCCAATTCCATCCCCTATAGTTTTAAAATAAACAATGCTACTGTAAATAAACCCACACATATTTGTATTTGTCCCGGTTATTACAATGTTTAAATTATGTCCCTAGTACAATGTATGGCAACAAAATAATATTTTGAAGTAAAGGTGTTATTTTTCTGTTTTACATTTTTTGTACCGATCAATAGTTCCAAGCCTTTATTTGCAAAGTTAACAGTAATATACCCTCATGACATAAACAGCTGAGTCCCTAATGTATTTTTTTATGTATTTTGATTTATTTTAGTAACTATGGGGAGCAGGGAAGGGGGAAGAAGGTTTTAATTTATTTTTATTTACTTTATATAGTGTAAAATGTAGTGTAATAGGTGTATTTTTATTGTATTTTTTTACCACTAGATGTCCCCACACAAACTATTCTGTGTGCTCTGAACATAGTTCAAAGCACACAGGCAAGTGTTGTTACAGGAATGATCATTGGCATCTGGTTGAAGCCATGATCACTCCCTTACAGGCACTTTTGCTCAGGGAACACATGTTCCTGTTCACGAATAACAGATGTGTTAGTCTCAGCGGGTACGTGAAGGTGGAGGCAGCGATTGATGCATTAAAACGTTCTATTGCCGTTCCCATTAAAGATTCCATCTTGGTTGTAAAATCTTACCTCTTTTTTCTAATATGAGATACTACCTAAAGAGATACTACCTAAAGTCACTTAGTTTGCTCTTCTACTACATGGGTTGGGTAAGATTGTACAAAATTTAAAATTGTATTATTGATTGGCACCTTTAGATTTTCAAGAGGAATTTATGGAAATATTTGACATCTATTTCTGTAAAGTGGCTGTACCATCTGAATTGCAACTATTTGGCCACAATACCTCTGTATACCATCTAAAATACAGCTATTTGGCCACAATACCTCTGTATAGTGGCTGTACCATCTAAATGGTATCTATTTGGTAGCAACATCTATATTTTTGTATTGTAACAATATTAGTGTGCACTGCACCATATACAATTGTGTTCAAAATTATTCAACCCCCACTGAAATTGAGTGTTTTGGCCAGTTTGACATTGATTTTGATCATTTCATTAATCTTGTTTACAATTAAATGAAAGAGGCACATGTAAGTCAGACAAATATAACACAACATTTATAATGAAATAACCACAAATGTCTTTTCTGTGCTCACATCATTATCAGTTTTATTCAACCCCCAAGTGACATTCATTGTTAGTACTTAGTACAACATCATTTTCCAGTTATAACAGCTTTTAAACATGAAGCATAGCTTGACACAAGTGTCTTGCAGCAATCTACGGGTATCTTAGCCCATTCTTCATGGGCAAAAGCCTCTAGTTCAGTCACATTCTTAGGCTTGCGCGCTGCAACTGCTTTCTTTAAGTCCCACCAGAGGTTCTCTATCGGATTTAAGTCTGGTGTCTGCGATGGCCACTCCAAAATGTTCCAGCCTTTAATCTGCAACCATGCTCTAGTGGACTTGGAGGTATGCTTGGGATCATTGTCCAGTTGAAAGGTCCAGCGTCTACCAAGCCTCAGGTTTGTGACGCACTGCATCACATTTTCTTCCAATATCTCCTGGTACTGAAGAGAATTCATGGTACCTTGCACACGCTGAAGCTTCCCTGTACTTGCAGAAGCAAAACAGCCCCAAAAGCATGATTTACCCCCCGCCATGTTTCACAGTAGGCAAGGTGTTCTTTTCTTCATAGGCTTTGTTCTTCCTCCAAACATAGCATTAATCCATGGGCCCAAACAGTTGTAATTTTGTTTCATCAGTCCACAGAACACTATCCCAAAACTTTTGTGGTAGTTTTGTGCCTAGAAAAAAAGCTGCTCATAGCGTAATATGTTATGCACTTTATTAATTATAAAAAACTTTTGCATTAATGTGGTTGTAGTTAAAATCAGGCACAAAGTTTTACACGGGCTTTCCCCATTTGGTGGCCACAGCTGGCTCTGCCCAGTGTTCCCTGTCACGCTTTGGAGGTCCGGCTCAGCTAATTCCACCCAGGTGCATGTATTCACATCTTTTTATTTGACAGGCTGTCTGTGGACCAATTTAAATGGCAAGTTGATGTCTTGGAGTGAGCATTCACTTGTTTTTTTTGATTCTGTGGCAGCTGCGGGTGATTCCCCTGGTGGTGGGAGCACTGGGGTTCACCTGCACTGCCCTTTTTGGTTTTGCATGTGGACTGGGGAGTGGCAGAGCCTGGGGCCCCTGTTCTTTATGTGCCCTAGAGTTTTGTGATTTTAAATCTTAATTTTGCTTTTTGCAGCTCCTAGTGACAGGTCAGTTGGTATGGAGAGGGCCCCATAGAGGGAGACCTGCACACAATGCCCCTTGCTGGTCACATAATCTGCAATTGTGTGCGACTGCGTTCTCTCTCTCCTGTCTATGGCCATCTGTTTCTGTTAGGCATGGAACCCTCTACAAAGCGATATCGCTAATCGGAATCGCTAGCTTATTTAATGAATGTTTTGTAAGCGATTTCATAAGCGTTTTCTGGCGATTTTGGTAGCGATTTTAAAAAAGTGAAAGGTTTTTGCCAGTGATTAGTCCTTACAATTAATTTAATTTTTTTTTACAGTGTACAGTAAGCTCTGTATAGCGATTCATGAGCGATTATGCCAGCGTTTATATACTTTACATTGCAGAAACGCTAACGCAAAACACTAACACTCAAAAATGCTGCATGTCCTGCATTTGCAATTTTGGTAATTGCAATCGCTGCAGTGGAATTTGGCCCATACATAAACATTAGCTGAGTGTTTAGGCAAATCACTAGCGTTTTGAAAACCTCCCTAAACACTCAAAAAATCACTCTAGTGGGTTTCAGCCCTGACTCTGTTTCTGTTAACAGAGTTTTTCTTTTAGGTTTTAAGCTTGAAGAAGATAATCAAATAGGTTTAGGAGTGCAATGAAGCCACCCTGCTAAGTAACAAATGTACTAAAAATTTCCTTTATAAATAAACTTAAATGCAAGCAAAACCTGAGAAAAAAATCATTTTTGGATGTATAGCTTTATAAATGGGTCTAGAAGAGTCAGCGCCCTATCGAGAGGCAGCCACGGTTACATCGGCTCCTGCAGACCTCTGCCTTTTTCTTGTTTAGCGTATTTCCTAGCATTTGTGTGCACTTTTTAGTATTAGTTTAGTTTAGGTTATCCTTAGCTGCAATTTCAGCTTAAAACATTGCAGAGCATTAAACATAGCATAAAAAAAAATGGAGCACAGTACCTGCCAGCCGCACCACCCAGCAAGCGCTGCTCTCAGCCCGACTCCAGCATCAGCCAGCGCCGACTCCAGCATTAGCCAGCGCTGACCTCAGCACGACACGGACGGCCACTCCAACCTCTAGCAAGTACCAATCTCTGCCCAGCATCAGCCTCTGCCTGCTGCGACCTGCTGGGCTCCTGATTCCTCCTCAGCTACCCCTCTACATCTGCCGCTGTTCTCCTGGTGCCCTGCCTCTCTCCACAGCTCTGCCTCCTTTGGCTGCCACTCTGAAGTCTACCTGTCCTGTCGACCCACCACCACTGTCCTCTGGCTCCAAGACGGCAGGAGCCCGCACAACCTCCTCCAGCACACTCGACACATGCCATCCAAGTGGCCTCTCACACAGGCCGCTCTCCCTGCCGCCGCCAGCTCCAGTGCTGCAGAACCCCCAGCAACCAGGCGAATCCTCCATCTCTGCGGGGCATGCAGTGCAAGTGGCACCCAGTCTCCTTCACTAGAGCCTCCTGAGCACGGGCAAGCACCAAACATTTTGGGGAGCAGGTACCCGGCTTGCCAACGGATGTCCACGTGGTCTCTCTTCCTCAAACACTGACAGAGACTTTGGCTCCCTGCACAGACTCACAGAGACTTCGGCTCCCTGCAAAGACTCACAAAGACTTCGGCTCCCTGCAAAGACTCACATAGACTTTGACTCCCTGCACAGACTCACAAAGACTTTGGCTCAATGCACAGACTCACAGAGACTTCAGTTTCCACTTTGTGGTCCTGGGCTGGAATTCTGAGCTCCTGTCCCAGGATCTGTGCTCTCGCTCTGGGGCTTTGAGCCCCTGTTCTACAACCTGTGAACTTCAGCTCTGAGACCTGTGCCCTGCTCTGCTTTGGGACTTGTGCTCCTGTTCTGTGGCCTTGGGCTCTTGCCCTGGGACTTGTCACCACTTGCTCAACTGGGTCATCCTGCTGCTGGGGTACTCTTTCATTGCTGCCCCTGTAACTGCCTCAGTGTAGTTTATTGCATCCTGTACCACCTGGTCCTCAACTTGCTCCACATATCTGCTATGCCCAAGCACTGGCCAAGTGTTGTGGGACTTACCCCCCCCCGGCCGCTGTGGAACCATGGCCGGGTGGATGCCACTCTCCCCGTCCCTGCGGAACCATGGCTGGGTGGATGCCACTCTCCCCGTCCCTGCGGAGCATCACCCCCGACTCCGGAACAGAGCTCACTCTGTGGGAATCTCACCCCAACAACAGGACATAAGGCTCATCCCTGTGGGACACAGTCTGGGCCCACATCAACCACCTCACCAGCAATGCCAAGTGGAAGCCCAGGAAGCATCGCTACAGAGAGAGGAGGGTGGGATGGCTGGCAAGGTTTAAAAGGAAGGGCCTGAGTTCCCCCTCCCCAGCTATCCTTCTAGCGAACGTCCATTCTCTCCCAAACAAGCTGGATGAGCTGCTCATCTTACTCGGCAGAGAACACTTAGCTGGTGGTAACACTTCAGTCCTCTGCTTCACCGAGACCTGGCTAAATGCTCACATCCCCGACAGCTCCCTTCTCCTCCCAGGATATGACGTCTTCCGTGCGGACCACGACCAGGTCCTCTCCGGAAAAAAGAGGAGAGGAGGCATCTGCTTCTTTACCAACACCGCCTGGTGCACGAACTCGTCCGTCTTGGACAAACACTGCTCCACAGACATAGAGCTCCTCATCATTAACTGTAGGCCTGTGTACTCACCTAGCGAGTTCTCATCCTACGCTCTCATAGGGGTTTACATCCCTCCGGACGCCGATACCAAGGCCGTGCTGCGTACGCTCAGCGACACAATCCAGAGGTGGGAGGCAGCCCTCCTGGACTCCTTCTTCATCATCCTGGGGGACTTTAATAGAGCTAACCTTCACCTGGAACTGCCACGTTACAGACAGCATATCACATGCCTGACCAGGCAGAGGAACACCCTGAACCACTGTTACACTGTACTCAAGGATGCCTACAAATTGGCTCGCTGGGCAGCCCTGGGCAACTCCGAGCACTGCTTAATCCACCTGATTCCCACCTATAGAAGGCAGCTGGAGACCACCAAGCCCATCCTCACAGACAGAGGAGGCCAAGCTTCAACATCAGGCCTGCTTTGAGAACATGGACTGGTCAGCCCTGGAGGCACCCTGCCTGGAGAATTTGGCAGAGACTGTCACCTCCTACATTAGCTTTTGCGAGGAGGAGACCTGCATCCCCACAAAGACCTTCAAAGTCTTCCCCAATAAGCCCTGGTCCAATGGCAAACTGCACAGGCTTTGATTAATCAAGGAGGAAGCACACAGATCTGGTTCCTCGGAGGAGTTTAGAGCAGCCAGGAACCCCCTCAATCGAGAAATAAAGGCAGCAAAACAGGCCTACTCAGAGAAGCTGAACCTCAACCTCCACTCCAACAATCCACGATAAATCTGGAAAGGCCTCAAAGCAACCACCAATTTCAAACCCACACATCAACATGCACCACCTAGCGTGGAACTCGTGGAGGAACTTAACAAGTTTTACTGCTGTTTTGAGGTGGATTCGGTAATTCCCCCCCCCCCCGCGGCCCTGGCTCCTCCCACACCACTGGGCTTCCTCCAGCCTGCCTGCACCGACGCTGCACCTATTATGCTCCAGGAGGCGGGCGTTCTGAAACATCTCCGGAAACTAAACCCCAAAAAGGCCTCAGGTCCGGATGGAGTGTCATCAATATGCCTGAGAACCTGCGCGAGCCAACTTGCTTCTGTTCTCACCTCCCTTTTCAACATATCACTAGCGGAGGGCAGAGTACCCTCCTGCCTTTAAGAGATCAACTATCATTCCGATACCCAAAAAGCCAGGGAAGACTGACCTCAACAACTACAGGCCCGTTGCCCTAAGCTCAACAATCATGAAACTTTTGGAAAGGTTGGTCCTCATCCACCTGAAGAGCGCTACAGACCCGCTCCTGGACCCTCTCCAATTCGCATACAGGGCTAACAGATCCATCGAGGATGCCATCAGCTGTAGTCTGGAGTCTATCATGGAACACCTGGATTAACCAGACACCTACGCCAGGATGCTCTTCGTCGACTTCAGTTCCGCATTTAACACTATTTGCCCAGACATTCTGCACACTAACCTTGCACAACTCAGTCTCAACCCCACTCTTTGCGCATGGATCAGGGACTTCCTCACCAACAGGTCGCAACTTGTCAAGCTTGGCAGCTGCTCCTCCCAGGAAAGAATAACCAACTCGGGTGCCCCACAAGGGTGCATTCTGTCCCCTTTCCTGTTTTCCTTGTACACAAACTGCTGCTCCTCATCCGCCATTAAAGTCATCAACTTCGTAGATGACACCACCATCCTTGGTCTCATCAGCAGCGACAGTGAACAGGCCTACCACAATGAGATTGAACGCATTTGCAGTTGGTGCTCAGACAGCAAAACTCATTCTTAATGCAGCCAAAACAGTGGAAATGGTCGTGGACTTCAGGAAGTGCCATTTTCTTCCCGCCCCCATTCTCATAGAGGGCTGTGAGGTCCCCAGAGTGTCAAGTGTTTGGTTCTGAATCTTGGGCACTACTATCACACATGACCTGAGGTGGGAGGAGAACACCAGTTTAATCCAGAGGAAGGCTCAGCAGAGACTGTTCTTTCTGAGACAGCTGAGGAAGTTTAGCATGTCGTGGGAACTGTTGACTTGTTTCCACACTGCCACAATTGAGTCCATCCTCTGTTCCTCCATTGTCATCTGGTACGCAGGGGCTTCCGCAAGTGACCGGTTGAGACTTCAAAGAGTCATCAATACTGCGGAGAGGATCATTTGGTCACCTCTGCCACCCTGGACCTCCTACACGCCAACCGTTTGCGGGGTAGGGCGTATAGAATACTGAACGACCCCTCACACACCGGCTGGCACTATTTCATCTGCCTCCCTGCCGCCTCAGGACCATTTTCATCAGAACCACAAGGCACAGGAACTCTTTCTTCCCCCAGGCCCCCTCTTGAACTCAATCACCTGCTTATATGCGAGTCCCTAAGGACATGGTCCAGCCCCTGTGTCCTGATTTATCAATGTTATCACCACTATGTTTATGTTCATCTGCAATGTATTGATGCTTGCTAGCCTGAATGTCTGTTTACTGCTCCTTTTGTAGTATGCCATGTAACCACAAGCAGTTCCGGGTGTGACTTGGTCGCACTTGGCAAATAAAATTTTTCTGATTCTGATTCTTTTATACAATGATAAACAGTAGTTGCAGTCTCACTGATTACCTCTAATTTCTATTGGTTATATACAGTATAAAGGCACATACACAGTTTGCTATCAAAGGACTACAATATATTTGATCATCTTACCTGCATCTCTTTAATCTCTCGAGTTGCTCGCAGCCTTTCCCCTCGCTCCCCTTCTAAAACCTGACAAGCGACTTCACCTTTGAATCTCTCATCAGACAGCTCAGTCATTAAATCTGTGATCTGTAAAACACCAATTTTCTGTCTGTCATACCAATCATAATACTTGTATTTAAAGAGTCAGATTTCATAATCAAATTACTTTGTTAATTCATTTGAAAATATTGTGTTTTTGATTGGCAATAGGAAATCCATTGTCTCAGCAGACTTACATAATTGACAGTCACAAGAAGAAAACTGTATTGTTACTTTGATAGGGTCACCACACAAGTTAAATGTGCATTATTCCTGAGAATTTATTAGCAATTAGCTTAGATTGATCAAGGGAGAACTAGACAGTAGAGGCAAAAGTCAATCTTGTTGAAATGTGCACTTTTTTTGTAAATAGATTTTAGGTAACCTTTAAAAATGTAATGCAACATAATTAAAAGTTCAGTTCAATCTCCCACCAGACATAACTAGTACCTTCTACATAATGAGGAACAGATGTCTACAAAGGCTAAATAGGCCATGACCTAGGGGCAGTATACCACATGGAGGGATGCATATGGAAGAAGGTGAAGCAGTTAATCTGGACCAATCATTAAATTAGGCACCTCCATAGATCACTATGTAATTCATACCTATGATGGTGCACACTGAGCAAATTGGTCTATTATTTGCAATTGAGTAGCTGAACCCCAGCTACCAGAACAGGTAGTGTGGGTGCCTGGGGTTTGGTTATCATGTAGCTGAACTCCAGATCCTGGCACAGCAGGGTGGATAATATCCCCGCAGAAAATGGTTGCGCTATCTAAATCCAAAATAATAATAATCGGTGCTCGGGGTTCAGCTATTATATTGCCTAACGTCTGATATTGGCAGTTGCGTGTATGCGGAAGGGAAGGGAGGTAATCGTTGTTAGCGTTAGGCATAGGTAGGGGGAAGGTTATTGTCAGGCATAGGTAGGGTTTCTTAGACAAACCCCAGATTTTCGCAATCACATGGTTAACAGGCGTTCACCAAACACTGGATCAGATCCAGCAGAGCACTCAGCTATACAAGTTAGTGTGAAGCATAGGTAGGAGGGCTAGTGTTAGACAAAGATAGGGGGAGGTTAGTGTAAGACATAGATAGGGGGATTCAGTGTTTGGCACGGGTCAGGTAGTTATTGTGAGGTATAGATAACGGAAGCTGACTATAGTATATTGGTAATATTACCGGCTTTACAGCACTGCCGTGTCTTCTGTCCTGCAAGCTGCATACACGCTGTGTTTACAATACATTAGCATTAGCGTGCGCTGCTAGTGTATTTCTAACCAAAGTGTGTATATTTCAACTTCTCAGACAGCACACCTATCTTGCTTCATGTAACAATCAGTGTAACACAGAGAGGATCTGATTACCGGTGATCTGCAGTATCACTGGGAATACAGATATATACCAGATTATTGATGATCTGCAGTATCACCGATACTCAGATATATAAGCTAACCTCTGGACACCTGAGTAGAGTGAAAGTGTTTGGTGCGACAGTAATACTTTGAGGACTGAGCCCCAGGAACAAGTACCGTACAGCAAGGAGCACTGTACAAATGCAGATTCCTTCTGTAGACCTGGACTCTCCCGAGGGGAGGAGTCTGGCAGAAGGTAGGAAGGACAGAGCAGGAGTGACACCCAGGAGGAGGTGTCACTAACTGATCTAGGAACTGCCTCTAACAGTAAGGTCAGTTCTCGAGGTCGGACAGGCCAGGTCGTAACCACACGGACAGACAAAGTACAGATTCAGAAGGCAGAGGCGGAGTCTAAAGTACAGGCAGGGTTCGGCAACAGGGTATCAGAAATATCGAGGTACAAAATCAGGAGGCAGATGCAGAGTCTAAGGACAAGCTGGGGTACAGCAACAGAGTATCAGAAATATCGAGGATCAGAGTTCAGGAGATTTGTCAGGCAAGCAAAAGGTCATAACAGATAATCACAGTCAAACTAGTACTTTAGACTATCAATAGAATCTAGCTAAGTGTAGGATTACAGCTCCAGCTGGTTCCGGCACACTTTAGGATCTGACTCAGGTCTGAGTGCTACCACATTGTGATCGCAACGCCAGACAACCAGGCACTGAACATCCAGCAGTATATATACACAGATACTCTTCAGCACCTCCCTAAGTGCTGGACCAATGAGAAAGAGCAGAGTTGTCAGCTGACCGACCAGGTCAGCTGACCTTTTTCTGGCTGCCATATAAGCTCTGCCTCTCCGCGCGCACACGCGTCATTCTGAACCTAGAGGGACTATGAGTCCCAGCCACACCAACACTGTCTTGCAATGTTCCTGCTGCCCCATGCGTGGGGTTGGTCGCCCTGCTAGCAGCACTGACGGCGGCCTCCCCGCGCTGAGACAAAGTATCGGTGGCAGGGTCATGCGCGCTAACCGCCGCGTCACATGCCCTTCCCGGAAACAGCCGCCTCACGCTGTACAGAGGCGGCTCTCTTTCCGCATTTCCTCACACTTCAATGGCTGTGCAAGGTCTAGTCCGTGTGGCTAGCACAGACTTGATATAGACCAAAAGCAAAAAAATTACTGACACTTGCCGAATTCTTAAAAAAACAGATTCTTTATTCACAAAAAATAGCTGCATACAGATGCATGAAGATCTTCTCAGGTATAGGTTACGCCTTCATTGCAGCCCAATTCTGCTCACAACGGACTGTCGTCGTTTTGAACGAATCAACCGTTCTTTGTCAGGTGATAGCATGCATCCCCCCGCGCCTGCAATGTCCTCCTCTGTGTCACCTCTGTTCCCCTTTGCTTCCAGTGTTCCCCTCTGTGTCACCTCTGCACCGCCAACAGCCCAATGCCTTTTCTTGCCTTTCCAGCAGCTTGAACTCAGACTCCTTGAAAGTGGACCTGAACTCTTGCACAGGAAATGTACCCTGTATGTATTTAGAGAGTTTAGCCAGTCTAATCCCCACTCATCTGTAACTAAACACAAGTTGTAATTCAATCCCTCAGCTGTGTCAGCTGACTGCAATGGCAGAAAGCTAATTAGTAAACACAGGATATTAAAGGGGAACTGAAGAGAGAGGTATATGGAGGCTGCCATGTTTATTTCTTTTAAGCAATACCAGTTGCCTGGCAGCCCTGCTGATCCTCTGCCTCTAATACTATTATCCATAGCCCCTGAACAAGCATGCAGCAGAGCAGGTGTTTTAGACTTTAAAGTCAGACCTGACAAGACTAGCTGCATGCTTGTTTCTGGTGTTATTCAGATACTACTGCAGAGAAATAGACCAGCAGGGCTGCCAGGCAACTGGTATTGATTAAAAAGAAATAAATATGTCAGCCTCCGTATACCTCTTACTTCAGTTCCCCTTTAACCCTATGTCTGCTTCCATATAAGCAGGAAGTAGATACACTGCAGATTTATTGCAGGGTTTGTAACAGCTGTAACAAAGAAATGCCTTTCTTTAATGGTTAGTATGCTGCTGCGTATCTTTTAAAGCAGACAGGAAGTTCTGAATTCCGGTCCGCTTGAAGTATGTAATCAAAGGAGTAAGTACAAACCACTGAGCCCTCCAGTAAAAATGTTTGCAGCCAGTATCTGCTTTTTCCATTAGTAAGATGCATGGCCAGGATCTGGCTTCTTAGTGGGCAGGTACCAGTTACCCCTCCTCCTTAGTGTAAGAAATGCGTCCAGTATCTGCATCCCCTCCTTAGTAATAAGTGCGACCAGTATCTGATCATCCCCATCCTGTGGCCAGTATCTTTTGCCCCCTTCCCATCCTTAGGATGAAGTGCAAACTGTTTAATAAACTTTAGCCCAGGAGCTAAGGGGGCCAACCTCTCTATCTTCCACTATGTGAATTGCAGAGCAGCATAGCAGAGCACATGTACCTATGTGACCCGCTACCGCACCCTGAGTGGTTTCAGTGAAGAGAACGAGAGAAACCAGTGCTGGAGTAGGTATATATACATATGAGAGGGGAAAGAGAGAGGTGAGCTCCCTTGGTCCCTGGGTGCCCCTACCCTCTACTATAATTACACCCTCGCATGTGAGAACTATGATGCTATTCATGTTACCAAAGGGTGGGTCAATTCTAATGCTAATTCCGGCTGCTACCATACTTCTGCAGTCACTGACTGGCTGTGGATAGGCTGTCAGTCATTCGGGTGGTAAGTATCCTTTCAATTAAAAAAAAGTGAATTAAAGCTTTAAAGGATATCTTAATGGGCATGTGACATAAACATAGGTACTCATAGCTCTATCCCTGCTAAGAAGTTGTCTAGAGCCTAGGAACTCAACGTGTGGTACGCGCACCCCAGGGGGTACTTCTGATGGTTCCAGGGGGTACTGGGGCTTGATATACTTAACCAAGAATAACAAATTTAGAGTTTTAGAAAATGATCAATCTTATTTAAACACCAAATTAGTATTTTAGCTAATTAAAAGCAATAGTACATGCTTGGAAATTGTTTAGAACCAATGATCATGTACTACAATTAAATATATAATTTGTGATAATGTTTGTGATAATGTTTTATCTCTACTTATTCACATTATCTGTGATAATGTTTACTATTCTAAGGGGTACTTGGTGAGTACAGGGATTTAAAAGGGGTGCATACCAATAAAATGTTGAGAAACACTGGTGTAGAGTACTTTTTATTTTCCTGTACAGCAACTGTTAAACAAAACTAGAGCTGTTGCCTATGACAATGAGGCAGTCAAATAGAAAATGGAATTCAGCCTGGTGTCCTAAAAAGTAAATAGAAAGCAAAACACTTTTATCTGGCTGTGGAAACAATACTGTTAGGGCTGGTTCACATTTGAGCAGTGCTTTGCTGATCACCGGCTATTGCGATGATTATGGGGTCATTCTCACTGCAGGGTTTGTAATTCGCATAAATCCCAAACGCACTATATGCAACGCTTTGAGGGGATTGCGTTTTGATTCTCAAGGAAATCAAAATGCAAATCGCACTGCAAAATCGCGATGTTGATAGTGATCACTATTCGCGATTTGTGGGTCAAGTGTGAACCAGCCCTTAAGGTTTTAATGATGAAAAGATACACGATTGGTTCGCACGATGGCCAGGGGCCCCGGACCTCTCTCACTGGCTGGGGCCCCAAGGCCAATGCGTGATGCCTGCACGGGGCGGTCCTGCTAGCGACGCAATCTTGCGATTTGCGTCCAACTGAAGCCTCCCACCTGAATGCTAATGGCTGCTAGATGTGGTATGGCAGGTAAAGGGTGTATGACAGTGCATCCTGATTGGCTGACGAGCACCTGCTGACGACTTAAATGTAGCTGCATGCATGTATTGCTGTGTTCTATTGCTTGTGTGTGTCGAATTTAGCATTCAGTATGGAGGCAATGTTGGTGGGTTTTCTGGATGTGAGAGGTCCAGAGCCTGGGTGTGAGAGGTCCAGGCCCACCTACACTCCCCTCCAGGTATCGCGCATTGGCCTTGGGGCCCCAGCCAGTGAGAGAGGTCCGGGGCCCCTGGCCATCGTGCGAACCAATCGTGTGTTTTTAAACGGTTTTTTTTCAGCTCTAGGACATGGCAGACAGGTGAGCGGTTAGGGAGGGACCCCTGTGGGAGGGATGCCTGCACGGGGCGGTCCTGCTAGCGACGCAATCTTGCGATTTGCGTCCAACTGAAGCCTCCCACCTGAATGCTAATGGCTGCTAGATGTGGTATGGCAGGTAAAGGGTGTATGACAGTGCATCCTGATTGGCTGACGAGCACCTGCTGACGACTTAAATGTAGCTGCATGCATGTATTGCTGTGTTCTATTGCTTGTGTGTGTCGAATTTAGCATTCAGTATGGAGGCAATGTTGGTGGGTTTTCTGGATGTGAGAGGTCCAGAGCCTGGGTGTGAGAGGTCCAGGCCCACCTACACTCCCCTCCAGGTATCGCGCATTGGCCTTGGGGCCCCAGCCAGTGAGAGAGGTCCGGGGCCCCTGGCCATCGTGCGAACCAATCGTGTGTTTTTAAACGGTTTTTTTTCAGCTCTAGGACATGGCAGACAGGTGAGCGGTTAGGGAGGGACCCCTGTGGGAGGGATGCCTGCACGGGGCGGTCCTGCTAGCGACGCAATCTTGCGATTTGCGTCCAACTGAAGCCTCCCACCTGAATGCTAATGGCTGCTAGATGTGGTATGGCAGGTAAAGGGTGTATGACAGTGCATCCTGATTGGCTGACGAGCACCTGCTGACGACTTAAATGTAGCTGCATGCATGTATTGCTGTGTTCTATTGCTTGTGTGTGTCGAATTTAGCATTCAGTATGGAGGCAATGTTGGTGGGTTTTCTGGATGTGAGAGGTCCAGAGCCTGGGTGTGAGAGGTCCAGGCCCACCTACACTCCCCTCCAGGTATCGCGCATTGGCCTTGGGGCCCCAGCCAGTGAGAGAGGTCCGGGGCCCCTGGCCATCGTGCGAACCAATCGTGTGTTTTTAAACGGTTTTTTTTCAGCTCTAGGACATGGCAGACAGGTGAGCGGTTAGGGAGGGACCCCTGTGGGAGGGATGCCTGCACGGGGCGGTCCTGCTAGCGACGCAATCTTGCGATTTGCGTCCAACTGAAGCCTCCCACCTGAATGCTAATGGCTGCTAGATGTGGTATGGCAGGTAAAGGGTGTATGACAGTGCATCCTGATTGGCTGACGAGCACCTGCTGACGACTTAAATGTAGCTGCATGCATGTATTGCTGTGTTCTATTGCTTGTGTGTGTCGAATTTAGCATTCAGTATGGAGGCAATGTTGGTGGGTTTTCTGGATGTGAGAGGTCCAGAGCCTGGGTGTGAGAGGTCCAGGCCCACCTACACTCCCCTCCAGGTATCGCGCATTGGCCTTGGGGCCCCAGCCAGTGAGAGAGGTCCGGGGCCCCTGGCCATCGTGCGAACCAATCGTGTGTTTTTAAACGGTTTTTTTTCAGCTCTAGGACATGGCAGACAGGTGAGCGGTTAGGGAGGGACCCCTGTGGGAGGGATGCCTGCACGGGGCGGTCCTGCTAGCGACGCAATCTTGCGATTTGCGTCCAACTGAAGCCTCCCACCTGAATGCTAATGGCTGCTAGATGTGGTATGGCAGGTAAAGGGTGTATGACAGTGCATCCTGATTGGCTGACAAGCACCTGCTGACGACTTAAATGTAGCTGCATGCATGTATTGCTGTGTTCTATTGCTTGTGTGTGTCGAATGATGAAAAGATCAAAGGTCAATACTTTACATAAGACTGTCATGTTTAGAATTCACACTTAAAAATTCAGATACATTCTTAAACTGAAAATAAAGATATGAGACTTTATTCTTTGTTACTAATGTTCCATTTACAATTAATACTACACATGCAGTTAGTTAACACATGAGTTTATTTTCAATTTAGGCTTTCTGCACTTCTCTGCCCCTGCAAAAGGGTAATCGGTTCTCCACAAGGGTATAACAAAGCAGTAGATATATCATATATAAATAAGCCTAAATATGTATTTTTGTCAATTAAAACCATAAAGCAATGTTTACAAATAAACATTGAGTTCTCCTAACAAATATAAATATGTGTCAAGAGGTACTTGAGATGATGAAATTCACAATAACAAACGCCATCTTTCATAAAGGGGTAGATGATGTAATAATCTTGAGATTAACACTGCTCTAGAATATATTGCGAACTGGCAAACCTGGTCCACATTAATTAAAAAGTGTGTGCTATTACAAATTTAAGATTAGCAACCCTCTACTCTTCTACCATATAATGGCAAGACAATATTGAAAAAGAAAATGTAATCCATGTTTGCTGGGTCAAATCTTATTGATGGAGCAGAGTGATCTGTACACGCAGATAGGCACCAAGTATAACAAGTTAAAGTTTTAGAACATTTGACAGTGACATCTTGTAATTGCTTTACTATACTGCAGTTTAGGTACCGTATATACTCGAGTATAAGCCAACCCGAGTATAAACCGGCCCCTAAATTTGACCTAAAAAAACAGGAAAAACTTATTAACTCGTGTATAGGCCGAGGGTATAAATTGCAAGCAAGGACCTGATTGATTAAGCCATTGTTTAAGCTGACAGTCTTTTTACACAGGCCACTTAAACTCACAAGATATTCTCCATTATTGTAATGATTAAAAATAATGTTCTATGAAGGGCATCTATAAAGCTGCCTTCTCGAGTGCCTTGCCAACATGTTCAGTGCGAGTTACCCCCGGAATAAGCAGCATGGGTCAGGTGGAGAGAAGTGTCATCTATGTCAGCCCCCCTCCCCATCACATGCAGATATGCAGGGAGATGGTTGTAAGTGTCCCTGGCATTAGCAGAGTGGGTCGGGTGAAGAGAAGTGTCTTACATGATTGTGCGACCCAGCCACCACGTGCGGGTATGTGGCGGAGATGGTTTTAAGTGGCCCGGCATAACAGTGATGCCCAGCGGGCTCCTTTCACTCACCGTTCAGCAGAACGAGTGTAGTGAGCCGCGCGCCTCCATTCATTATCAGCCTTCCAGTCAGTGGTCACGCTGTGCAGTGAACCGTGCGCCTTGATTCCTCATCAGTCTCTGCCGACTCATCTGTGGTGAGCCGGCTCATCTGTCTGACGTACACGTAACCACTGACCGGAAGGCTGATAATGAATGGAGGCGCATGGCTCACTACACTCATTCTGCTGATCGGTGAGTGAAAGGAGCCCGCTGGGCATCACTGTTATGCCGGGCCACTTAACCACTTCCCGACCGCCTAACGCACAGAGGCGGCCGGGAAGTGGAGCCCTTAAGGACCGGCTCACCCACAGAGGCGGCGGTCCATTTAAGGGCATGGGCGGAGCGATCGCGTCATCCGTGACGCGATCCTCCGCCGGCGCCTGTCACCGCTCGCCGCAACATCCCGCCGGCTATACGGAAGCGCCGGCGGGATGTTAACCCCGCGATCGCCGCATACAAAGTGTATAATACACTTTGTAATGTTTACAAAGTGTATTATACAGGCTGCCTCCTGCCCTGGTGGTCCCAGTGTCCGAGGGACCACCAGGGCAGGCTGCAGCCACCCTAGTCTGCACCCAAGCACACTGATTTCTCCCCCCCCTGCCCCAGATCGCCCACAGCACCCATCAGACCCCCCCCCCTGCCCACCCCCCAGACCCCTGTTTGCACCCAATCACCCCCCTAATCACCCATCAATCACTCCCTGTCACTATCTGTCAACGCTATTTTTTTTTATCCCCCCCCCCCTGCTCCCTGCCCCCTCCTGATCACCCCCCACCCCTCAGATTCTCCCCAGACCCCCCCCAGACCCCCCCCCCTGTTTACTGTATGCATCTATCCCCCTGATCACCTGTCAATCACCTGTCAATCACCTGTCAATCACCCGTCAATCACCCATCAATCACCCGTCAATCACCCCCTGTCACTGCCACCCATCAATCAGCCCCTAACCTGCCCCTTGCGGGCAATCTGATCACCCCCCCACACCAATAGATCGCCCACAGATCCGACATCAGATCACCTCCCAAATCCATTGTTTACATCTATTCTCTCCTCTAAACACCCACTAATTACCCATCAATCACCCATCAATCACCCCCTATCACCACTTGTCACTTTTACCTATCAGATCAGACCCTAATCTGCCCCTTGCGGGCACCCAATCACCTGCCCACACGCTCAGATTGCCCTCTGACCCCCCCTTATCAATTCACCAGTGCATTAATTACATCTGTTCTTCCCTGTAATAACCCACTGATCACCTGTCAATCACCTGCCAATCACCTATCACCCATCAATCACCCCCTGTCACCCCCTGTCACTGCCACCCATCAATCAGCCCCTAACCTGCCCCTTGCGGGCAATCTGATCACCCACCCACACCATTAGATCGCCCGCAAACCCGCCGTCAGATTACCTCCCAAATGTATCGTTTACATCTGTTATCTTCTCTAAACACCCACTAATTACCCATCAATCACCCCCTATCACCACCTGTCACTGTTACCTATCAGATCAGACCCTAATCTGCCCCTTGCGGGCACCCAATCACCCGCCCACACGCTCAGATTGCCCTCAGACCCCCCCCCCCCCCTTATCAATTCGCCAGTGCATTAATTACATCTGTCCTTCCCTGTAATAACCCACTGATCACCTGTCAATCACCTGCCAATCACCTATCACCCATCAATCACCCCCTGTCACTGCCACCCAACAATCAGCCCCTAACCTGCCCCTTGCGGGCAATCTGATCACCCACCCACACCAATAGATCGCCCGCAGATCCGACATCAGATCACCACCCAAGCGCAGTGTTTCCATCTATTCTCTCCTCTAAACACCCACTAATTACCCATCAATCACCCATCAATCACTCCCTATCACCACCTGTCACTGTTACCTATCAGATCAGACCCTAATCTGCCCCTTGCGGGCACCCAATCGCCCGCCTACACGCTCAGATTGCCCTCAGACCCCCCCTTATCAATTCGCCAGTGCAATATTTACATCTGTTCTCCCCTGTAATAACCCACTGATTACCTGTCAATCACCTATCAATCACCCATCAATCACCCCCTGTCACTGCCACCCATCAATCACCCCCTGTCACTGCCACCCATCAATCACC
The DNA here is from genome assembly GCF_040937935.1 of Hyperolius riggenbachi. NCBI lineage: Eukaryota > Metazoa > Chordata > Amphibia > Anura > Hyperoliidae > Hyperolius > Hyperolius riggenbachi. The sequence continues at coordinate 458,506,966 of NC_090646.1, forward strand.
CGCTGTCACTGCCACCCATCAATCAGCCCCTAACCTGCCCCTTGCGGGCAAACTGATCACCCACCCACACCAATAGATCGCCCGCAGATCCGACATCAGATCACCACCCAAGCGCAGTGTTTCCATCTATTCTCTACCCTAAACACCCACTAATTACCCATCAATCACCCCCTGTCACTGCTACCTATCAGATTAGACCCCTATCTGCCCCTAGGGCACTCAATCACCCGCCCACACCCTCAGAATGCCCTCAGACCCCAGCCCTGATCACCTCGCCAGTGCATTGCTTGCATCTATTCCCCCCTCTAATCACACCTTGAGACACCCATCAATCACCTCCTGTCACCCCCTAGCACACCTACCCATCAGATTAGGCCCCAATTTGCCCCGTGTGGGCTCCTGATCACTCGGCCAAACCCTCAGACCCCCTTCCGATCACCTCCCCAGTGCATGGATTGCATCTATTTTCCCCTCTAACCACCCCCTGAGACACCCATCAATCACCTCCTGTCACCCCCCTAGCACTACTATCCATCAGATCAGGCCCAATACAACCTGTCATCTAAAAGGCCACCCTGCTTATGACCGGTTCCACAAAATTCGCCCCCTCATAGACCACCTGTCATCAAAATTTGCAGATGCTTATACCCCTGAACAGTCATTTTGAGACATTTGGTTTCCAGACTACTCACGGTTTTGGGCCTGTAAAATGCCAGGGCGCTATAGGAACCCCACAAGTGACCCCATTTTAGAAAAAAAAGACACCCCAAGGTATTATGTTAGGTGTATGACGAGTTCATAGAAGATTTAATTTTTTGTCAAAAGTTAGCGGAAATTAATTTTTATTGTTTTTTTTTCACAAAGTGTCATTTTTCACTAACTTGTGACAAAAAATAAAATCTTCTATGAACTCGCCATACACCTAACGGAATACCTTGGGGTGTCTTCTTTCTAAAATGGGGTCACTTGTGGGGTTCCTATACTGCCCTGGCATTTTAGGGGCCCTAAACCGCGAGGAGTAGTCTAGAAAACAAATGCTTCAAAATGACCTGTGAATAGGACGTTGGGCCCCTTAGCGCACCTAGGCTGCAAAAAAGTGTCACACATGTGGTACCGCCGTACTCAGGAAAAGTAGTATAATGTGTTTTGGGGTGTATTTTTACACATACCCATGCTGGGTGGGAAAAATTTCTATGTAAATGGACAATTGTGTGTAAAAAAATCAAACAATTGTCATTTACAGAGATATTTCTCCCACTTAGCATGGGTATGTGTAAAAATACACCCCAAAACGCATTATACTACTTCTCCTGAGTACAGCGGTACCACATGTGTGGCACTTTTTTACACCCTAAGTACGCTAAGGGGCCCAAAGTCCAATGAGTACCTTTAGGATTTCACAGGTCATTTTGCGACATTTGGTTTCAAGACTACTCCTCACGGTTTAGGGCCCCTAAAATGCCAGGGCAGTATAGGAACCCCACAAATAACCCCATTCTAGAAAGAAGACACCCAAAGGTATTCCGTACGGAGTATGGTGAGTTCATAGAAGATTTTATTTTTTGTCACAAGTTAGCGGAAAATGACACTTTGTGAAAAAAAACTATTAAAATCAATTTCCGCTAACTTGTGACAAAAAAATAAAAACTTCTATGAACTCACCATACTCCTAACGGAATACCTTGGGGTGTCTTCTTTCTAAAATGGGGTCATTAGTGGGGTTCCTATACTGCCCTGGCATTTTAGGGGCCCTAAACCGTGAGGAGTAGTCTTGAAACAAAAATGACCTGTGAAATCCTAAATTGAAATATGATAACAGAGGCGCCAAGCAGAATAAAATTAGTTAAAATTGTTAAAAAGGGGGAAGTGGGTGGACTCACCTCCCTTCTGAAAAAAATGGCCGGACAATGGACAGGTTACTTACAGTCTAAAGTAACATTTATTAGTAACTCCAAAAGTGCAACGCGTTTCACGGGTAACAGTCCCGCTTCTTCAGGCAAACGATTATTTGGAGGGTGCTGGGGAAGGGAAACAAAAGGAAAAAAAAGGGGATTGCCAGAGGAACGCAAATACCAGGCACCCAAAGGTGCACCACAAGTCTACAGCAATAAAATGTGCAATATGCATTTAACAGCAAGATATGCATACAAAATAGACTGAGAACGTGTGCAAATAGCATGTATAAAGTGACAGTGCACATATCCATAATATAAAGGCAGAGTATGAGTCACTCTTAGTAAAATGATAAGACAGTAAAAAAATGAATTTAAAACAGGGAGAAACAGAGAAAGGTTTAGTTTTTAAAGGAGTGAGTGCAGCAGTATATTATGATAAGGCAAAAAAGGCATAAAAAAAAAAAAAAAAAAAAAAAAAGCAGTGTTTCAAGATGAGCAAATGTTCAACTTACTAGAGTTATGAGAAGCAGAGAAAGGTTTCATTTTTGAAGGAGTGAGTGCAGCAGTATATTATGATAAAACAAAAAGGCATACTAAGAAACAGCAGTGTTTAAAGGTGAGCAAATGCTCAACTTACCAAAATCAGGTCATGAACCAGGTAGAGCGCCTCTGTGAGGTGTGGGGTGCTCTGTCTTAAATTTATAAGTGACTGGAATCACCCAGAATGGGGGATGGGAAGTGGGAGCGACAGAGGTCGCATGCTGATGACATATGGTAGTAGGGCGGTGCAGTACTGAGATCAATGTGGGAATAGGATGCAAACCTATGTGTATGATGCTGGATGGGAAGGGAAGGGGGGGGGGGGAGAAAGAGAGGGATATAGGCAAAGGGACTGGGATATGCATAAGTAACAACATGCTTACTCCCATAGTGTACCTTGTATGGGTTGGTAGTGGATGGTGAAAAGCGCATAGGATTGGAGGTGGCCTAAATCTTAAGTAAAAACAATAGATGTGGTGTTTGTTATAGGGTCGGAGGCTGGAGAAAGGAAATGTAGAAAGGTTAAATAAAAGTTGCACTTGGAATACATAAAAAGTACATGTAAAGAAAATGCATAAAAAAATGTGTTCATGCCACACTATGCCGAATGTTGGATCCAAAATATACTGGAGAGGTTCATTCCAGCTAGGGTTAATGGTACAGGGTGAAAAACAGAAAACTGCTGTAATAATAGGAGTATGGATACAAAACTATGCATAGTTGCAAAAATTTGTATGAAGCATAAAACTTGACGAAAATACATTAAAAATGATAAAATAAGTAAATGATCAAAGCAAAACAAGTGTAAGACAAATATAATGGGTTCGAATAAAAGAGAGGACCATTTAAAATATATTAAAAAAAGATGATTCAATATACTTTCTCTAATTGTTCGTTTAGACCTTCGGGCGTTAGTGTTTTAAGAATTTGTATCCAGAACATTTCTTTATTCCTAAGGACCTCAAAAGCATTGTGCGGTGGGATGGATTCAATAAGCGTGAATTTGAGTGTTTGTGGATTGCAGTTGTGGGTGGAGCCGAAATGACGGGAAATGCTGTGAAGTGGATAGTTTTTCCTCTGTAAATGACAATCTTTTGATTTTTTTACACACAATTGTCCATTTACAGAGGTATTTCTCCCACCCAGCATGGGTATGTGTAAAAATACACCCCAAAACACATTGTACTACTTCTCCCGAGTATGGCGATACCACATGTGTGGCACTTTTTTGCACCCTAACTGCGCTAAAGGGCCCAAAGTCCAATGAGTACCTTTAGGATTTCACAGGTCATTTTGAGAAATTTCGTTTCAAGACTACTCCTCACGGTTTAGGGCCCCTAAAATGCCAGGGCAGTATAGGAACCCCACAAATGACCCCATTTTAGAAAGAAGACACCCCAAGGTATTCCGTTAGGAGTATGGTGAGTTCATAGAAGATTTTATTTTTTGTCAAAAGTTAGCGGAAATTGATTTTAATTGTGTTTTTTCACAAAGTGTCATTTTCCGCTAACTTGTGACAAAAAATAAAATCTTCTATGAACTCACCATACTACTAACGGAATACCTTGGGGTGTCTTCTTTCTAAAATGGGGTCATTTGTGGGGTTCCTATACTGCCCTGGCATTTTAGGGGCCCTAAACCGTGAGGAGTAGTCTTGAAACGAAATTTCTCAAAATGACCTGTGAAATCCTAAAGGTACTCATTGGACTTTGGGCCCTTTAGCGCAGTTAGGGTGCAAAAAAGTGCCACACATGTGGTATCGCCGTACTCAGGAGAAGTAGTATAATGTGTTTTGTGGTGTATTTTTACACATACCCATGCTGAGTGGGAGAAATATCTCTGTAAATGGACAATTGTGTGTAAAAAAAATTAACAAATTGTCATTTACAGAGATATTTCTCCCACCCAGCATGGGTATGTGTAAAAATACACCCCAAAACACATTATACTACTTCTCCTGAGTACGGCAATACCACATGTGTGGCACTTTTTTGCAGCCTAACTGCGCTAAGGGGTCCAAAGTCCAATGAGCACCTTTAGGCTTTACAGGGGTGCTTACAATTTAGCACCCCCCAAAATGTCAGGACAGTAAACACACCCCACAAATTATCCCATTTTGGAAAGTAGACCCTTCAAGGTATTCAGAGAGGGGCATGGTGAGTCCGTGGCAGATTTCATTTTTTTTTGTCGCAAGTTAGAAGAAATGGAAACTTTTTTTTTTTTTTTCTCACAAAGTGTCATTTTCCGCTTACTTGTGACAAAAAATAATATCTTCTATGAACTCACTATGCCTCTCAGTGAATACTTTGGGATGTCTTCTTTCCAAAATGGGGTCATTTGGGGGGTATTTATACTATCCTGGAATTCTAGCCCCTCATGAAACATGACAGGGGGTCAGAAAAGTCAGAGATGCTTGAAAATGGGAAAATTCACTTTTGGCACCATAGTTTGTAAACGCTATAACTTTTACCCAAACCAATAAATATACACTGAATGGGTTTTTTTTTAATCAAAAACATGTTTGTCCACATTTTTCGCACTGCATGTATACAGAAATTTTACTTTATTTGAAAAATGTCAGCACAGAAAGTTAAAAAAATCATTTTTTTGCCAAAATTCATGTCTTTTTTGATGAATATAATAAAAAGTAAAAATCGCAGGAGCAATCAAATAGCATCAAAAGAAAGCTTTATTAGTGACAAGAAAAGGAGCCAAAATTCATTTAGGTGGTAGGTTGTATGAGCGAGCAATAAACCGTGAAAGCTGCAGTGGTCTGAATGGAAAAAAAGTGGCAGGTCCTCAAGTGGTTAAAACCATCTCCCCGCATACCTGCACATGATGGGGAGGGGGGCTGACATACATGACACTCTCTGACTGACGGCTGACATTCTCCAACTCGAGTATTAGCCGACAACCCTACTTTTGGGCCACTTTTTTTGGGCTCAAAAATTTGGCTTATACTCGAGGATATACAGTAATTCTGTTGATACTGCCAACACCTATAGCCCTTTTGAAATTACTTGGAAATCTTTGAAAAAGCCTTAATAAGGAAAAAGAAATATTATTACACCACCCACTGTGCCGAAATCCTCATTAGATAACATGATACATACAATTAGTAGTATGAAATTGCTCCCACAGGGTATTACCGTGTTGTGCTAGCTATATCAGCACTGCCCCATGATATGTCTGCAGGACACTCAAGATCTGCTTGTTAAAAAGGCGCTTTTCCATCATACAGGGCTTTAAGATACACCTTGTACCACTTCTCTTTTTTTGTGACATTATAACTCTCTGAAAACTACCATACTCTTAAAATGGCTTTACTGCCAACTACAATAAATAACACATAAACGGGAGACGTCAAAACACCAGATAAATGTGGCCTTTGTGCCTATTAAATCGCCAGGAGTCCTGCGACAGTACCAAGAGTAAGCAGATTAGAACATCTTTTCTTTGTTTTATCACAGACACGATATTCTACATGTCAACTCCATAGTGCCATAAACACCAGCCATTTACTGATAATCCTTAGGATGTTTCTGACAATCCTTTTGATATTACGCACTGCATAGTGCACTTCTTATTGCTTTCTTTACCGCAAAAAGAAATGTTCTGCATGTAATAACATTCTAAAAGGCATTTGGCATTATTTGTTTATTACATAGAGGGCTATTTAACCATTCCTCCATTAGTAACCCAATTATGCTGCAGTGTCCCAGGGCTTGTGAAAAAATATATTGTAGCTTCTCAGAGCTTAAAACAAAGCCTGTCACTAATGGACAGTAGGGAATTCTGCATGTGGGGAAAAAAAACACAGTTCTTTAGTTAAATGCAGTAATTAATAATCCTTTGCTGACATCGAAGACTACCAACTCTGCAAATTATGCAAATGTTGTTATTAAGAGCACACTGTAAAATGATTCTGTGAAGTTCTAGTTAAAATGTGGCACATCTCATCAGACACGTAATGTGCCTGGTAATTTGTATTTACATCCTCAGATCTTTTTCTGTAAACATTAACCATAGGTTATTGTAATATCAAGTATCACACTTCAAGGTTAATTTATAGAAGACGTTTACATGAAAGTGATGCAAAGTGTCTGTTTAAAGCTTTTATACACATTTTCCTATGGTTTTTTCTACATGCATTAAAGCGGATCCGAGATGAAAAACTAACTATAACAAGTAACTTGTCTATATATCTTATCTAAAGTTTGGATGGTTTACACAGCAAATCTAGCTGCAAACAGATTTAATAGAATATGATTATTTAATCCTGTGATACAATGACAGCAGCCATGTTGTTTGTAAACATTACCCAGAGGCAGGCTTATCTGCATCTTGAGCAAAAAACCTAATCCCCCTCCTCCCTCCTCCCATTTGCCTCTGAAATCTCTGGCTAGTAAAACCTCCCCCTCCTCCTGCCCAGACTGAGCTCCCATGAGCCCTTGCTACTGTCTGAAAGTGCATTGGCTCTCTGAAAACCTGTGGGTGGGGCATGTTTAGTTTATAGGGAATTAGAGTATTAAAACAAAAACAAAAAAGTATTTGGCTTGAGGAATGCCCTATAAACAATAGGAAAGGAACACAATTATGCAATGAGTAAAAGTTCATCTCGGATCCACTTTAACCACTTGAGGACCCACCCTTTACCCCCCCCCTTAAGGACCAGCGCTGTTTTAGCTGATCTGTGCTGGGTGGGCTCTGCAGCCCCCAGCACAGATCAGAGTGCAGGCAGAGCGACCAGATCGCCCCCCTTTTTTCCCCACTAGGGGGATGATGTGCTGGGGGGGTCTGATCGCTCCTGCCTGCCGGGTGTTGCGGGGAGGGGGGCACCTCAAAGCCCCCCTCCGCGGCGAAATCCTCCCCCTCCCTGTCCTACCTGGCCCCCCCTGGTGAACCGGGCTGCACAGGACGCTATCCGTCCTGTGCAGCCAGTGACAGGCTGTCCCTTGTCACATCGCGGCGATCCCCGGCCGCTGATTGGCCGGGGATCACCGATCCGCCTTACGGCGCTGCTGCGCAGCAGCGCCGTATAATGTAAACAAAGCGGATTATTTCTGCTTGTGTTTACATTTAGCCTGCGAGCCGCCATCGGCGGCCCGCAGGCTATTCACGGAGCCCCCCGCCGTGAATTGACAGGAAGCAGCCGCTCGCGCGAGCGGCTGCTTCCTGATTAATCAGCCTGCAGCTGGCGACGCAATACTGCGTCGCTGGTCCTGCAGCTGCCACTTTGCCGACGCACGGTATAAGCGTGCGGTCGGCAAGTGGTTAAGCTCCCTGTGTGCACCACATAATCTAGGTGTTTCTTTCTTAAAGAACACCTTATGGGCGTAACAATAGCCCCTGCAATCTCCACAGTCGTGGGGGGGGGGAGGGGGTCCCAGGGGCTAAGGGATCCCGCCACTCTATCTACCCCTTTATGCAGAGCAGTGCAGCATGCACATGCTTACATTGCCCCAGATCCGCTCCCTCTTCCTCAGTCTGCAGCATGGATCAACATTCCTCATTTCATGTCACATGACATCAGGGCCTTAAAGAGGAACTCCAGTGAAAATAATGTAGTAAAAAAAGTGCTTCATTTTTTACCATAATTATGTATAAATGATTTAGTCAGTGTTTGCTCATTGTAAAATCTTTCCTCTCCCAGATTCACATTCTGACATGTATTACATGGTGACATTTTTACTGTGGGCAGGTTATGTAGCTGCTCCTAGCTGTTTTGGCTGTTAGAGACAGCTGTAAACAGCTAATTCCTGTCTGTGAACATTGTTACATTGTGACAGTTTGCCCAGAGTACCGCGGTACTCAGAGCTTCTTGTGGGAGGGGTTTCAGCACAAAATCAGTCATACAGCGCCCCCTGATGGTCTGTTTGTGAAAATCATTATAATTCTCATGTAAAAAGTTAGTATCAGCTACTGATTGGGATAAAGTTCAATTCTAGGTTGGAGTTTCTCTTTAAAGGGGAAAGCTGGTGCACACTACAGAGCTGCTGAGGTCAAGAAGATTACATCACAATATCCAACAAAGTTGTGATGATATGTAAATGAAAATCATGTGAACCAGGTCTGTTTTTTTTATAGGTGGGCAAGGCCGGTCACTGCCTGGGGTGAAATTGCAGAGGGGGGAGAAGCACATGGAGAGTGTGCAGCATAGCGGTGAAGTGACTACTCTACAGGATCCAGTGCCTGATGCACACGTTACATCTTCCTGCTAGGTGTCCCAGTCTCCATGGCTGCAGCTGTCCTCACATGACCTGCTGGCACCAGCAGGTAACATGATGATCGAATGCTGCTGCAGCCATGGAAACGAGAAGGCCTAGCAGGAAGATGTATCCTTGAGGAGTGAGCAATTTCACCCCATGCCTACTCTGGGGGCTACACTGGCTAGCTATACTAGGGGTTACATCTAGCTACGTACTTGGGTGGGGCTATATCTGTGCACCTATTATTGGAGATTCCTCTGGCTACCTATACTGGGGTAGAACGAGTCCACATCTGGTGTCTGTGGGGGAGGGGCAGTTTACACGTTCGCCCTGAGAGCTATTTAGCCCAGAAGTAAACCCTGCATTTGATAGAAATGAGTTTAAAGACAGCATTTCAAATGTTGAAACTTAAAAATAATATTGTTTAAATAGAATTACACACCTCCTGCCAGTAGTCTGGTTAGGTGTGTGGGTGTATCACCCACACAAAGGGATTCAGAGAACAGCAACATATTTTACTTTGCATTATAGCATTAAGACACAGATACACAATTTAACTTATCAATATTTTATTGGACTGTGTTCATCAATAAATAAAAGTCTGAATCAAATTACAAAATAAAAGGCCTAGAGGCTACAAATTATATCATTACTTAGAAACAAGGGATGTAATTAAGAGTCTACAGATTCTCCTTAAGGGGGGATCCTATCTCGCTATCATGAGAACTGCAAAATTCACCATAAAACCTGACATGTTTCAATTCATAAAGAACCTTTTTCAAGGGTAGGTGCTGACAGTAAAGTGCTAGCGTGCCAAGGTGCAAAAATTATACATTCTATACAATTATAGCATAGCGTATAGGCCGTATGACAGTAGTCATCAATCAATCAATCAATCAGAATCCTTATTTTATTTAGCAGCTGAAACCTGACTGGATTCCATGGACAAATGCTTAACTTTCACTCATGTGTTCTGGGCCGTACCTACGATGGAGCAGCCTGAATCACGTAATTCAGGACGACATCATGCAGGGGGCGATACTGGCACAGAGGCAGAAAGCTTTAGTTACCACCCAGAAGTGAGTGAGGATGTCAGAAGATCCAGCACAAGCACACTAAAGCAGCAGACAAAGTCCAGCCGTGAGGAGGAGCCGAGGAGGAGGAGTAGTCAATCTATGTTGTGAGATTGAGAGCAGTGTGGTGGAAGAAAAGGAGGAGGTGCCAAACGGATAAAGGAGGCACAGCATAGGAGCTTACATCAGGCAAGCGGGTGAGTAGTGTGTGGTGACTGTCACGAGGCACCGCTTTCTCTCTGGGTGCCTCGTGACTCGTTTCCACTAGAGCGAATCTGCATGCGTTTCCTGCATGCAGATTCGCATAGACAATACAAGTGGATGGGACTGTTTCCACTTATCAGGATTTCTGAGAGTTTTTCTGTGCAGAAAAAATCTGCACGGCAGAGCCATCAGAATTCGCATACCGCTATGCGATTCGCATACAATGTATTTAATAGGAAATTTGCATGCGGTTTTGGTATGCGAATTTTCATGCAAATTTGCATACAATTTCACATAGAAACAATGGAAAAGCACACAGGCACTGCCATGGTTAAATTTGCATACATAGTCATCCATGCGAAATCGTATGTGAATTCGCATGAAAATTCGCATAGAACCGCATGCGAAATTTGCATCCGCATGCAATTTTTTCCCACGGCGATTCCCACCGCACAAGTGGAAACGGGCCCTCAGAGGTCTGACTTAGCATGTCATTTATCATTTTTGCACATAAGCAGTTCAGTCTGTACATGGCATATACTAGGCAATATAGGCAAATTAAACCAATGGATAATTTGTTGCAGCCACACAGTGGAGTGGAGTAAAGGTAGCCATATATCTAGCGATGATGGGCAGATACAAGCGACAAATCTTTCATTGAATCTGATGAGAGAGAGATCTGTCGGCTGCCCATACACCACAGGCCGATTCCCAATCAACTTCAGCATGAAATTGATCCGGAATCGGCCCTGTGCGTCGACTCGCCGCTGTGCCCCCCTAATGTAATGTCCCCCCAGTACCAAAGTGTATACATTACCTCTCCGCGGACTCCGCTTGTCCCCTGCAGGCTTCCGGGATTCCTCCACTGCATACGTGCGCGCCCCACATGGTTTCCTGGTTGTGGGTGAGGTATCACACATGCGCGCCTTTACCAGGAAATCACGTGGGGCGTCCGTGTATGGGGAAGAGGAGAATGCGCCCAGAGCAGTGGGGGACAATCGGAGGGCGAGGCCAGGTAATCTATACTTTACACGGAACACCGGGGGGGGACGTTGACATTAGGGGGGCAGAGTGGCGAGGCGGTGGATGGTTTCCTTGATCGTCAGGAAATTGCACGTCGTTCCCGCCACACACCCAACCATCCAACTTTGGCCCGACATCTTGCAGCATGCGCTATTGACAATGCAACCAATTTCTGTCCCGAAATTGGTCGCTCTGTCGGTCGGGCATGCACTTGGCGGCACCAATTTTCATCCAATTCGATTATAATAATCGAATTGATTGGTTGATCGGCCTCCAAGTCGCCTGATGTGTGGACACCTTAAGTATACTAAGATGGGCAGCCTAGAAAATATATATATATAGAGAGAGAGAGATACGCACCCTTTTAATCACTTGCCTATCACCATCCAGCCAGCAACTAACACATCTGCACTCAGCTGTACACCCAGCCGTACACAACAGCAGGCAGCCATCTTCATCCACCCATTTATCACCACACAGCCTGCAAAATCTCGCATCCACTCCCAGCATGCAAACCCCCACCTAGCCATCAACACCCAGCCTACTTTGTCCATTCAGCTGCACACAAATCATACCCACTCAACAGCACACAGCCCAATTTCCCCCACCCAGAAGCAAGCAGTCTAATTTCATGCACCTGGTCTAATGTGTCCCTCACCAGAAGCACATGGCCTAATTTCCCCCACCCAGAAGCACTCAGCCTAATTTCCCCCACCCAGAAGCACTCAGTCTAATTTCCCCCACCCAGAAGCACTCAGTCTAATTTCCCCCACCCAGAAGCACTCAGCCTATTTTTTACCACCCAGAAGCACCCAGCCTAATATCTGCCACCCAGAAGCACTCTGCCTAATTTCCCCAACCCAGAAGCACTCTGCCTAATTTCCCCAACCCAGAAGCACTCTGCCTAATTTCCCCCACCCAGAAGCACTCTGCCTAATTTCCCCCACCCAGAAGCACTCTGCCTATTTTCCCCCACCCAGAAGCACTCAGCCTAATTTCCCCCACCCAGAAACTCAGTCTAATTTCCCCCACCCAGAGGCACCCAGCCTAATTTCCCCCACCCAGAAGCACCCAGTCTAATTTCCCCCACCCAGAAGCACCCAGCCTAATTTCCCCCACCCAGAAGCACCCAGCCTAATTTCCCCCACCCAGAAGCACCCAGTCTAATTTCTGCCACCCAGAAGCACTGAGCCTAATTTCTCCCACCCAGCAGCTCTCAGCTTAATTTCTCTTTTTTAGTATTCATCCACTTCTAGATGAGCAACCTAAGCCATCCACGCCATGCACCGAGAAGAGATCTTATCCGCTCCCTTAGAACTGTACTCGAAGTTAATTCAGTCTGCAACTATCTGTAGCCTGTTTTAAAAAATATGGTGGAAGTGGCATGTATAAGAAAGTGTGTGTGTGTGTGTGTGTGTGTGTGTGTGTGTGTGTGCGTGCGTGCGTGCGTGCGTGCGTGCGTGCGTGCGTGCGTGCGTGCGTGCGTACACCCTTTTCCCTCTCTTCCCATTCTTTCATGTTAAAAATTAGACCTAACAAACTCCCCTTTCTCCTGCTGTACAGACTTGGAATTTTCCTGAAGTATGCTATAGAGATATGTACCTGTCACCTCACTTGCCTAGCATTTCAAGCAGTGGAGCAGCAAGAGAAGGATTCTGATCGGGACATCTGTCTCTTTCATTGCATGCAATATTGATCTTTACACAGCAACTCGGCTTCATCCACTTGAGGAACAGCCCAGAGATCAGTCTTCCAAACTTCAGCTGGTCTGACCACCTAAAAAGACTGAAAGACTCAATGCTGCCTGCACAGGAGAGGCCCCTGTAAAGTGGGATTTCACAGAATTCTAGCCACATTGTTCAGTGACACAACAGCTGATATAGATGACATTCTTATCTGCTCTCTCCATCATCACAGCACACTGTCCTCTAGTCTTCCTCATACAAACTTGGGATGTCCTGATCAAAGCCTTTGCTGTATTGCCCTGCTGCTTGAAATGCTCAGACCGAGAGATGACAGGTAAATCTCTTGGATATTGGAGGCTAGCGGATGCAGTAAGCCTGCAGTCACCTTAGTTCTGAGGCTGCATGACACAAAATAGAACCGTTAGATTATACCATGCAGAAACCAGGGTTTTACACCCACTGCTCAGCAAGTGTTTTGCTTTCACACCGCTGACAAGGAGCAAAAGAGAACTTTAATGGCTATGTTTTATTATTTAGGTGAGGACAAAAATGTGCATACACATTTATTAGGCTTTTATGACAATCTCAACAAATGTAATGCACATGCATGTTTGAAGAGCAACCAAACCCATTTGGTTCTAACTGCACATCCTGTACTACAGACCAAGAAGTCCTTCCGCCTGTTGTAAGTGAGGGTTATTGAGCAGCAAAGCTGCAGTTTGGGAAAATGCTCTGTTGCTATGCTTTCCATTTGTCATTTGACATTCATGTTGCAGAGGAAAGCACAGGGAAATGCACATGAAACCACCGACACCACAGCACCCCTGGAGAAAAGCTTATCTTTAGTGTGCCTTGATTGTGTATTCTTAACACACTACAGAATTCACTCCTTCAATTATCAGCGTCATCCATCAATATCCTAAAAATGGCTTAATGTTTTATTAGTACTGTAATCAATCTTAAAATGTTCATATACTAATTAATACAAAATCATTGCAGAGAATCCATCATTATTTCATCTTGTTCACTACCAACATTCTAGTTTATGCAGCACTATCGCTTCTGTAACCCTCAGGCTTGTTTTCCATGGGCGGATGAACTGTTTGTTTGTCCAGCAGTTCAGCCTCCTGACTACCGACCCTAAGTGCCATTTGGCTGCAATTGGAGCTGAATGGCAGCGTATGGTAACAACACGTTTGACATGCGGCAGCATTACTCAGCAGTGAAAAATGTTCTCATGTCCCCAGCATCAGACGCAACCCCAAGGGGGGAGTTGGGGCGCTAGCAAGAAACTGGGTGCTGGCCAGGAGCAGCTGGCAGGAGGTGAATTCATGGAAAAGAGGCTTCAAGGAAAGTATATGATCTCAAAGTGTTGCATAAACGTGCAATTTTTGCAATGAAAAAACTGCTTTAAAAAACGCTTACTTTGCTGCAAGAATTTTTGTTCTTTTACCAAACAGACATTTCAAAACTTATTACAAAGAAAAAAAATCTTGAGCGATTTTAAAGTGACCCTGAACATGAACCGTAAAATTATTTAAAATAAACACATGATATACCTCCAAATGAATATTACATACTTACCAGGCCGTCATTCCTCTCAGAAGCTCACAATTTTCTTCTTACAACAATTCCTTCCAGTTCTGACAACATTTTGTCAGAACTGAAATATATCGGCTGCTGTCAGTTATATATCAGTTGCTGTCAGTTATAACTGAAAGGACAACTGATGAGCAAGGTAATGCCCATATTTCCCTATGGCTCAAGTGGGCAATATTACAGTTCTACAATGTGCTGACCAGGAAGCTGTTATGGGGTGATGGTCATGTTCAAAATGGTAGTTATAGCCTAATCTTACTACAAGGCCAGTTTGGAAGGGAAACCAATTAACCTAACAGTATGCTTTTGGATAACGGAAGGAAAGAAGAATGCCTGCAGGAAACCCACACTGACATGGAAAGTCCATACAACCTCCATGCAGATAGCAACCAGGCTAAGGATCAAATCTGGGACTTTTGCAGCGCACAGCAATTGCTAACTATTTGCACACTATGCTGTCCCACATGTCCAATTTAGGAGAATATTACCTAGCAGAATGTACTGTTCCTCCCAGCAAAGCAGCTGTCTAACAGTGAAAAATGGTAAAAGTGTTTTTCTATTATAAGGGATAGTCAGAATTGTATGCAGTTCAAATTACTGGTTACAGGTATTATACAATTTTGCCACAGTGCCCCTTTAACAATTTGACTGTGATTTGTATGAATTGTCATGGGACTAAGCACCCTTCTACCAACTGATGTACCTATCATCAGGCCCAGATTTACATCACAGGAGCCTATAGGTACAGTTCTCCTGGCACCCTAGACTTCGCCCTCCATAAACCTACAAACCCCGCTGAACCGCACCGCAGGTGTGCTGGCTGGCCCAGCTGTCACCTCTCCCTTAATTCTCTTGCCTGTCATCGGTAGCTAAAGGTGCCCCTTAGTATAAGTTAACCAAAGATATCCTCATAGCTAGAGGTGACCAGACTGAAAGGAGTTCTGGTCTGTGGAATGCCATGTCCCGCATGATTAACCTCTCATTTACACTCTGCTCAGGACTCTGCATAGGTAAGGAGGGAGAGAGGCACTTCAAGTGAGCCAGAGACAAAGCACCCTCATGTATTTTACCATATACTGTAAATCAGTGAGAACATTAGAGAAAACACCTACCCTGCTCTCTGTTTGATTTTTCACTGCTCAGCCTGCTTGTTATCAGCCCTGATAAAATCCCTGACTGAGCATTCAGTCTGGCTTTGCTCAGGAATCATTATAGCTAAGTCATTATAGCAGAGCCAGAAGGGGGCAGACTTGGGCTGAAAAGACATCAGCTAAGACAGACTCAGCTATGATGATTCCTGAGCAAAGCCAAACTGAATGCTGAGTCTGGGATTTTATCAGGGCTGATAAGAAGCAGGCTGAGCAGTGAAGATTGAAACAGAGAGCGGGGTAGGTGTTTTCTCTAATGTTCCCACTGATATATATGGTAAAATACATGAAGGTGCTTCATCTCTGGTTCACTTTAAAGAGAACCTGTATTGTTAAAATCTGACACACAAAAGTAAACATACCAGTGTGTTAGGGGACATCACCTATTCCCCTCTGTCACAATTTTGCTGCTCCCCGCCGCATTAAAAGTAGTCAAAAACAGTTTTTAAAAGTTTGTTTATAAACAAACAAAATGGCCACCAAAACAGGAAGTAGGTTGATGTACAGTATGTCCACACATAGAAAATACATCCATACACAAGCAGGCTGTATACAGCCTTCCTTTTGAATCTCAAAAGATCATTTGTGTGTTTACCTTCTGTCCCCTGCAGCTCTCATCCACTGAATACTAGTGACAGGCTGTGAGGCTGATGGTTTCTTCCTGTCTGTAATTCCTCAGTATGTGTCAGCCAGCTCCTTTCACAGCCTAACAGAGGAGGATTTTTATGCAGCTCTCTTCTATCACTGATAAGATAGCAGAGACGCTGCTGGCTTATGTAAATAACACACACACTGGAGTGTGCATAGAGGGGCCTGGAAAGGGGTGTGCATAAACAGACCAGCACGGAAGAGTTGGCAGCCTTCCAGACACAGGGTGACAAGTCTGACAGGGGAAAGATACATTGATTTATTACAGAGACAGTGATAGTAGAAAGTGCTGCAGTAAGCCAGAGCACATTAGAACAGGTTTAGGAACTTGTGGGATGGTAAAAAAAACGTTGTAATTTTTGTTACAGAGTCTCTTTAAGAAAGGAAGGAAGTGAGCCACCTTTACAAAGCCTTATGGTAAATCTGGCCCTGCCTATTATATACTGATTCCATGTCTACCCATGTATCCATAATGTAGCAGTTTGAAAATTCACTCTTTATCACTCCTTTAAAAGTGTTAGCATATCCAGAAAATAAATACTCTAAATAGAAATGTGTAAATTTGTGGAATGTTTATGACTAGTTTAATAAAAAACAAAATTATTATTCCTTTAAAAAGCTGTGTTTCAAAGCAAATCACTTATGCTAACGAGCTATTTAAGAAATATTATGATTTATATTTTATAATCTCTGGAAAGCGTTATAAGGTATTCACATACACTGGGGAAAAGGCAATTTTTATCTCCATCTTTGAACTGAAACTCTGCGTGTCTATGAAGGAATGCATTATCATAAAATTAAATCTTGGCCAGTTTCCATTGATTTAGAAGCCCATTTCTTCTTCTTCTTCTTTTTAATTCTGTCTAAAGTTTAATTTATATGCTGTGCATCATAACCTCTACCAATCTCGGACACCTAAAGGATAAACAAACCTATTTTTTCCTAAACTTTGAATGCACATTACATGTTTATGCATATGTAGATATACTGTATGAGAGCATATACAGAAGGTGTCTGTCTAGCTATCTGACTGCACTGTATCCTAAGTAAACATCTGTGGATCGTTTGCTGACACCTTTCCATTTAATGTTTTTTTCTTTTATACATCATATGCAGTCTGATGTTGTCAAAACATGTAGACAGCACATGTGCTTTTTTAATAAAGCTGCAAACTGCTAATGGGTATTTTTGCTAAGTAGTAAAATGGAGGAAACTGACTTACTGCTAACATTGCATCACCCAATCCATTACACTTCTGTACATATTTACAGAACTGTGCTTAAAATTGATGAAGTTAAAATCAATAATGCAATAGGCTTATATTACACATTTTGCTTCTATTTTAAAATACAGGCTTAGTACTGCCATTGTTTACATTATTCCATATTTAGTGTATGCAGATATTATCAGCACTTCAACTGGGGGATAGCAATGAGTATAGAGTGTCATTTTATAGCTGTAGGAGCAAAGGGGGCATTTTTGATATTCATTATTCAGCCTCTATTGCATGTGCTGAGTAGAGATGGCCCGAACGGTTCGACCGCAAACTTACTCGCGAAAACTTCGGTGGTTCGCGTTTGCGTCAACTTTTGGGTCAACTTTGATGCTGTACATCACAGTCAGCAGGCACATTGTAGCCAATCAGGCTACACTCCCTCCTGGAGGCCCTCCCCCCTTTATAAAAGGCAGGCAGCATCATGCATTTTACTCACTCATGTGCCTGCAGTAATTAGAGAAGGGAGAGCTTCTGCAGACTCACATAGGGAAAGCTTAGTTAGACTCTTGTAAGCTTGTTAGCTTGCTCCTTGCTGATTCTTATTGTTAAAAAAGCACCCCTCAACAGCTCTTTTGAGAGCTAATCTTGTTCTTGTGATCTATTTTTTTTTGTTTTGTGTGGTCCACTTGCATTATATACAGCCCTGTCAGTCAGTCACAGCTGGCCTTTGGCCCCTTGGTGGTAATTCCTACTTTGCCACTGCCAGGCCCAGCACATTCAGTGACTACCTGTGTGTGTGACAGGTGCAGATTTGTAATACCAATCACTGCATATACCTACCTGTTTTGCACCCACCTACCTATGCAAGCGCACGCAGTGTCACTGTACCTGTTCGGTACCTGTGTGTGTGCGACAGCTGTTCATTTGTAATACCCATCACTGCATATACCTACCTGTTGTTCAGTGCACCCACCTACCTACATGAGCGCACGCAGTGTCACTGTACCTGTTCGGTACCTGTGTGTGTGTGACAGGTGCACATTTGTAATACCCATCACTGCATATACCTACCTGTTGTTCAGTGCACCCACCTACCTACGTGAGCGCACGCAGTGTCACTGTACCTGTTCGGTATCTGTGTGTGTGTGTGTGACAGCTGTACATTTGTAATACCCATCACTGCATATACCTACCTGTTGTTCAGTTCACCCACCTACCTACGTGAGCACACGCAGTGTCACTGTGCCTTTTCCGTACCTGTGTGTGTGACAGGTGCACATTTGTAATACCCATCACTGCTTATACCTACCTGTTGTTCACAGCGCACCCACCTACCTACGTGAGCGCACGCAGTGTCACTGTACCTGTTCGGTACCTGTGTGTGTGTGTGACAGGTGCACATTTGTAATACCCATCACTGCATATACCTACCTGTTGTTCAGTTCACCCACCTACCTACGTGAGCACACGCAGTGTCACTGTGCCTTTTCCGTACCTGTGTGTGTGACAGGTGCACATTTGTAATACCCATCACTGCATATACCTACCTGTTGTTCACAGCGCACCCACCTACCTACGTGAGCGCACGCAGTGTCACTGTACCTGTTTGGTACCTGTGTGTGTGTGAGACAGCTGTACATTTGTAATACCCATCATACACAGAGGAAGGCAACCCAGCAGGTCTGTTCGAGGTCATGCTGATGTGGTTTTGTGGGGCCCTGGACCAAAGTACAGTGTTCAGAAGAAGGCACGTGCCATCAAACCCCAATATTGTCAGGACGTAGTTCACTATTTAACACAGAGCCCCTCATCTTTCTCAGCTTCCACACGGAAGCGTGACATATCTTCCTCCTCCTGCTCTGATTCTGGCACCCCACTTAACACTCAGTCGGCCGCCACCACCAAAGTGCCATCACCCCAGGGCTCAGCGGTGTGGACATTTTTTTGTGTGTCTGCCTCAGATGAGAGTAAAACCAAGACCCACGTAGGGACAACTACCTTTCGAAGGTACATGATTACAAAGCACAAACTGCAATGGGATGACCACCTGAGGAAAATCAGCACACAAAAGCAAAACCACACACCGCAGTGTAAGATACCATCACACAATTATTTCTCAAAAAAGGCGATACCCAAACTATACCGTGATTTTGAAAGGCATGTGGTGTCATCTCTGGCACAAAGCGTTGGGTCCAGGGTCCATCTGACCACGGATGCCTGGTCTGCAAAGCAGGGTCAGGCCTGCCTGAATACTAAGTCAGTCCCCACACACAGCATCTCTGCACGCTGTGTGACTGCCTTCTCCGCCACCACCAACAGGATCCAGGACTTCAGGTGGATTCCTGAATGTTTAAGGCCGCTGCTAGCAGCGGCTGCTATAATAATTTTTCTGGTTCGTGAGCATGCTTTCCTAATTTTTCTGGCTGCACTGCGGCTGCAACAACTAAACAAAAGGCATGTACATGTGTCAATTCCCCTTCGTGATCGTTACCTTGCCGCGGTGAAGGGGCTTGCGCATCACAATCAAGCAATGACCAACTAAATTAGTGTGTTGGGGAGGGGGGCACACCTGACCCAAGAAGATAGATAATAAGGTTGTTGCTTCATTGTAGACAGACCAAATTCGATCAGCTGGACACTCAGTCACTGTTGTTATGTCATTCAGCTACCTCAGCCCAACCAGATGGGATTGAAAACCGCCACGGACTGCACTCTCGCCATGGTGCGCACCAGTCCAGCACGGCCGTCACTACACAAACAGCTGTTTGCGGTGCATTACACAGTGAGTTTGGTGTGTCAGTGTGAAGCAGTACTCTAATTACACTCCCTGATTTATGTATACACATGCAAGATGTTTTATAGTTCTTTAGGCCTCCAAGTTAGCATGCAATCTGATTTCTGCCCTTAAAACGCTGCTTTGCGTTAAATCCAGATTTTTCCCAGGGACTTTTGGCGTCTATCCCACTCATCCATGCAAAAACTCAGATGTTAGACCCCTTGAAACATATTTTCCATCACTTTTGTGGCCAGCATAAATATTTCTAGTTTTCAAAGTTCGCATCCCCATTGAAGTCTATTGCGGCGAAACAAACTTTTGCGGAAGTTCGCGTTCGATGTTTGCGAACCGAAAATTGGAGGTTCGAGACATCTATAGTGCTGAGGATGACACAATTATACATCAGGAAGAGAGGAAATAAATAAAGCAAGTATATTGTATTATTGATCAGGTGCTCATTTTAAGTTCCCTCAGACTTTGTTTATTTTAGACTGCAATTCCGATTTCCGTTTCCAACTTGCGATTCTGATAGTCACTGGATGCTAGCAGCACAAGTAGAAAAATGCAGAAAAAACGTTGCATGCAGGACTTCTTTTTAATCTCATCAAAAATTGGAATTGCATGCCATATAAAAGAGCCCTTTTAGTGTGCCTGAGGTGATATGTGACATTATAAATTAAACATGTGTATGTACGGTACAAAATATATTAATAACCAGGCTGTGTTTTACTTGTTTTATTTTGCTGCATGAAAGAGTTAATTTCTAGGCATGGTAGAGACAGCTTCTGTCTTGTCGGTACCTTGTTGTTGGGAATACAGTAAACATCACTGATAAATAAATTACAGCCATAAAAGTTTGCCTGGCAGACTACAACTTTTGAGGACAGGGAGAAATTAAATTTCTTGAACTATTGACCTTTTTCTAACTCTGGGACACTTAATAAAGTGCCACTGATAACAGACTGTAAAACATTCAACCTACTTTGTAAATGTTTAAATATAAAAGAAAACCCTGGGGTACTTGAAAAAGTAATGTTTAGTAGTAGAATGATAAATATACTTGTTTATCTTATCAGTTTATTTCCAAAATTCCTGTAACTCAATAAAGCCTACTTGCTCACTTTCCCATCATCAGTCCTCACCCAGATGACTCATGCTGTCTTCTCGCCACCTAGATAGACAGCATGGGTCATCATCAGGCAGGAGAGTCAAGGCATAATTATGTGGGAGTCATCATGTTAGGCTGTGACTACTATACTCTAGTAGTCCAATTATGCTGCAGTTTTCATTTGCTGTATAAGAAGAAAGGAAGTCTGCAGCATCTGCACTGTTATTAAACTGTATCATACAACAGTGAATTCATATAAATAGATCCACCGCAGGGTCACAATAAGTGTAAGTACACTAACACCTGAAAAAAGGCAAAGAGCCGAATGTAATAACCAACTACAGGCAATCAGAATTTACCTTGCAGAGACCCTACTTCAGTGACAGAAATGTGATTGTGCGCTATAGGCAGTTAAACTTTACTTTGCTCCTACCTTATTGATGCCTTATTGATACAGCCTGTGGATGATTTAATATATACAGTATATATGCTCACAGAAAATCATTTCTTCCCTGCACTCCTTTAGTAAATCACCTCTGAGGTGAGAATCTCATCTTACGCTGAAAGGGCTCCTCTTAAGATAAAATCTCCACCATTCTGATAACATCAGCTCTCCTACTCCAATGTGTAGGAATCTGGCCCTCTGACATGATTTAATACTAAATGTAAGAGATGTGGGTCCTGGGGGCAAGACAATGACAGATGTGATTAATTTATAATTAAATTCATTAATTCAGTATCTTAGCCATTTATAATACAGGACAAATCTGGATTTATCCTATGGAAGTGCTGAGTTATCAAATACGACTATAATTTAACCAGGTGAAAGCTGCACTCAAAGTAATTATCGTGATTCTCCATTCTATGGGGAACTATTGCTAGCACAGAGTTCATTATTGTCAGGGCTTGTGAGAGGGAAGCCTTGGAAACCTTGAGATTCTACCCATCACCCTCCGAACACAAGGAATCCAGTGCAAGAGATTTTGGCGCAGCCACACGCCACCATAGGCCGTAATAGGAATCACGGCTATAGCGGCACTCAGTGAGTAGATTCGGCGCCATCAGAAGACGGAGCTGAAGTTACTTTAAAACACTAATTCAGCTTCCAGCACCCTCTATCCCCACCATCCACGTGGACCTGGAGGGGAAATAGTAATTAATGCCCAAGTCTCCTGGCGGCAATTTCTCTCATATGCTCACCCTCCTCCTTGCCGGTCCAGCACCACAAGCATGTCCACAAGGGCTTGTTGATGGAGCACACCCGCACTGCACAGGCGCAGATGGCTCATGATTGCACACTACCAGCTCCGCCAAGCCTAAGCAGCAGCTCCGTGTGACTGCATAGGCTCAAGCTGTCTGCGCATGCACAGTGTGGGCAAGCTCCGTGGAACTTCGGAGGTCCCAGTACAGAACATAGGCACGGAGTAGGACTGGGGAAGCCTCTGTTGGATTCAGAGGCTTCCCTTGCCAGAGTTAAGTATCTGTATTTATCCCCAAACAATCTTGTAGGTTTACCAAAAGGGCCCTTTTCCACTACCCTGCATTTTGTGATCTGATTCCGATCACTAACGGATCGCAAAACGCATTAGTGCAAACTGATTGCGTTGCGGTTTGGTCCCGAGCACAATCGTCATCCTGCCGTGCTTTGGATGTGTTTGAGCTCCTATGCTAAGTATAGTAGCTCAATCGCATTAGTGGAAATTCATTTGAAGCGCAATTGCAGCGCTTCACAGTGGAAAAGAGCTGTAAAGCATTTTAGCTGAAATAATAGACGGATGTGGAAGATAGTTTGGAAGCCATAGAAGCCTTAGATAAAAGGACTAATTTTCTGAATTGATCAGGATAAGGGTTAAGGTTAGATATAAGGTTAAAGGGGACATGAAGTAAGAAAGGAAATTGAGGTTGACATATTTATTTCCTTTTAAGCAATACCAGTTGCCTGGTAGTCCTGTTGATCCTCTGCCTCTAATACGTTTAGCCATAGATCCGGAACAAGCACGCAGATCAGATGTTTCTGATAAAAATCTGACAAGATTAGCTGCATGCTTGTTTCAGGTGTGTGGTGCAGAAACTACTACTACTACTACTAGAGATCAGCAGGGCAGCCAGGCAACTGGTATTGTTTAAAAGGAAATAAATATGGCAGCCACCATAGCCATCTCACTTCAGGTGTACTTTATGGTTAAAGAGAACCAGAGATGAAGCACCCTCATGTATTTTACCTTATAAATCAGTGGGAACATGACAGTAAACACCTAATCTGCTCTTTGTTACATTGTTCTCTGTTTAATTTGCCTGTTATCACCTCTAAGATAAGAATCCCGACTAAGCAGTCGGCTGGCTTTGCTACAGAAAGATTATAGCTGAGACTGTGTTCTTTTGTGTCTTTTCAAGTCCAAGCCTGCCCCCTGCTGGCTTTGCTCAGAAATCATTATAGCTGAGTCATTATAGCAAAGCCAAACTCAATGCTCAGTCCGGGATTCTTATCTCAGCTAGATAACAGACACTTTTAGCAGTGAGGATGGAACAGAGGGCAGGGTAGGTGTTTTCTCTAATGTTCCCACTGATTTCTATGGTAAAATACATGAGGGTGCTTCGTCTCTGGTTCACTTTAAGGTTATACATGGGGCTAGGGTTAGAGTCACAGGACACAGGGAGATAATTGCTAGTCTAGGTTGAGAGATAAGGGTTCAGGAGTAGCGATGATCTTAATCTGCTAATTACACAAAATGTCACATCAATATTTGCAATGATACCCACTAGTGGTTTCGATTTGAACATCCAATTGATTTTGTGTAATCCATCTGTAATTTTGCATCATTTTTGCCCAATTTTATGACAACTTTAGTGGTTAATAGCAAAGGCCCCATACATGCTACTGCCACCAAAATTGCTAATACAGGATCTTCTCAAAAAATTAGCATATTGTGATAAAGTTCATTATTTTCTGTAATGTACTGATAAACATTAGACTTTCATATATTTTAGATTCAAATACACACAACTGAAGTAGTTCAAGCCTTTTATTGTTTTAATATTGATGATTTTGGCATACAGCTCGTGAAAACCCAAATTTCCTATCTCAAAAATTAGCATATTTCATCCGACCAATAAAAGAAAAGTGTTTTTAAAACAAAAAATGTCAACCTTCCAATAATTATGTTCAGTTATGCACTCAATACTTGGTCGGGAATCCTTTTGCAGAAATGACTGCTTCAATGCGGCGTGGCATGGAGGCAATCAGCCTGTGGCACTGCTCAGGTGTTATGGAGGCCCAGGATGCTTTGATAGCGGCCTTAAGCTCATCCAGAGTGTTGGGTCTTGCGTCTCTCAACTTTCTCTTCACAATATCCCACAGATTCTCTATGAGGTTCAGGTCAGGAGAGTTGGCAGGCCAATTGAGCACAGTAATACCATGGTCAGTAAACCATTTACCAGTGGTTTTGGCACTGTGAGCAGGTGCCAGGTCGTGCTGAAAAATGAAATCTTCATCTCCATAAAGCTTTTCAGCAGATGGAAGCATGAAGTGCTCCAAAATCTCCTGATAGCTAGCTGCATTGACCCTGCCCTTGATAAAACACAGTGGACCAACACCAGCAGCAGACATGGCACCCCAGACCATCACTGACTGTGGGTACTTGACACTGGACTTCAGGCATTTTGGCATTTCCCTCTCCCCAGTCTTCCTCCAGACTCTGGCACATTGATTTCCGAATGACATGTAAAAGTTGCTTTCATCCGAAAAAAGTACTTTGGACCACTGAGCAACAGTCCAGTGCTGCTTCTCTGTAGCCCAGGTAAGGCGCTTCTGCCGCTGTTTCTGGTTCAAAAGTGGGTTCATGCTTCCATCTGCTGAAAAGCTTTATAAAGATGAAGATTTCATTTTTCAGCACAACCTGGCACCTGCTTCCAATGCCAAAACCACTGGTAAATGGTTTACTGACCATGGTATTACTGTGCTCAATTGGCCTGCCAACTCTCCTGACCTGAACCCCATAGAGAATCTGTGGGATATTGTGAAGAGAAAGTTGAGAGACGCAAGACCCAACACTCTGGATGAGCTTAAGGCTGCTATCGAAGCATCTTGGGCCTCCATAACACCTGAGCAGTGCCACAGGCTGATTGCCTCCATGCCACGCCGCATTGAAGCAGTCATTTCTGCAAAAGGATTCCCGACTAAGTATTGAGTGCATATCTGAACATAATTATTTGAAGGTTGACTTTTTTTGTTTTAAAAACACTTTTCTTTTATTGGTCGGATGAAATATGCTAATTTTTTGAGATAGGAAATTTGGGTTTTCATGAGCTGTATGCCAAAATCATCAATATTAAAACAATAAAATGCTTGAACTACTTCAGTTGTGTGTATTTGAATCTAAAATATATGAAAGTCTAATGTTTATCAGTACATTACAGAAAATAATGAACTTTATCACAGTATGCTAATTTTTTGAGAAGATCCTGTATGTTAAGAAGAATAATGGGAAGAAGTAAAAAGAAAATAATTTTTCAAAAATACTTTTTACTTTTTGAGAAAAGCGATTTTAAAAGTGCAAAGGAAGGTGGTTTTTAAATTGACATTTTTCTTTACATTTTTAAAATTGATTTTCTCAAAAACTACACTTTCTTTGTTCCCACTCTTCTCCTTAACATAAGAAGCACTTTGATTAACTTTTATTAGCATATGTAGCACTTTTGTTGACAATGGCATGTATGGGGGTTTTACTATTAAATGCTAATGTCATCACAAAATTCTGCAAAAATTATGTGAAATTACTATTCCTAATTATGTTTACAATTGAAATTCATTACAATTTTCCCGAAATTTACCATTATGTTTTCACATCGTAATTGTGAATTAACATGCAAAATTACGAGTGCGCATCACTATCCAAGAGAGGTCCGGGACAGGCAAGAGAGGTCTGGATGTTGGGTGTTTCTCACATCATTTTATTATGTACCCAGTGATGACACAAAGAAGTTTGCACTTACTCAAATTATACAGATAACCAAGACGGGTAAACAAAGACAGAAATGCATTTGAGCTAAGTTAGAACATAATTCCATTTACCCAAATTTACTTTGAAAGTAATGCTAGTAGGAGTGACTGCTGTGTTTATTTTTCAAGTAACCTCATTCTCATAATTCTCTAGGGTGTTAATTTGCAGTACAGATGGGAAGGTAAAGTGCATTTTAGAGCTGGATGACCCCTGATGAGCAGAACGATACCTCCAAGGAATGTATTGTCATTGAGCAGGTGTTCTACACTTAGCTAAGGAGCTCTGCTGCTTTATGCTATATCATCCCTACAGAGGTAATTACATTTCCTCTCCCTCTTCTTCATTCATTCTGCTTCAAATATGCTTTGTTTTTATTTGAACAATGGTTGTTAACTCTTTATTGCCAGTCTGCTTCAGCCAGGCAAAGCTTACAGCATTTTAATGCAATCCCACTAAAGAGACATTTATCGGAAACAAGTCATAAAATACATTTATGAGCAGACTTGGACGAGCGGCCGGATTCTTGGAATGTATGCTAGTTCCGGAACTGAGAAACTAAACTTTTACAACTTCATGATGAAGCTATAATCTGGTAATTATGAATGACTATATTAGGAGTTAGGGATCAGTCTCCTATTGGTGTACCCAACCAAACAGCAGTTGTCCAAGGTGGGATGTTCCCTCTCAATGCAACATTCTGATATTTGTAAGACAAGAAGTGAAATCTCCACAATGGGAATAACAAAAGCTCAGTGATAACCTTTTCACAAACTAGCCAAGGTGAGACAAATGTTTTGAATGTTTTATCTAAAGTAAATCTGTGTGGATACTTATGAGATATTGGCTGCACTACACCAGTCCACTGCCAAAGACCAACGTGGCTGCCCTATTTCCTTCACTATGACGTGAACACAAGAAAGACAACAGAAAAATACAAATGTGCTACAATATGTCATGATCGCTGCTGCAGCAGGTATTGCTGGAAGTAGTAGTGCTGCAGCTCAGGCAGTTCTGATCTCTTTCCATGCAAGCTGCATAGCTTTGTCTGCCTTTCCCTGCTGTCAGCTTGTGACTGATTATCATTCACCTGTGTGGGAATCTGCATGTCTGCTCCCATTGGATGACCTCAGTATAAAGATCTGCTTCCTGCAGGACTCCTCAGGTTTTCATAGCTTCAGTTTAAGCCCGTCTTGCTGTTGCTTCAGCCCCCGATCGTGTTTCTTGTTCTAAAGATACTTTGCTGGTCTTTGCATCATATATTGGTTCATTGCCAATATATATGCATACCAGCACGTTTATTATTTTCCTTGTATTCGTGTTACGTTGATACATCAGTGTCGCTGATGTATACGTACACGAACTGTTTATATCCTGTGTGCAGTTAGTCAGCTTTCCAGCACGTTTTGGTAGGTTGCGCATATCGTGATCACCCGTGCTGAGTTAGTTACCCTGCTCCTGGTTCTGTTTGTGGATTGCGTTCATCTCTGCGAAGAGATAACGAATCCTTCTGAATCCTGTTCTGTTACCGTTTGTGGATTGCGTTCATCTCTGCAAAGAGATAACGAATCCTTCTGAATCCTGTTCTGTTACCGTTTGTGGATTGCGTTCATCTCTGCGAAGAGATAGCGAATCCTTCTGAGTCCTGTTCCCTGTATTACTCCTGTCCTAGTCAGAGTTCCTGCTTATGTCATATATCGGTTCATTGCCGATATATACATATGTTAGTCAGACGTTACAAATAGTTTCATTGATAGCTGTAATTGTAATACGCTAGGAAAACATACTTATTGTATTTTTGTCTGTGTTACGTTCATCTATCTTGATCCTGCTATTTCCTGACTATCTTGTCCTGTCTTTGTGAGGCACGCCATCGCTGCAAACGCATTGGCTGCCTCATTCCAGTCTGTCTTATTGTGGACGCTTGCTGTCACTAAGTAGTGGCTAGTTAAGCAAGCGTTCATTCTGTCTACCTGTCCTGATCTCCTCAGTCCTGGTTTATGCGCTCAGCGCTACTTTGCGTTGAGACGTTATTACGAAAGTGTTGTTTGTGGCTGTTCGGATCTGCACCGGCTCTGTGCACCACAATCTCCTATTGGAGTCAGTCCTCTCCTCCACTAAACTGGGGATATCCTGATCCCTTGTGCTGGTGTGTGTACCTCCTTCACGTCAGCTTATGTGTTGCATGCTGACTGTGGAGATTACACCCCCAAGCTTAACACAATAATACATTTTTTGGGGTGTACATTATTTTTTCAATATGTTATGAATTGAGTTTCATCCCAATTTAAGTCATCTAGTAAATAATTCACTCAGTTTCCTGCCAGTTCCCCTTGTGCCACACTGCCAACTGACATTTATGACAATTCCAGTTTCCATTTTAGACCGTGGTCTCCCTTTCCATCAGGGATTGACTTCCAGCCAGTTAGTGCAGACTCCAGTTCAGTGGTAATTACGTATAAACATCACATCCCAAAAATGTTAAAAGAGCAGTGGTCTATGGTGTAGGGAACAAACGCTTAAATGCCCAGAGAAGGATTATTGTCAAGCAGATCACTGAGCAATTGATTCTGAGTTCACGCTAATATCTACTTGCTATAGAGCAGCCCAGTGTATCGTGATTCGTGAATTAATGTTTGGGTGGAGTGTTACATTCATTGCTACAAAGAACGGAAAGAATGCAAATTTTGTTGGTCTGAAATGTATTGTGGATTCTGTTTCCATGAACATGAGCCTGAAAATGTAAGTCAAATCATTTATTTACACAGAAAGAGCACACTGAGTGGCCTGTATGATATGCAGCGCAGAGCATCTACTATAAAGTGGCCTTCATTTGTCTGCATACTGAATCTGTTGTGCCAGATACAAGAATTTGACTAACAAGCATCACCAAAGAGCCCAAATTCTTGTATTTATTATAGTTCTTGAGAAAAAACATTTTTTTCCTTGTAACAACAAGGTGAAGATGTTAGATTTAGTGTACTGGCTGTTTTACCAAGGCACATATGCAATTACCATATTTTCCACCGTATAAAACGCTCCAAAATATAAAATGCACCTAGGTTTAGAGGGCAAAAACTGGGGGGGGGGGGGGATATACTAAACCTGGTGCGTTAATGTTCCAGGAATTGATGTCCTCCTGTTTACCAGGTGTCCCCTTCTGTCCCAAGGTGCCCCTCTATCCTCCCCTCTTTTCCCAGGTGTCCCCTCTTGTGTCGCCTGTGTGCCCACTCTGTCTCCACGCCTCTGCTTCCCTCTCCTGTGTTCCAACCTCCCTCCCCCATGTCCCTGCTCCCCATGTATATGTATTAGAGTGTTACAGCAGCTGTGTCTTACCTACTCCAGCCGCACCCGCGAGGACCGCCAACCTCTTCTCCTCTACACTTCTAGTGCTGGCTTGTACTGATGATGCAATTAGTACAAGCCGTTCACTAGAGGGAGAAGTGTGGAGGAGAAGAGGTCAGCTATCCCCACGGGCGGTGTTAGGTTAGGTAAAACACAGCTGCCGCTTCACTCTAGTACATATACACAGGGAGCGGGGACACGGGATATGTAGTGGGGACATGGGGGAGGGAAGCGGAGGTGCAGGGACAGAGAGGGCACATGGGACAGAAGGCAGGACAACACAGGGAATCCCCGATTCGGCGGTTCATATTGGCAGGCGATCGTAAGTCGGGGATTCCCTGTATTTGCAGTATAAGATACAGGGACCTTTTTCCCCATTTTGAGGAGAGAAAAAGTGCGTCTTATACGGCGGCAAATACAGTAACCTTTTTCCTGGCTTTTCTCCTATTTATGCCACTACAATCTAGTACATATACATGAGCAGTGGGGACATGAGGGAATGTAGTGGGGACATGGGGAGGGAAGCAGAGGCGCAGGGACAGAGCAGGCACACAGGGGACAGAAGGCAGGAAAACACAGGGAATCCCCAATGTGGCAGCGGGTCGGCGGTTCATACTGGCGGGAAATTGGAAGTCGCGGATTCCCTGTATTTGCCGTATAAGATGCAGGGACTTTTTTTCCCCATTTTTGGGGGAGAAAAGGTGCGTCTTATACGGAAGCAAATATGGTAACTTTTTTCCTGACTTTTCTCCTATTTATATAGCAGTGACATCTTCTCCAACACTGTACAGAGTATATTGTTTTGTCACTTAACTGTCCCTCAGAGAATCTCACAATCTAATCCTTACCATAGTCACATGTGTACATCTAGGGCAAATGTATGTATAGTGTATTGTATGTATCATAGTATAGGGCTAACTTAGGGGGAAGCCAGTTAACTTATCTGCATGTTTTTGGGATGTGGAAGGAAACATGGAGTGCCAATAGGAAACCCACGCAGACATGGGGGGACATACAAACTCCTTGCAGATAGTGCCCTAGCTGGGATTTGAACTGAGGACCCAGCACTGCAAGGTGAGAGTGCTAACCCCTAGGCCACCTTGCTGCCCTGCGTACTGTATGTACAGGACCTGTAGCGAAGTGTGTTGATTGAACCTACACTTTTGTTGAGAAAAAGAAATTGAATTTTCCTAGGTTAGCGCGATACATAGCAAGAAACACACATAACTTGTACACCTACAAGAAACCATGGCAATGTCATGCTAATAATAAATATATGTTAAGTGTGTCAGTCTGCTGTATTGACTTGAGCAGTTCAAGGTTAGCAGATCTGAGAAGAAAGAAAGCCTTTATCTTTTTTTTCTCCAAGGTGATATCAGTAAACCACTAATTAACGCACGCAACAAATGCTTATGACAATTTTAGTAAATCTTACCTGACTGCAAATTAATAGCATTCAGGGACAGAGAGAAAGAGAAATGATCACTTTAAATGGAGTGAAAGTTTGAGCGCATTTCATGAAGACATTAATATTTTTCCTGGCATGAATAATTTAGGTATGTCAGCACATTAAACTATAAATTCTTCTGTGCAGCAGTTACCATATGTCTTTGAATTATCCAAAAATTATGTCATATAAAAAAAGTGCCTTCCACCTTGGTCATAATATTTATGCCTTCTACAGCCTACTTAAGAGGGTATTACTTTGTAACATATGTGTAGCTTGAGGAAATGCACTGTCTTACATCTATTTTTCTATTGCATTTCTGACACTTTATTTTAGAGGTGTAAACAGATGAAAGATGGATTGCTTGAGAGGTTAAAAGAGATGCCTATAATATTTTCTCTATTGTTACCATAGTAGCAGTAAACATAACAAAACATATAGGACAATGCCTTCTACACTAAGTGTTGCCAAATGTATTAAAATAACATGGCCATTTCTAGGGGCCGTGCAGCCGTGCGGCAGCCCTGAACGCAGATGGAGAGAGGGCGCTGCGATGTAGGGGGGAGCTGCAGCTGCGGGGAGAGCAGCTTGACCTCTCCCTCCCTCTCCCTGGGGGACTGCAGAGTAATTAGAGCAGGGAAGCACTGTATACAGCTACTACTCACCCAGGGGTGGACTGGCCAGGGGGGAAGGGGGGGCATCTCCCCCCAGGCCCCCTTTCATTCAGTGATTTAGGGCAGGTCTGGTGTATTCAGGTTTGTTGTAAGACAATGTGAAACACTAGGCTAGCTGATAAAAGTGCAATTAGAGGGCAGGCAAGCTAATAAATTTACACAGCATTGTCTGGAGGGTCTGTGGGCAAACATCTATCTGCTCTCTCCCCTATGTTATAACGACTGCATGTGTGGATAAGGTGTTAAACAAGTTGAGGGCTGCTTTCTGACTTGTGTGAGAGTGGCAGGGACAGGAGTCCTATTACAGTCAAGTAGCCTCTGTGTGATGTGGGACTGCAATACAGATAAGCTCTCTGCTCCATCTAGCTATTCTCAGTCTCTCTCCACTTCTCCTCTCTCTGGGCTAGTGCATGCCAAAATCACAATAGCAAACGCTAGCAATTTGTGAGTGTGATTTTGTGAAGCGATTTTCAGGGCGATTTTTTAATGAATCGTTTTAAAAAATGCTTCATGCAGTGTGTTTGCGATTTTGAAAAAAATCACAACGCTGCTGTGAAAACACCCTCATAGGGTAACAATAGTCAATCGCTTTTCAAATCACTGTCGATTTGAAATACGCTCAGACACACTGTTGGTGTGCACCAGCTCTCCCTCATTCACCTTTGTTTCCCCCCTTCCCCTAGTTCTGGGTGTCTGTGTCTTCTTCTTATACAAGAAAGCTAAATGAAAGTGCAATCCTGGTGAGGGTTGCTTTCTGTCTTGTGTGAGAGACTGGCAGGGACAGGAGTCAAATTACAGGCAAGTAGCCTGTCTGATGTGGGACTGCAATACAGATAAGCTCTCTGCTCCTTCTCAGGCTATTCTCAGTCTCTCTCCGCTCCTCCTCTCTCTGGGCACGCCAAAATCACAATAGCAATTTGTGAGTGTGATTTTGTGAAGCGATTTTCAGAGTGATTTTTAAATGAATCGCTCCAAAAAATGCTTCATGCAGTGTGTTTGCGATTTTAAAAAAAATCACAAAGCTGCTGTGAGAACACCCTCAGGGCCCTTTTCCACTAGAGCGATTGCGTTTGCTGAATCGCAAAATCACAAACCGCTAGCGATTTTGAAATCGGTAATCGGTGTTTAGCAGGAAGCAGCGTGTGTATCAGCATCTATGCTGAGAGAAGAAGACCGGCGGCGAGTGAGCGGCGATTAGAACCAGGGAGGTGAGTAGCTGTATACAGCGCTTCCCTGCACTAATTACTCTGCAGTCCGAGGGGGGAGCATGGAGGGCGGCCCGGGGAGAGGAAGGAAAGGAGAGCTCGGGCTGCCCTCCCTGGCTGCGGCTCCCCCCTCCATTATGAGAGGGGGCACCTACCTACCTAACTTATACTGGGGGAAGCTACTAGTGTTGGGCGAACACCTAGATGTTCGGGTTCGCGAACGTTCGCCGAACATCGCCGCGATGTTCGGGTGTTCGCGCCGAACTCCGAACATAATGGAAGTCAATGGGGACCCGAACTTTCGTGCTTTGTAAAGCTTCCTTACATGCTGAGAGTAGTAGTTGGATAATATAAGCTTTAATAGATTGTTATGGTCTGTATATATTCAGGATAAATTTCAAAGCACAAGGTCAAATGTTAAAAATACAGAATTTAAAATCTGTAAAAAGTCTCACAGCATATAGCTAGAGTGCATATATTGCATACACGTACCCTGTATGTGTTTAGGATTAATATTCAATCAAAAAAATCCCTATTCAAAGGTACAAAAAATATATAAAATCGCATAGCATGTAATTCAAATCCATATATTGCATACAGTTGTGTTATAAATGGAGTGTATATAGGTATGAACAACTCTGAGAGTAGTAGTTGGATAATATAAGCTTTAATAGATTGTTATGGCTTGTGTATATTCAGGATAGATTTCAAGGCACAAGGTCAAATGCTAAAAATACAGAATTTAAAATCTATAAAAAGTTGCACCGCATATAGCTAGAGTGCGTATAATGCATACACATACCCTGCGTATGTTTAGGATTAATATTCAATCAAAAAAAGATCACTATTCAAAAGTTCAAAATATTTAAAATCGCATAGTACGTAATTCAAATGCATATATTGCATACAGCTAACTGGGTTGTTATAAAAGTTGTAAAAGTTCACACCGCATTGGGAGTATTCACCATAAATTCTGTGACAAAGAATGCAATATTCAGTCTACATTCAACAATCAACCCCCATTCACTCCTGAGCCACCCGATGCTGTTTATGCACAAAAATGTGCTAAGAAAAAAAAAAAAAAAAAAAAAAAAAAAATTGGTCAGATAATTCTAGGACCAAAATGTCAGAAAGCAGGGGGGTGGGGGAATGATAAATGATGGATATTCTAGCAGTAGAGACTGAGCTTAGAGTACTTCTCGTGGTTGCGCTTCAATTGCGCTTGCGGAATTCCGCCGGATGTAGATAATGGTGGTTCACAAACTTGATGAACGGATCTTTTCCCCGATCAGCGGGGGTACTCACGCTCCTGCAGCTATCCAGGTGTACAGCGGTTGGTGTCGTCCTGTGCGGGGCTCCGAATGTCCTTGTCCGCAATCCAGGTGCGTATCTTCCGCTGGTTGCAGCGCTCCAGTTCCAGTGTAAGTGCTCCCTGACAGCGTGAGAGCTGTGCAGTGTGACAAGAGTCCTTCCGGATCTGCCTAGACGCCAGTGGTATGCTTCCGGGTATGGATGGTGACGTCACCCTTCTAGCGTGTTCGCAAGCGTTGGGTCTTCTGGTCTGCAGTACCTGATGGCCCTGCTGACACGCTATATCCCTCCAGCTAGCGTGTCAGCAGGGCCATCAGGTCCTAGAATTATCTGACCAATTTTTTTTTTTTTTTTTTTTTCTTAGCACATTTTTGTGCTGTATGCAATATATGGATTTGAATTACATGCTATGCGATTTTATATATTTTTTGTACCTTTGAATAGGGATTTTTTTGATTGAATATTAATCCTAAACAGATACAGGGTACGTGTATGCAATATATGCACTCTAGCTATATGCTGTGAGACTTTTTACAGATTTTAAATTCTGTATTTTTAACATTTGACCTTGTGCTTTGAAATCTATCCTGAATATATACAGACCATAACAATCTATTAAAGCTTATATTATCCAACTACTACTCTCAGCGCTGTTCATACCTATATAGACTCCATTTATAACACAACCAGAGGTGGTTGGGAACCCCTGGCCAGTGAACAGCAGCGGGTGAAAAGAACCACACTATCCCCATCTGTACTCCCATACCACCTAAGCGCCTCTCCACCTTTTTAAAACTTCCTTACATGCTACATACCCCAAATTAGCAGGGCATGTGCACCATGGGAGTGGGTACAAGAGGGGAAAAAATATTTAAAAAAGAGCTTATAGTTTTTGAGAAAATTGATTGTAAAGTTTCAAAGGAAAAACTGTCTTTTAAATGTGGAAAATGTCATGTTTCTTTGCACAGGTAACATGCTTTTTTTCGCCATGCAGTCATAAATGTAATACAGAGAAGAGGTTCCAGGAAAAGGGACCGGTAACGCTAACCCAGCACCAGCAGCAGCAGACGTGATGGAACAGGAGGAGGCGCAGGAGGAGAAGGCCACGCTTTGTGAGACACAACAACCCAGGCCTTGCATGAGGACAAGAAGCGTGCGGATAGCATGCTTTGTACCGCCATGCAGTCATAAATGTAATAAAGATAAGTGGTTCAATAAACAGGGACCACGCGGCAACGCTAACCCAGCAGCAGCAGACGTGATGGAACAGGAGGAGGCACAGGAGGAGAAGGCCACGCTTTGTGAGACACAACAACCCAGGCCTTGCATGAGGACAAGAAGCATGCGGATAGCATGCTTTGTACCGCCATGCAGTCATAAATGTAATAAAGATAAGTGGTTCAATAAACAGGGACCACGCGGCAACGCTAACCCAGCAGCAGCAGACGTGATGGAACAGGAGGAGGCGCAGGAGGAGAAGGCCACGCTTTGTGAGACACAACAACCCAGGCCTTGCATGAGGACAAGAAGCGTGCGGATAGCATGCTTTGTACTGCCATGCAGTCATAAATGTAATAAAGATAAGTGGTTCAATAAACAGGGACCACGCGGCAACGCTAACCCAGCAGCAGCAGACGTGATGAAACAGGAGGAGGCGCAGGAGGAGAAGGCCACGCTTTGTGAGACACAACAACCCAGGCCTTGCATGAGGACAAGAAGCATGCGGATAGCATGCTTTGTACCGCCATGCAGTCATAAATGTAATAAAGATAAGTGGTTCAATAAACAGGGACCACGCGGCAACGCTAACCCAGCAGCAGCAGACGTGATGGAACAGGAGGAGGCGCAGGAGGAGAAGGCCACGCTTTGTGAGACACAACAACCCAGGCCTTGCATGAGGACAAGAAGTGTGCGGATAGCATGCTTTGTACCGCCATGCAGTCATAAATGTAATAAAGATAAGTGGTTCAATAAACAGGGACCACGCGGCAACGCTAACCCAGCAGCAGCAGACGTGATGGAACAGGAGGAGGCGCAGGAGGAGAAGGCCATGCTTTTTGAGACACAACAACCCAGTCCTTGCATGAGGACAAAAAACGTGCGGATATAGCAGCAATGCTTTTTGCCGCCATGCAGTCATAAATGTAATACAGATGAGAGGTTCAATAAACAGGGACCGGAAACGCTACACCACCCCAGATGTTCATTGGTCATGTTACTTGGTTGGGGTCCTGGAGTGTTGCGTAGTCATTTCCAATCCAAGATTGATTCATTTTAATTTGAGTCAGACGGTCTGCATTTTCTGTGGAGAGGCGGATACGCCGATCTGTGACGATGCCTCCGGCAGCACTGAAACAGCGTTCCGACATAACGCTGGCTGCCGGGCAAGCCAGCACCTCTATTGCGTACATTGCCAGTTTGTGCCAGGTGTCTAGCTTCGATACCCAATAGTTGGAGGGTGCAGATGGATTGTTCAACACAGCTACGTCATCTGACATGTAGTCCTTGACCATCTTCTCCAGGCGATCGGTGTTGGAGGTGGATCTGCACGCTTGCTGTTCAGTGGGCTGCTGCTGCATGGGTGTCAGAAAATTTTCCCACTCCAAGGACACTGCCGATACCATTCCCTTTTGGGCACTAGCTGCGGCTTGCGTTGTTTGCTGCCCTCCTGGTCGTCCTGGGTTTGCGGAAGTCAGTCTGTCGGCGTACAACTGGCTAGAGGAGGGGGAGGATGTCAATCTCCTCTCTAAAGTCTCCACAAGGGCCTGCTGGTATTCTTCCATTTTGACCTGTCTGGCTCTTTCTTCAAGCAGTTTTGGAACATTGTGTTTGTACCGTGAATCCAGAAGGGTATAAACCCAGTAATTGGTGTTGTCCAGAATGCGCACAATGCGTGGGTCACGTTCAATGCAGTCTAGCATGAATTGAGCCATGTGTGCCAGAGTCCTACCAGAATCCTCATCATCCTCTTGTGAGCGTTGTGATAGTTGTTGTGATGCATCATAGTCGTCACCTTCCTCCTAGTCTGCTTCTGCTGACCATTCGCGCTGAATTGTGGAAGTCCAACGTGCACCGCTCTGGCCCTCGTCAGTGGTGGCATGAAATTCCTGCTCCAACTCCAGCTGTTCCTCCTCCTCTTCTTCGTCATAGCTGCTGGGGCCAGCGTTCCCTGAGGCGGATGGCCTGATGTTGGTACCATCACGCTGATCGTTTTCTCCTTCAGATTCCCCCAGTTGCATCATGACAGCTGTTTCCTTGATTTTCAACATTGACCTCTTCAGTAAACACAGTAGTGGTATGGTAATGCTGACTGAAGAGTTGTCACTGCTCACAAGCAACGTGGATTGCTCAAAATTTTGGAGGACTTGGCAGAGGTCCAACATGTTGGCCCAATCGGATCCACAGAAGCTTGGCAGCTGTCCGGATGCGCCTCGGTACTGCGCCGTCATGTACTGGACCACTGCACTCTTCTGCTCACAAAAGCGGGCTAGCATGTGCAGCGTAGAATTCCAGCGCGTAGGGACATCACACAGCAAGCGATGGTGGGGGAGATTGAAGCGCTCCTGCATCTTAGCGAGTGCCCCCGAAGCAGTACTGGAATTTCTACAATGTTTGGCCACTCGACGCACCTTCAACAGAAGATCGGCCACGCCTGGGTATGTCCTCAGGAACCGCTGAACTACTAGGTTCATCACGTGCGCCAGGCAAGGGATGTGTGTCAGCTTAGCCAACCTTAAAGCGCGAATGAGATTACTTCCATTAACACACACAACCATGCCCGGTTTCAGGTCCAGCGGTGCCAGCCACAAATCCGTCTGTTCCTTTATTCCCTTCCAAATTTCCTCCCCTGTGTGCTGCTTATCCCCAAGGCAGATCAGCTTCAGCAACGCTTGCTGACACATGCCAACAGCTGTGCTGCACTGCTTCCACGATCCTACTGCTGCTGGGTTAGCGTTTCCGGATGAGGTACAGCTTTGAGATGCGTTGGAGGAGAAGGAGTCAGAGAGGTAGGTGCTGCTGTTGTTATCCAGTGGGAGGGACGGCGGTGCAGCTGTTTGCGGCGTGGGCAACACCTGCGCCGTAGCAGGTGAGGAATCGCTGCCAGGCTCCACAAGGTTCACCCAGTGCGCGGTAAGGGAGATGTATCGACCCTGGCCGAACGCACTCGTCCAGGTGTCAGTGGTGAGGTGAACCTTGCAGGCAACGGCATTCTTCAAGCTTCGGGTTATTTTGCTGACCACGTGCTCATGCAACTCAGGCACTGCAGAGCGCGCAAAGTGGTAGCGGCTGGGAACCACGTAACGTGGGATGGCCACTGACATCATGCCCTTGAAGCTGTTTGTCTCCACCACTCGATATGGCAGCATTTCGCAGGCCAGAAGCTTGGCTATGCTGGCTGTTACTGCCACGGCCCGGGGGTCATTTGCTGGCAATTTTCTCTTGCGCTCAAACATCTCCGACACAGACAACTGAACCGTAGCGCTGCACAAGGAAGGGCTGTTGGTTGTTGTGTTTGATGAACACTGGGAGACCTCAAGAGCACTACTCCGGAAAGTGACAGTGTCAGCGTCGTCTGATGTTTGTGAATGTTGTGAACCACGCAATGGCTGGGCTACTGCTGCTGCTGAGGCGGGTCTGGTGGTGAGTCTGGTGAACCCAAGGGAGGCAATGTTGCTGGTACCCTGTCCTGCCGCGTTTGCCCACAGAGTGGGATGTTTGGATAGCATGTGGCGGCTCATGCTGGTGGTGGAGAGGTTGTTAATACTTTTCCCCCTGCTTAGGCGGGTCTTGCACACCTTGCAAATCGCCATGGTAACATCCTCAGTGCAGTCTTCAAAGAAAGCCCAGACTTTGGAGCACCTGCCTTGCTGGCGATTTCTGTTTGCTCCTCTTTTGCCTCTCACTTGAACTTCCACGCTTGTGGTGCCTGAAATTGCGCGCCGCCTACCTTGTGGCACAAGGCGAACTCGTGCAGCAGTGGGTTCTTCAACAGACTCATCTGTGCTGCTGCTACGACGGCGATGTTCTCGTTCACAAACAAAATCTGGGTCTCTGTCCACATTGTCCATATCCTCCTCTTCCATCTCCTGAAATTCGTCATATGTCATTGTGGGGGGCCGCCGCCGTGGAGTAGAGCTCCCCAGAACAACCTCTGTGCAGCTCACTCCAACGTCGTCTTCCAGATCTTGTCGGCCGACCTCCTGCAATTGCAACCCCTCCTGCCCAACTTGCTCTGGGATTTGGGTTTCCGAGTCCTCCTCGGACTCGCCTTGTATTTCAGTGCGCGGTGCATTTCCCACAGTTAATGGTTGTGAATCCAGGCACAACATTTCTGGCTGTTCCTCCATTGACCTTTGAAAGGTGGAAGTTTGTTGGGCTGGGAATAGCTCCTGCGAATACCCAATTGTGTCCTGAGGTAATTCATCGGACTGGTTATCTGGCAGTTGTGTGCGTGGTGTCGCTGCCGGTTGTGTCAGCTTTGTGCCCACTGGCTCCTTGTAACTGGCTGAGGACTCGGACCTCGTGCGTGATGTGCTGGTGCTGCTTAACCCACTGCTGGACGCTTGAGAGGTCATCCAAGTAATTATCTGGTCCTGTTCTATTGGATTTGTGAGGGTTGTTGTCCTGGACAACATGGGCGGTATTGAGTGGGTTTTCTTGGGTGCTCCCCTGTGGCCTGTACGTGAACAGTCAGGGGAAACACCTCTTCCCTTGCCCCTCCCTCTTTCACCGGATTTCTTCCTCATTTCACTTATCCTTACAGTACACGCTGACTGGCAGCAGTACAGTGGCAGTACAGAAATGCTATACAGTACCACTATTCCCAGCAGCGACACAGAGCACAATGCTATACAGTGGCGGGTGAGCGGTGTACCACTATTCCCAGCAGCGACACAGAGCACAATGCTATACAGTGGCGGGTGAGCGGTGGACCACTATTCCCAGCAGCGACACAGAGCACAATGCTATACAGTGGCGGGTGAGCGGTGTACTACTATTCCCAGCAGACACAGAGTGGCAGTAAACAGAATGCTATATAGTGTGGCTGAGCGAGGTACACAGAGTGGCAGTAAACAGAATGCTGTATAGTGTGGCTGAGCGAGAGGTGTACTACTATTCCCAGCAGACACAGAACAGTAAACAGAATGCTATATAGTGTGGCTGAGCGAGGTACACAGAGTGGCAGTAAAAAGTATGCTATATAGTGTGGCTGAGCGAGCGGTGCACTACTATTCCCAGCAGACACAGAACAGTAAACAGAATGCTATATAGTGTGGCTGAGCGAGGTACACAGAGTGGCAGTAAACAGAATGCTATATAGTGTGGCTGAGCGAGCGGTGTACTACTATTCCCAGCAGACACAGAACAGTAAACAGAATGCTATATAGTGTGGCTGAGCGAGGTACACAGAGTGGCAGTAAACAGAATGCTATATAGTGTGGCTGAGCGAGCGGTGTACTACTATTCCCAGCAGACACAGAACAGTAAACAGAATGCTATATAGTGTGGCTGAGCGGTGTACCACTATTCCCAGCAGCGACACAGAGCACAATGCTATACAGTGGCGGGTGAGCGGTGTACTACTATTCCCAGCAGACACAGAGTGGCAGTAAACAGAATGCTATATAGTGTGGCTGAGCGAGGTACACAGAGTGGCAGTAAACAGAATGCTATATAGTGTGGCTGAGCGAGCGGTGTACTACTATTCCCAGCAGACACAGAACAGTAAACAGAATGCTATATAGTGTGGCTGAGCGAGGTACACAGAGTGGCAGTAAACAGAATGCTATATAGTGTGGCTGAGCGAGCGGTGTACTACTATTCCCAGCAGACACAGAACAGTAAACAGAATGCTATATAGTGTGGCTGAGCGAGGTACACAGAGTGGCAGTAAACAGAATGCTATATAGTGTGGCTGAGCGAGCGGTGTACTACTATTCCCAGCAGACACAGAACAGTAAACAGAATGCTATATAGTGTGGCTGAGCGAGGTACACAGAGTGGCAGTAAACAGAATGCTATATAGTGTGGCTGAGCGAGCGGTGTACTACTATTCCCAGCAGACACAGAACAGTAAACAGAATGCTATATAGTGTGGCTGAGCGAGGTACACAGAGTGGCAGTAAACAGAATGCTATATAGTGTGGCTGAGCGAGCGGTGTACTACTATTCCCAGCAGACACAGAACAGTAAACAGAATGCTATATAGTGTGGCTGAGCGAGGTACACAGAGTGGCAGTAAACAGAATGCTATATAGTGTGGCTGAGCGAGCGGTGTACTACTATTCCCAGCAGACACAGAACAGTAAACAGAATGCTATATAGTGTGGCTGAGCGAGGTACACAGAGTGGCAGTAAACAGAATGCTATATAGTGTGGCTGAGCGAGCGGTGTACTACTATTCCCAGCAGACACAGAACAGTAAACAGAATGCTATATAGTGTGGCTGAGCGGTGTACCACTATTCCCAGCAGCGACACACAGCACAATGCTATACAGTGGCGGGTGAGCGGTGGACCACTATTCCCTAGCAGCGACACAGAGCACAATGCTATACAGTGGCGGGTGAGCGGTGTACTACTATTCCCAGAAGACACAGAGTGGCAGTAAACAGAATGCTATATAGTGTGGCTGAGCGAGGTACACAGAGTGGCAGTAAACAGAATGCTATATAGTGTGGCTGAGCGAGCGGTGTACTACTATTCCCAGCAGACACAGAACAGTAAACAGAATGCTATATAGTGTGGCTGAGCGGTGTACCACTATTCCCAGCAGCGACACAGAGCACAATGCTATAAAGTGGCGGGTGAGCGGTGGACCACTATTCCCAGCAGCGACACAGAGCACAATGCTATACAGTGGCGGGTGAGCGGTGTACTACTATTCCCAGAAGACACAGAGTGGCAGTAAACAGAATGCTATATAGTGTGGCTGAGCGAGGTACACAGAGTGGCAGTAAACAGAATGCTGTATAGTGTGGCTGAGTGAGCGGTGTACTACTATTCCCAGCAGACACAGAACAGTAAACAGAATGCTATATAGTGTGGCTGAGCGGTGTACCACTATTCCCAGCAGCGACACAGAGCACAATGCTATACAGTGGCGGGTGAGCGGTGTACTACTATTCCCAGCAGACACAGAACAGTAAACAGAATGCTATATAGTGTGGCTGAGCGAGGTACACAGAGTGGCAGTAAACAGAATGCTATATAGTGTGGCTGAGCGAGCGGTGTACTACTATTCCCAGCAGACACAGAACAGTAAACAGAATGCTATATAGTGTGGCTGAGCGAGGTACACAGAGTGGCAGTAAACAGAATGCTATATAGTGTGGCTGAGCGAGCGGTGTACTACTATTCCCAGCAGACACAGAACAGTAAACAGAATGCTATATAGTGTGGCTGAGCGAGGTACACAGAGTGGCAGTAAACAGAATGCTATATAGTGTGGCTGAGCGAGCGGTGTACTACTATTCCCAGCAGACACAGAACAGTAAACAGAATGCTATATAGTGTGGCTGAGCGGTGTACCACTATTCCCAGCAGCGACACAGAGCACAATGCTATAAAGTGGCGGGTGAGCGGTGGACCACTATTCCCAGCAGCGACACAGAGCACAATGCTATACAGTGGCGGGTGAGCGGTGTACTACTATTCCCAGAAGACACAGAGTGGCAGTAAACAGAATGCTATATAGTGTGGCTGAGCGAGGTACACAGAGTGGCAGTAAACAGAATGCTGTATAGTGTGGCTGAGTGAGCGGTGTACTACTATTCCCAGCAGACACAGAACAGTAAACAGAATGCTATATAGTGTGGCTGAGCGGTGTACCACTATTCCCAGCAGCGACACAGAGCACAATGCTATACAGTGGCGGGTGAGCGGTGTACTACTATTCCCAGCAGACACAGAACAGTAAACAGAATGCTATATAGTGTGGCTGAGCGAGGTACACAGAGTGGCAGTAAACAGAATGCTATATAGTGTGGCTGAGCGAGCGGTGTACTACTATTCCCAGCAGACACAGAACAGTAAACAGAATGCTATATAGTGTGGCTGAGCGGTGTACCACTATTCCCAGCAGCGACACACAGCACAATGCTATACAGTGGCGGGTGAGCGGTGGACCACTATTCCCAGCAGCGACACAGAGCACAATGCTATACAGTGGCGGGTGAGCGGTGTACTACTATTCCCAGAAGACACAGAGTGGCAGTAAACAGAATGCTATATAGTGTGGCTGAGCGAGGTACACAGAGTGGCAGTAAACAGAATGCTATATAGTGTGGCTGAGCGAGCGGTGTACTACTATTCCCAGCAGACACAGAACAGTAAACAGAATGCTATATAGTGTGGCTGAGCGGTGTACCACTATTCCCAGCAGCGACACAGAGCACAATGCTATACAGTGGCGGGTGAGCGGTGTACCACTATTCCCAGCAGCGACACAGAGCACAATGCTATACAGTGGCGGGTGAGCGGTGTACCACTATTCCCTGAAGACACAGAGTGGCAGTAAACAGAATGCTATATAGTGTGGCTGAGCGAGCGGTGTACTACAATTCCCAGCAGACACAGAACAGTAAACAGAATGCTATATAGTGTGGCTGAGCGTGGTACACAGAGTGGCAGTAAACAGAATGCTGAGCGAGCGGTGTACTACTATTCCCAGCAGCGACACAATGACTGGGGGCACCCTGGCTAGCGTGGCTGGAGCGCGAACTACCCTGCCTGCCTACCCAAAGCTAAACCCACAGACAAATGGCGGAAATATGACGTGGTTCGGGTATTTATTTACCCGAACCACGTGATAG
Source organism: Hyperolius riggenbachi (assembly GCF_040937935.1). Classification (NCBI taxonomy): domain Eukaryota; kingdom Metazoa; phylum Chordata; class Amphibia; order Anura; family Hyperoliidae; genus Hyperolius; species Hyperolius riggenbachi. The sequence goes on from NC_090646.1 coordinate 458,550,883, forward strand.
TTCGGCCAATCAGAGCGCGTTCGGGTCCGAACCACGTGACCCGTTCGGCCAATCACAGCGCTAGCCGAACGTTCGGGGAACGTTCGGCCATGCGCTCTTAAATCGGCCATGCGGCCGAACGGTTTGGCCGAACACCATCAGGTGTTCGGCCGAACTCGAACATCACCCGAACAGGGTGATGTTCTGCAGAACCCGAACAGTGGCGAACACTGTTCGCCCAACACTAGAAGCTACCTATCTAAACTATACTGGGGCACCTAACTATATAACCTATACTGGGGGAACCTACCTACTTAACCCATACTGGAGGAACCTACCTACCTAACCCATACTGGAGGAACCTACCTACCTAGCCTATACTGCGGGCACCTACCCACCTAGCCTATACTGGGGGAAGCTACCTATCTAAACTATACTGGGGGCACCTACCTATATAACCTATACTAGGGGAACCTACCTATCTAATGTATACGGGGGGCACCTACCTATCTAACCTATACTGCGAGCACCTATCTATCTAACCTATACTGTGAGCACCTACCTATATAAACTATACTGGGGGAGCCTACCTAACAAACCTATACTGGGGTCACCTACCTATCTAAACCTATGCTGGGGAAAACTATTCTGGCTACCTATATTAGAGGCACCCACCTAGCTAACCTGTACTGGGGGACCTACCTATCTAATCTATATCAGGGGCAACTGCCTATCTAACCTATATTGAGGGCAACTATACTGGATACCTATACTGGAGGCACCTACCTGGCTAACCTATACTGGGGGCAATTACACTGCGGCACTTATGCCTGGTTACCTTACCTATACTGGGGGGACCTATAGCCCACTACCTATACTGGAGCACCTATGCCTAGCTACCTATACTGGGGGGACCTATAGCCCACTACCTATACTGAGTGCACCTAGACCTAGCTAACCTATACTGCAGGCACCTATACCTGGCTCCGGCGCGGGAGGGGCGCAGTTTTTACACTCTCGCCCTGGGTGCATATTAGCCTAGAAACTGCCCTGTAAAATAATAACCATGCAGTGAATAATAGACATTTATTCATAGGAACAACATAAATTACATTAAATTACAAATTTAATAAACATAATGGCTGCTGCTTAATGACACGTTTTAACTGCTTTAGAGCATTTGATTCTGGAGGCTGTGTGTGTGCTTCAGTGAGATTAGAGGAAATCAGTATCCTATAGTAAAGGACATTTTGTAACTTTTGTTCAAAGGAAACTTGTAAGGAGAAAGATATGGCAGCTGCCAACTTTATTTTCTTTTACAAAATGTGAGATGCTTGGCTGTCAAGACTCTGTTTTCATGTATTCTGAGCCTATTGCCTAGAATAAATATGTAGATTTGGTGTCCTGACTCAAGTCTCTGACAGCACACTGGATGCCATACATGACAAAACCTCCACACATACTACACCAGGACCACCATTCACGCCTGTGGTGAGAATGTGGAAAGAGGTTTGTGAAAATCTTCAGGAGATCAGCACCTCAGGATACACCAACAGCTTCTTACATGGTCTCCTTCTGCTTTCTGATGGATTTGTGGGGCTTCAGCAGCTTGAGCCTGGGGTAGACCAGTGCCATTTTATCAGATAGGACATACATGTCAAACTCTGGCTTATGGGCCAAATCTGGCCCTCAGAGCCATTACATTTGGCGCTCAAGTGGTTTCCCCACTTTGCATTATGTTTGGCCCACTCTAGACCACCAGGGGAGCTATAGTGGAGGTGAAACCCTAGAACACCAGAGACGCCATATGGGGGAGGTAAGGGGAGAGCATTAAACAATAGATGACTGTATAGAGGAGGGTGGGGGCCTCTAGACACCAGGGAACCATATAGGGGAGGGAGGACCGCTAGACACCAGGGAACAATATAGGGTTTGGAGGGGTGGCATTAGACACCTGGGAACTTTATAAGGGGGGAAGGCAGCCAGTAGACGTTAAGGTTGGCCCGTGACTTTGAGCCAGTGTTCAATTCGGCCCATTTTGTTATTTGAGTTTGACACCCCTGAGAACCCCCCAGAGAAGCAAAGGACACAAGGCTGCATCATAATAGGATAATGGGGAAACTCCCTCATTCTGCCCTCATAACAGGATTTGAGAATGGTGGCAAGGCAGTAGTCATCACAGCTCTCAATTTTTTATACAGTGGTTTAGCAGTAAGCTACATAGTTATTTGGGTTGAAAAAAGACATCCATCAAGTTCAACCACCAGCCTGCTCCCTCAAATATCCCTGTTGTATTGGACCAACATATTACACAGATGACCACCAATTCCCATAATGCACACTATCCATGTCCTTCAGTTGTAGCTCTAATTCCTCTTCACCCCCACATTACAGAGGTAATTGGAATGTGTCACTGTGTTGAATATCTGCTGTAAGTAAGTAACAGGCCTCACAGTAGGAGGCCTGTTCCTTCTCCAACTCTCATCCTTCTCAGAACAGTGCATACAGTTCAGCAAAGCCAATCATTTATTTCTGAACAGATTGTCTAGCAAGCTCATGGTGAACCAGAACTCCTAGGAGTGTGTAAGGGGTTAAAAAGGACCAAACAGCCCTCTTACTAAAAATGCTATGTAAAACAGAAATTTGTATTCTTAAAACAGAAGGTATTTGCAATTATTCAGCTTGGAGTGAGCATATGTGGTGTCCCACAATGCATCACTGCTGAATATGAAAATCGTCCCTTTGATCTGTTTTAAGAAGGCCAATTTCTGTTATGTCTGCATAAATAACGATCAATGTAAAGACCTGAGATAACAGTCACATTGTGAAAAACTATTATCCTGAGTCTGTAAACAGCTTAAAGTGGACCTGAACTCTTCTTGTACAAGACAAAAGGAAAATATATAGAAATGCACCCTGTATGTATTTAGAGATTGTAGCCTGTTTAACCACTTGAGGACCTAGCCTTTACCCCCCCCCCCCCCCTTAAGGACCAGCACTGCTTTTTCAGATCTGTGCTGGGTGGGCTCTACAGCCCCCAGCACAGATCAAATGACAGGCAGAGTGACCAGACCGCCCCCCTTTTTTCCCCACTAGGGGGATGATGTGCTGGGGGGGTCTGATCGCTCCTGCATGCTGTGGGTGGCTGTGGGTGGCGGGGGGGGGGCACCTCAAAGCCCCCTCCACCGCAAGATTCCCCCTCTCCCTCTTCTCCCTCCCTGCCCGAGAGATCGGAGGCTGCACAGGAACGGATCTGTCTCTAACAGGCTCCCCGCTGTCATGTGACAGCGATCCCCGGCCGCTGATTGGCCGGGGATCGCTGATCTACTACAACGTTGCTACTGTAGCAGCGTTGTAAAAATGTAAACAAAGCGGATTATTTCCGCTTGTGTTTACATTTAGCCTGCGAGCCGCGATCGGCGGCCCGCAGGCTAATCACGGAGCCCCAGGCCGTGAAATGACAGGAAACAACCGCTCGCGCGAGCGGCTGTTTCCTGATTAATTAGCCTGCAGCAGAACTGCGTCGCTGGTCCTGCAGCTGCCACTTTGCCGACGCGCGGTATGAGTGCGCGGTCGGCAAGTGGTTAATTCCCCCTCATTTGTGTCTAACCACAAGTTGTAATTTGATCTCTCCCCTGTGTCACATGACTGCCAAGGCAGAAATAGCAGATAAGCTCATTTGAAAGCACCAGATGTTAAACAATATGTCTGCTTCCATGATTCAGGAAGTAGAAACAGTGCAGATTTCTTTTAGGATTTGTAAGAGCTGTAACAAAGAAATGGTTTATGTTTAAAGGTTATTATGAGTAGAGAGGACGTTCTGAAATCCGGTCCACTTTAAAGCTTGTAAGACTTCAGAAGACCAATATACGTACATACGGTAACTCTCACAAAAGTGTTGTTAAACAGGTCATGCTTGTAACCGATACTAGTGCTAGCTACTTTGATCTCTATGTTCGGCTACAATAAGTTTTCTCCACTTCCAGACATGCAGTACAATTCATTTTATGGACTCCTATTTAAACAAATGAAGGTGTTTTTCAAATCAATAAGAAGGAAAGGCACCCCTTGAGCTGCAAGATTTGGCCTTCTATGTTTACACTTTTAGTGAAATAATTAAAAATTGGGGGCTTCCATCACGTAATCACTGGGTTGAACACATTGGTGCAATTTGAATTCATTAGCACAGCTTCTACGTTAGCAAAATACAGACATTTTTCACAGCAAATAGAAATAAACAATTGCCAGTATTTGGCATGATGGCGTGTTCTTGCCTTGGGGAGAAACAACAGAGCTGTCTTCTTGCAGCGTCGTCTTGCACAGTAGTTATTAGGCATGGAATTAGAAAGATTTGTCAGTTGGATGAACAGACAGTGCCCTGGAAGCCTTAATGATAACAGGATGAATAGTCCAGCGAGGAAGGAATTAAGGCAATTGCAGCTAGTGATCTGCAGATCACTGCTTTTATACTTCCAGACACATTTTCCAGAATGAATTGTAATCAGAAATTGAAAAGAAAAACATCTACTGATCATGAAGTCTTAAAAATGATTATTCAATGCATAAGTTTAAGTGTTTGTGAATATATGTATTCCTAGCAGAGCAGATAAATACCATAGTGAGGTGCAGGGGTAGAACCTGGATTTCCCTTACATAAAAGGCAATATTAATAGTTTCAAAGGACATCCTGAGCTTTTTACATCAAGAGTATATAATATTAACCACTTGGGTAACAGTCCCTAGCAGTGATTGCCGCTGGGAGACTGATGACGGAGCTCCACTCCGTCATTCAAGCGTGGATTACTGCACGCCAATCGGGGATAGGTGGTCCTGGGGCTGCTACTCCGCTCATGCCCATTGGTGTGAGTCAGACGTTAAGTAGTTAAAGAGGACCCATGACAACTCATAACAGAACATAAGAAATATATTCAGGATAGCCATTTTTTTATTAATTATCCTGGTTTGAAGTTGAGGTAAAATTGTACAATGGGCAAAATTGACTAAATATTTCATAAATTAATATTGTGAAAAAGTAGCAATTTTATTAAAGGGGCACTACAGTGAAATTTTGGCTACTGGAATAATGCTAGAAGCATGTTTCTAAAGTAAAAGAAGCAAATATTAGGTATCTGCTTACACATGTCGGCTGGATAGGATAGTATATAGCACCTCTTACAGCTCGTGGTTTCACTAAAATGCAACCTCCTCCTGTGTTCAGTTGTAATGGTGGCGATGTATGGGTAGATTTGACCAAGAGACAAATCTCTCTCTAATCGAATCTGATAAGAGAGAGATCTGTCAGCTGCCCATACACCACAGGCTGATTCCCGGTCAATTTCAGCAGGAAATCTCTTGGGAATTGGCCTTGTGCACCCAAACACTGTCCCCTAAAGTCAATGTCTCCCAGTATCCGTGTAAAGTGTATCCATTACCTCTGCGTGTTGGTACTGCCACTGCTTGTCCCCCACAGGCTTCCGGGATTCCTCCTCTCCATACATGCACGCCCCACATGGTTCCCCAGTAAGGGCGTGCGTGTGTGACATCACATGCGCCTTTACTAGGAAACCACGTTGGGCGTGCGTGTATGGAAAGGAGAATGTCCCTGGGAGCAGTGGAGGGACAAGTAGAGACCGCGGACAGGTAATGTATACACTTTACATGGGGCACGGGGGACACTGACATTAGGGGAGACAGTGTCGGGGGTTTTGTTGCGTTCATCGATCGTCGGGGAATTCCACACCGTTACCGCCAGCAAACATCTTGCAGATGTGCAATTGAGAATGCAACCAATTTATGTCCAGAAATTGGTCACATTGCCAGTCAGGCATGCACTTGGCGGCACCGATTTTCATCCAATTCGATTATAATTATCGAATTGGATGGTCGATCGGCTGCCAAGTCACCTGGTGTATGGCCGCCTAAATCCTCTCTATGTGAGATAAAAGCTTGCACTGTAGACTGGTTTATCAGCAGCAAGTAGTATGGATATCTTAGGTAAATAAACAGGAAGCTGCTTGTTTATTTAGTTAAGCTATTTGTACTTGCTGCTGATAAGCCAGCCTAATTACAGAACAAGCTTTTATTTTGCACACACGTAGAGTATAGAAATGGCCGTTACAGCTGAGCTGAACAGAGAAGGTCACCGTTTCTCTCTAAATGATGACCACGAATCTATAAGAGGTGCTATAAATTAACCTATCCAACCAGCATTTGTAACCAGATACACTACCTAATATCTGTTTCTCTTACTATTAGAAAAATGCTACTAGGGTTATCCCAGTAGCCAAAATTTCATTGTAGTGTCCCTTTAAGTTATATTTAGTAACTCTCTTCTTCAAATTCTGAATGGACAAATCTCAGTGATGTGCTGGTTGAGAGAAAAAGTCTGCAAAATTATCCTTACATATTCTCCCCACACCAAGCTCCTTCCAACTGTAACTTAATGCAGCCGAATGACAGCGTTTGTGAGCCCATGTGTCAGCATTAGATACATAGGGCCTGGCACATTATATGTTGGTAAAGTTGCCATGCCGGTAGCATTTTACTAGTACTAACACCGCAAGAACACCGCCCACTAAACCATTAGTGGCACAAGCATTACTGGGTTAATGTGCATGTTGCTATGGTAACATGTGGCATAACATGTTACCATAGCAATGCACATGACAACCCAGTAACGTGCACACTGCTAATGGTTTAGCGGGCGGTATTCCTATGGAGTTGGTATGGGTAAAATTGCTGTGCACTGCCTGCACATGGAAGCTTTAACGCCGTATAGTGTGCATCAAGTCCCTGGTGACATTACCCAGCAGCAGAAAACTGCCTCAAGTAGCATCTGAGGGTGACCATGGCTGGGTTCTGATGGGACTCAATGCACTGGACACCTCTTCACAAGCACACAGCTGGTACACAGGAGCAGCAGATAGGCAGTGAATTCACCACCTTCACCCTACCCTATGAAAGAGGCCTTAGGAGTGACAGTTCACAAATGCTTTGAATGCTGACTGAGCGCTTTATATTACGGAATGTTTTCTAAAGACATTTCGTACTGTAATGGGTTCCATTATACTTCACATAACTAAAATGGAAACTTAATTTCATATTTGTTTTAATTTTTTGCTGAGTGGAGAAAGTATAGAAAAGATTTATGATATATGCCTAATAGCAAAGCTTAAATCTATCAACATATTTTACCAGCAATTGTTCTTTCTCAGGCAGGGACAGTAAGAAAGAGAGAGAGACAGGGATTTCATTTAAAAATATAATACTATGCCAAGAAGTTATAGTGGAAGAAAGGACAAGGATAACTCAACTGGTCTGCTGACACAAAGACAGGAATTCATGTAAAGGGCAACCCCACTTTCATGCAAAACATCTATATAACATGTATCTGCACTATGCAAGTCATTTTGTAACTAAATGCCATTAACTCTAATTAGTTGCTCCTATACAGTTTTGGGAAAACTTGCTAAAAAACCATGACAACAGTATATGGTTTGATGATACCTAGAATTCTCCTGTTTATTGAATAGTTTGTATTGCTCTCTTCACACCACTTAAAGGAGTTATCCGGGCTAAATAAAGAAAATAAACGCTACTTACCGGGGACTTCTTCCAGCCCCAAGCTCCCAGGACCTTCCTCGCCGCACAGCCGTTCGCCGGAGCTCCGTCCCGGTCCCCGGCGATGACATCAGAGCGACCTCCAGGTCACTCTGTACTGCGCCTGTGCGAGCGACGCTGTCAATCACCGCCACGTGGGCCAGGGCGGACTGTGTTTAACCCTTTGAATGCTGTTCTAGTAAAAAAAATGGTGGTAGTATATAATATACAGAACAAAGATTAGAAGGCGCTGCTTAGTGAATCTCTAAAAGTTCTACTGCCCACCTGCTGCTTCCTAAATTGTGGTGGGTTAACCCCTACTCCCACCAATAATGTACTACCCAAAATTCAAATCTATAGGCGCGCAGGTGATTATGAGATCTAAAATAAGAAATTGATCAATAATGAATAAACTGATATTTTATTTTAGTTTAAACCAGAAGTATAAATAATCCTCACATGCTCTACCCATACAAACACACTACTCATGCGTACATGGGAGTCATATGGTGTCCTGTGTAAAAATGGATAGACGTACATATGTACAGACCCCAAAGGGTTGGTGAGATAAAAAATGAAAATAGGAATGTCTCTATATGGATTTACAGTTCCACTGCTAATAGAGGCAATATATGCTAGGTATATATTGCGTGTATCCGCGTTCAAAAGCCTGGATAGTTCATAAGCAATATGCGCTATGCGCAGTAATCAGCAATACACTATATAGATAAAAATTGATATCACCTGCAACTGTCCTGCTTCGTTCCTCAAGTTTGCAGTATGCTTTACTAGTTCCAATCCCGGACTTTAGCAAACGGGATCACAGCCTCCGTAGCTCTGTATTAGTCGCAGGCGACGTCACCGACCCAGTTCCCTTAGAATCCCGCGGGAACTCGCCGCCGGAGGTTCCGGCGAATTTTTATCTATATACCTAGCATATATTGCCTCTAGTAGCAGTGGAACTGTTAATCCATATAGAGACATTCCTATTTTCATTTTTTATCTCACCAACCCTTTGGGGTCTGTACATATGTACAGTGATGCTCATCCGAGCTAGGATATTCGAGATACTCGGATATCCTAGCTCTTTTTTTACTATTTGAGCTCGAATACCGAGTTCGAATAGTATTAGCCATCCGGGCTGTGCTATCCGAGCGCACTCGGATAGCAATCAGCTATCCGGAGATATCCTAGCTATCCGAGCTTGGATAGCGTCATCAGCTCGGATAGCGTCACGTGAGACGCATCGCAGACATAGGCAGGATCAGAAGTGGGCGTGGTATTCAGGCCACACAGCATGCTGATCCGGAGAGTTTCTGCCAGTGCCCCCACCAGCTGCACCAAGAACACCCCCCCCCCCCAACCACCACAGGGAGACCAGCGGCAGCAGCAGCACCTTCGAGCCGAAGGGGCAACTTCACCTCCCCAATTTGGAATTTTTTCACCCTGCCATATGTGGAGTGCAAGTATGCCACCTGCAACCAGTGCCGCCAGCAGCTCAGTAGAGGGAAGGACCCCTCTGCGTACGGCACCACCTCTCTGGTGACCCATCTGGCAGGGAAACACTTTCATGAGCATGAGGAGTTTATGAAGTTGAAGGACGCTGGCAGTGGCAAACCCGCCACCACTGCGTAGCCGTCGGCAGCAGCCACCCGCCTTCCTCCACCTCCTCCAGCAGCACCAGCAGGAGTGCGTCAGAAACGCACTGTTCCTCCTCCCTCTGCAACTCCTGCCGCCGACACTGAGGCCTGTTCTGGCAGCCAGTCCTCAGTGGCCTCCTCTGCTCCCTCCAGTGATTCCCGTGCCAGCAAAAGGCGTCGCCAGACCCTGCTCAGCGACACCTTCCAGCGGGTGGTCAGGGTTCTGCCTCCCAGCAGCCGTCGCGTGCGTCAGCTGAACGGCTTGCTGGCACGGGCCATGTGCTCCCAACCCCTGCCTTATTCCATTGTGCAGGAGGGCAGCGACATGTGTGCGCTCCTGATGTGTGCAGCATCCGATTGGCCAATCCCCAGCCGACATTTTTTTGCACGCACGGCCATCCCTGAACTTCACCGCTCTATGATGGCCAATGTCGGGAGAGGGCTGGATCACGTGGTGGGTCAACGGGTCCATGTCACCACCATGGACTCGTGGAGCAGCCGGTTTGGGACAGGCCGCTATCTGTCCTTCACCGCGCATTGGGTCAGCTTGGTGGAAGGGGGTGAGGAGGGGGGAGCAGCATCGGGCACCGTCAGAGCAGCAGCAGCAGCAACAACGCAGTGGGTGTTGCCACCATGCAGGGTCAGCGGAATTGCAGCAGGTTCCTCTGATCCGCTTCCATCCTCCGGCACACCAGCCCAAACCCCCCGCCTCAGCAGCAGCGTGAAGCCCCGCCACTGCCAAGCGCTGCTGGAATTGGTCAGCCTGGGGAAGACCAATCTGACGGCGAACCATGTCCTGGCCAAACTCTGAGAGCAGGAGAGGAATTGGCTGACCCCCAGAGGCCTCAGAGTCGGAGAGGTGGTGTCCGACAATGGGGCAAACCTGGTTGCTGCAATCAGCAGGGGAGACCTGACCCACATCCCCTGCCTGGCGCACGTCCTAAACCTGGTAGTCCAAAAGTTCCTGCGGACCTACCAGGGGATGGACCGACTCCTTGAGGCGGCAAGGAAGGTTGTGCGTCATTTCCGGCACTCGCCTGCAGCCGTAGCGAGCCTGGAAGAGGTGCAGAAGGAGCTGCACCTGCCACAGCACCGGCTCATGATCGATGTTCCAACTCGCTGGAACTCCACCCTGGCGATGTTGGAGCGTCTCGTTGAACAGAGGCAGGCTGTCAGCCAGTACGTTGCACGAGCAACAGTTGCCGCCATCACTGCAACTGGGCGTGCCATCCATCATCTCCACGGAGGACTGGGGGCACATGCAGCAGGTGTGCTCAGTGCTGGCACCCTTCCTGCAGGCCACCAAAATGGTAAGCAGGGACCATGCAATGGTGTGTGAGTGGGTCCCCTTGGTGTGTGTGCTGGACAGGGCCCTGTATGCACTGCTGGAAGAGGGAGCGGCAGCCTTGGACCAGCAGGAGCTGCAGGCAGCTTCACAGGCCACCTCTGAGGAAGAGGGCTTGGAGTTGGTGGAGGTCCCTGACCTTGCTGCTGATGAGGGGGAGCATCAGAGCGCAGCTGGACTGGTGCGAGGGTGGAGAGAGGATGAGGTGGAGGAGGCAGAGAATGAGGAGGACAGCACTGTCGGCTCTGGGGCTGCCGATGATGTGCCAGCAGACGTGGCCAGACTCTTCCCAATGGCAGCGCACATGCTGAGGTGCCTGCGCAAGGATCCAAGGGTCATCCAGATGAAGCAGTGGGAGGACATCTGGATCTGGACCCACATCTGAAGGGGAAGCTCAGCCAGTTCCTGCCTTCAGGAGGAGACCGTGCGCAACAAATGAGGGATTTGCAACTGTCCCTTGTTGAGCACTTGGAGGAAGCCTTCCCTCAGCCATCCACCCCCACTCTCCAGCCAGCACAGAGGCAGTAGCAGGTGCCTGCATCCACCAGCAGCAAGCGCACGCGCACCACAGACCTGCTGTCTCTGACCAACGAGCTCTACATGAGTGTAGAGCTGCCAGGGGCTAGAGAGGAGGTGCCTGCAGCAGCATCCTTCTCCAGTCACAGACAGTGCTTGACCCGCATGGTGGCTGACTACATGGGGTCCTTCAGCGGGCTTGACAGCGTTGCCCCTGCTGATCCCATGGAGTATTGGGTCAAGCACCTGCCGATCTGGAGCGAGCTTGCGCAGTACGCCCTGGAAGTGCTCTCCTGCCCCCCTTCCAGCGTACTGTCAGAGCGTTGCTTCAGTGCAGCCGGAGGAGCCATCACTGAGAAGCGATCTCATCTGTCTCACAAGTCTGTGGACAGACTGACGTTTCTCAAAATGAACCAGGCTTGGGTGGAAGGCGAATTCCTGGCCCCTGTTGTTGGCGAGAGGGGGACATGAAGTGGCACACACACATTACACCTGCTGCTGCTGCTGTATTTCTTCCTGCTGTCTGTGTCTCCACTGCCAGGGAACACATTAAAAGGTGCTGCTGCCCATGCGCCACCAGCTATTTATGCTCAAAAATAGCTGCATTTCTGAAAAAAAAAGTAATAATTTTGTGTTATTATTTTAGAGGTATCCGGGTTGAAAACTGTGCTGTCCCAATTGTGTATTGGACACAATGTGGGCTTCACGACCGCTGTCTGGAACCTCATGGTGTTTATTTACAGCCCTGGTACCACCGCTAGGAACCAGGGCCTATTATGTCTCGCTGCCTGCCCTCCTGCCTGCTGCCTGCTGCCAGTCTGCCACATACTCATCCTCCTCACGCTGCCTGCTGCTGTATTTCCTCCTGCTGTCTGTATGTTTCCACTGCCAGAGAACACATTACAAGGTGCTGCTGCCCATGCACCACCAGCTATTTACGCTCAAAAATAGCTGCATTATTTTGAAAAAAAAAAAAATTATTTTAAAGGTGTCCGGGTTGAAAACTGTGCTGTCCCAATTGTGTATTGGACACAATGTGGGCTTCACGACCGCTGTCTGGAACCTCATGGTGATTATTTACGGCCCTGGTACCACCGCTAGGAACCAGGGCCTATTATGTCTCACTGCCTGCCCTCCTGCTGCCTGCTGCCAGTCTGCCACACACTCATCCTCCTCACGCTGCCTGCTGCTGTATTTCCTCCTGCTGTCTGTGTCTCCACTGCCAGGGAACACATTACAAGGTGTTGCTGCCCATGCGCCACCAGCTATTTACGCTCAAAAATAGCTGCATTATTTTGAATTTTTTTTTTATTATTTTAGAGGTGTCCGGGTTGAAAACTGTGCTGTCCCAATTGTGTATTGGACACAATGTGGGCTTCACGACCGCTGTCTGGAACCTCATGATGTTCATTTACGGCCCTGGTACCACCGCTAGGAACCAGGGCCTATTATGTCAGCAGTCACATCACACTGCCTGACACACACTACACCTCCTCCTGTAGCTGCATTGAGCTTCTGCTGTCTGTGTGCTGCTACCACTGCCAGGGAGAATAGAAGAAGAACTATTTTCTGCTGCCACCCACTCTCCTACCAGCTATTACCACACTACCATAGCTGCAACTACTTCCTCCTCCTGCTGATGTCTGTGTTTTTTCCACCGCCAGGGTACACAGAAAAAGGCGCTGTGGCTTGCAATGTGCCACTACCTATTATGCCATCAACACAAATATAACTATGGTGTGTGATGATCCGCTCAGCTGGCTGCACAGGCAGACAGCTGTTTGTTCATTCCTCTAGTCTGTGGGCTGCAGGTCTCTGGAACAGAGACCTGTCTTTCCATTGCAAGTTTCTGGTCTGTTCTCTTGCTGGGGAATTTTCATACATTCGTTATGCAAATCCCCTACCTGCCTTCTTTGATGACTGGCACTATAAGAGCTTTATGTTTCCCAGAATGCTTTGCTGGACATTTTCCTTCCATGCTCTGTTCCTGATGGACACTGCTGGAGTGTCAGCCATTGCTATCTAGTATAGTTAATTCCTGGGGGTTGCTTTAGGCTCCCCTGCTAGCCCAGTCAGGTTGTATTATCTGTATTGCCTGTTCTGTCTTGTCTTGCCTGTTTGCCATTGTCCTGTCCCTATGGTGGTTGACAGGAAATGGTTCTGATCTCTGTTCTTGGAGTATAGCTGGTGCAGCGGTTGCTACCAGCTATCTCTTCTGTTCTGTCTTCTGGGATCGCGCTAGCTACTTTTTGCTAGCGCTGGGGATCCTTCTGTTCTGTCTCCTGGGATCGCGCTAGCTACTTTTTGCTAGCGCTGGGGATCCTTCTGTTCTGTCTTGTTTAGATCGCACTAGCCGCTAGCGTTAGCGGCTGTGGATCTTTCTGATCTGTGTTCCTGCTTGGATCACACTTGCTCTGGCGGAAGAGCGGTGGATCCTTTCTGCCTAGTTCCTGTTTTTCGTGTGTCTGTCTTGTCCGCTACGCTTGCTGCAGGCTCGGTGAGGTAACCGTTAAGCAAGCGCTCGCGTCCTCTGTTTTATGTTTGTCTGTTTATGGTTAGTTAGGCGTGCTTGTCTCTATTGTGCTTATCACGTGGAGATCGCGCATAACCGCGTGCACTGTTGCGAATGAGTGCGGTGTTCGCGGTTAGCTAGCGGTTGTTATTTTCTGTATCTCCTTATTGTATTTGCTGTGCCTTTGCTACCCTCGTATTCTATTCTGTTCTGCCTTGTGTCACGTCTGGCGATCGCACCTCTCGCGATCGCGTTCCTATTTCGTATTTGCTGTTGTGTGTGCGCGGTCGCGGGGTGGCGACTGGATTGGCGCACACACATACAACCTATCCCTTTGCTCAATCTCATTCGCAATCGCCTCTCTTGCGATTGCGTTCTGCGCTTCGTACAATTCCTGTCTGGCACTTGTGGAGGTACAGAGGATTGGTTCCTCTGCACTCCCCAGCGCCATCTGCCGACAGGAATTTCCCTCTACAGGTGCGTAGCACCTTTTGCTGGGTGCCTGCAAATATACGCTTGTGGAGGATTTCCGCCGTGTCAGCGCACGCGTTGTGCGCTGATCACGGAGAAAGTTCCACAATCGTGACATGGTGTTATTAAAATAAAATATTTCCACAAATGAAGTAAAAAAAATATTACAAAAGAAAGGAAAACCAGACACATAATATAATGATAGCGAAGAAGAGGAAGAAGAAGAAGAAGAAGATATAGAAGAAGAAGAAGATATAGAAGAAGAAGATATAGAAGAAGAAGAAGATATAGAAGAAGAAGATATAAAAGAAGAAGATGAAGAAGATATAGAAGAAGAAGATGAAGAAGATATAGAAAAAGAAGAAAAAGAAGATATAGAAGAAGAAGAAGAAGATATAGAAGAAGAAGAAGAAGATATAGAAGAAGAAGACGAAGAAGAAGATCTAGAAGAAGAAGAAGAAGATATAGAAGAAGAAAAAGATAATTGAAGAAGATACAAGAAGTAGAAGATGAAGAAGATTCGAGTAGAAGAAGATATAGAAGAAGAAGAAAAAGAAGAAGATATAGAAGAAGAAGAAGAAGATATAGAAGAAGAAGATGAAGACGACGTAAATGAAGACTTCCAACTTACAACCATTTTGGACACTCCTTCTCATGCAAACACTTTTCATGAAGTTAATTTACTATTTTTGATACCTTTTTTATAACTACTACATCACCACATAATCACTTAAGGCCAGCTCTAATATTTTACTCGAATACAGACTCGGATAGTGACATCGGATATCCGAGTTCGAATCGGATATTCGATTAACTCGAATATCGAACTTCGAGTGAATTCGGATAGTTTACTATCCGAATTCGACCAAACTCGAATAGGATAATGAGGTATCCAATCAACACTGCATATGTACATCTATCCATTTTTACACAGGACACCATATGACTCTCATGTACGCATGAGTAGTGTGTTTGTATGGGTAGAGCATGTGAGGATTATTTATACTTCTGGTTTAAACTAAAAGAAAATATAATTTTATTCATTATTGATCAATTTCTTATTTTAGATCTCATAATCACCTGCGCGCCTATAGATTTGAATTTTGGGTAGTATATAATATGCTGTAAATAATATTTTAGAGCAAAGAAGAAATGCTGGGTTTCATTCTGCTTTAACCACTTGAGGACCCACCCTTTACCCCCCCTTAAGGACCAGCGCTGTTGTAGCTGATCTGTGCTGGGTGGGCTCTGCAGCCCCCAGCACAGATCAGCGTGCAGGCAGAGCGACCAGATCGCCCCCCTTTTTTCCCCACTAGGGGGATGATGTGCTGGGGGGGTCTGATCGCTCCTGCCTGCCGGGTGTTGCGGGGGGGGGGGGGCACCTCAAAGCCCCCCTCCGCGGCGAAATCCTCCCCCTCCCTCTCCTACCTGGCCCCCCCTTGAAGATCCGGGCTGCACAGGACGCTATCCGTCCTGTGCAGCCAGTAACGGGACGTCCCCTGTCACATGGCGGCGATCCCCGGCCGCTGATTGGCCGGGGATCGCCGATCTGCCTTACGGCGCTGCTGCTTAGCAGCGCCGTACAAATGTAAACAAAGCGGATTATTTCCGCTTGTGTTTACATTTAGCCTGCGAGCCGCCATCGGTGGCCCGCAGGCTATTCACGGAGCCCCCCGCCGTGAATTGACAGGAAGCAGCCGCTCGCACGAGCGGCTGCTTCCTGATTAATCAGCCTGCAGCTGGCGACGCAATACTGCGTCGCTGGTCCTGCAGCTGCCACTTTGCCGACGCGCGGTATGAGTGCGCGGTCGGCAAGTGGTTAAAAAGCTTAAAGTATACATAGAAATTTTGACAAAGTTTGTTTTCGCATAGGGAAAGTGGAGATATGCCTTAAAAGGTGTTCAGCAACAGATTAATCATGATCTACCCAATGATTGTTGTCATGGGTAGATTATGTCCCTATCATGCCACTCCTTTGTCCAATGCAATGTAAGGCAGGGGTGGAGCATGACCTAAGTGTATATGTCATGTATGCTGTTGCATTTCTGTCCCATCCTGATTAAATGCTCATGCCTTCTCCTGGCTCCCTTCAATCATGTCTCTAACTGCTGCATCCTACCTAATAAAATCTAACTGTCGCTGCGTCCAGCAGCCAGCTGTCCCTGTGTCCCAGGTTTTTTGTTACTGGTGGTGGTACCAGAGCCGTAAATACACCATGAGGTTCCAGACAGCGGTTGTGAAGCCCACATTGTGTCCAATTCACAATTGGGACAGCACAGTTTTCAACCCGGACACCTCTAAAATAATTTTTAAAAAAATTCTTAAAATAATGCAGCTATTTTTGAGCGTAAATAGCTGGTGGCGCATGGGCAGCAGCACCTTTTAATGTGTTCCCTGGCAGTGGAGACACAGACAGCAGGAGAAAATACAACAGCAGGCAGCGTGAGGAGGATGAGTGTGTGGCAGTGGCAGCAGGCGGGCAGGCAGCGAGACATAGCTGGTGGTGCATGGACAGTAGCACCTTGTAATGTGTTCCCTGGCAGTGGAGACACAGACAGCAGGAGGAAATACAACAGCAGGCAGCGTGAGGAGGATGAGTGTGTGGCAGACTGGCAGCAGGCAGCAGGAGGGCAGGCAGCGAGACATAATAGGCCCTGGTTCCTAGCGGTGGTACCAGGGCCATAAATAAACACCATGAGGTTTCAGACTGTGGTCGTGAAGCCCACATTGTGTCCAATACACAATTGGATCAGCACAGTTTTCAACCTGGACACCTCTAAAATAATTAAACTAATTAAAATGCCCGGGCAGTTTTCCCCTTATGCTGTGCAAAGCATGATGGGATTTCTGATGTTGTTGTTCTATTTCTGCTGTTTTGGTGCAATTTTTTTTTTTACATTTTGAATTTGACATTTGAAGCCTAGTGCGTGCAGCTGGGAGGGGTTATCAGG
The DNA here is from genome assembly GCF_040937935.1 of Hyperolius riggenbachi. NCBI lineage: Eukaryota > Metazoa > Chordata > Amphibia > Anura > Hyperoliidae > Hyperolius > Hyperolius riggenbachi. The sequence continues at coordinate 458,567,896 of NC_090646.1, forward strand.
ACACAGGACAGTTGGAACTGTGTCTCATGCTCCCTGTCACCTCCTTTCAACCAAAAAGATGGCTGCCCCCATGACAAAGATGGCAGCCCCCATGAATCACAAACATTTGCCTGTTCTTTTAAAACAGGGTGGGTAAAAGATTATATTACCTATCTATTCTAATTGACATAACTAATGTAACTTAATGACAGTATGTTTGTTTAGGCTGAAGTTCCCCTTTAATTATCTAATTATCTCATGATTTTTCTCTCCTTGGGATTGATGCAGGAAAAAGCAGTAATATTGCTGTGTAAAGGCAGTGCACAGCATTATTACGGGTACTATCGCCATAAGTGTATCGTAAGTTACCCATGGTACTCGAGTAACATAAACATTGCTACGGTGATGCACGTTACTAATGAACGTTACTATAGCAATGCTCCTGCTAATAGTATAACTCACAGTACACTGCTGGCATTAGTAATGGTAATATTGCTGTGCACTGTCTGCTGTCTACACTGTTGCAGTTTTCAGATACTTGAAGAATCCCATTGTCTATGGTGAGTGCACAGATAAATAAAAAACCCCAGCAGCAAATTCAAAGATGCTTTTTGCCAGAGTTACTTGATAGTCATAATTGTAATCTTTAGGGAACTCTGGCAAAAATAATCTTGGAATCTGATGCCAGGGCTCTCCATTGGTCTACTGATCTGACCAATGGAAATCCTCTACAGGGAGGATTCTCATTGTTGTATTCAAAGAACCAATGGGGAGCCCTTCTGGGAGATTTGAGGATTCTTTTGCTGGGGCTCCCTTCTTACTAGTGTGGCTTATGTGTGGTGAGGAACACTGCTGGAGTGGAGGTCCCAGTGGTGTCAATGTTGCTGCGGCAGGAAGTGGTGGTGTCGGCAGTGGAGTGGCAGGGAGCGGAGGTGTCGGGATTTTCGGCAGTGGATTGGTGGTGTTTGTGGGTCCCCATTGTAATGACACGATCAGGAATCGCTGGGGTTCCTGAATCTTGCTCTTTCATAATGACTTACACAACAAAATGAATGCATATTATTATAACAGGAAAGAAAAATCCAAACTAATTCTGTTAACAAGTGAGGAGATAGAAAACATTACAGAGCCCAGTATTTCTATTAATGTCAGTGGTACAATATGATAATCTTTTTATCATTTCCTAAGAAAAATTGGTAGATTATAGGATTGAGCTTCTGAATTCCACGGATTTCTGATTTTCCATACGGTATGCAGAAAACAGAAATCCAAAAAATACTGAGACTCAGAAATGTTAAGCCAATCAGAAGACTCAGAAGTATTGGACAAATCAGAGAATGCCATAGTTTATGGCAGAAGTCAGATTACTGTGCAAATTTTAAGCCAGTCAGAAGACACGGAAGCATTGGACCAATCAGAGAATGCCATAGTTTACAACAGAAATCGGATTACTGCTGAAATGTTAAGCCAATCTAAAGACTCAAAAGTATTAGACTAATCAGAGAATGTGGTAGTTCACCGCAGTTGCCGATGGGAAATGTAGTTTCCGCATTAATATTGTACATCCAAAAATAATAGCAAATTCCACAAATAAATATATAATTTTACAATTAACTAACTATATTGACAAGAAAATAACATGCTGTGGAAAGCGGACTCTTATCAGAAAGTAGCATTTCCGTCCATCCCTAGTAGACTACATCACAATCCTGAGTTAAGGCTCTACAGATGCCACACTAAGTATGAGGTGCAGTGGTGTAACTAGAAATCCCCGGGCCCCCCTGATAAAAAAAAAAAATTCTGGGCCCCCGAGGAGAGCGTGGCACAGATAAGCGGGGAGGGGGGACATCCCCCCCTCCCCTCACCTCAGGCTCTCCCCTCTGCGCTCCCCTCCTGCGTGGCAGTGGGCGGGCGGCGGCAGGCTGAACACATACCTCCATCGCGACAAAGGTCTCCGTTCTCTAAGAGCTTCATGCTACTTCCAGGAAGTAACATGAAGCACTTACTGATCGGAAACCTCCGGCGCGATCGAGGTATGTATTAAGTCTGCCGCCGCCCGCCTGCTGCCACTAATGATTGCAGGAGGGGGAGCGCTGAGAGGAGAGCCCGAGGTGAGGGAGGGGGGGAATGTCCCCGCTCCCTGCTGATCTGTGCCACACTCTCCTCTTATGTTGCGACCCCTCCTGCCCCCCAAAAAGGCCCTGAGTGGGCCCTAGGGGGGGCTCGCCCCCCCCTCCCCCGCGGGGGCAGGGGTCGCGTCCCCTATTGTTACACCCCTGATGAGGTGTAACTAAAAAATAAATAAATAAAACTCAGTTTTCCCTCAAATATAAGCAAAATATGTATAAGCTTCATATTAATGGTAATGGTGCAGAAGCAAAGTAGTGAAAGGTTCTTAGGACCCCTTTTCCAGTTCAGAAGATGTGGATGCTGGATTACAAACATCTAATCTGCTGGCATACAGTATTTATTAGTCTTGGTATCTGCATCATGGAATGTCTGCATGGTCAGCTTTAAAGGGAACTCGAGATGAGAGGGATATGGAAGCTGTCATATTTATTTCCTTTTATACAATACCAGTTGCCTGGCAGTCCTCCTGATCCTGTGTCTCTAATACTTTTAGCCATAGACCCTGAACAAGCATGCAGCAGATCAGGTACTCTGACTCAGCTGACTCAGATATTACTGGATTAGCCGTATGCTTTTTCAAGGGTTTTGACACAGACACTACTGATGCCATAAGATAAACATGGCTGCCAGGCAACTGTCATTGTTTACAAGGGCATAAATATGGCAGCCCCCATATCCCTCTCACCTTGGGTTCCCTTTAACACTAGAAACTTAAAGGAATCTTTCATAGTCTCTGTAATGATATTGTGGCTGTTAATATTAGTAACAGGATCTAGTAATATAGAGAACAATATTTGAATTTTCTCTGGACATTCAACATCATCCAAGTTTTTCATTTATTTATCACTTTTTTATCAGCTCTTTTATATAAGCTAACATACAGTTCACATTAACAATCCCTTTAATAATTGAAACTGTGGCTGACAGCATTTCTGCCCTGAAGCTGAATGCTGTTGGCAATAGCGCCTTCTGTCCCAATTATAGCCTGTCACTGAGAGCTAACTTCTTACCTTACTCTCAAGCAGGTCAACATTCTGTCTCAGTTCATTTCTTGACTTCTCGGATTTTGCAAGCTTTGCTGTTAAACCAATGATTTCTTCCTGTGGGAGATATCAAACAACAGTACTTCATGTCAAACTGCACTCTCACGTACTACATGCAGGAAGTGTAAAGAAGGCAAAGTTTCCATTCAACCATCTTGTGTTGCTTACCTCCCTCAGCCGAAACTTAGTCTCATCCATGCTGACCGTCAGCGAGGGACGAATCTGACACATGATTTGCCACCACATCCAGTCTTGGATACAGTAGAATTTCCTGATATTTTTCTGGATACATTTGAGGGCAACCGTTTGTATCTAAACAAAATGGATGGGAAGAATGAAATACAGTGGGGAGTTTGAGTGTATTTAATTAGTATATTTGGGTGGAGGAGGGGGGGGGCAGCCAGACAAATAACTAATTTATCCTTTCCTCCCACTATTTGTTTGAACTTTCAAATATAGGTCATACTATCAGCAACATGCAGGTTTTAAAATATTAAAGAATGACTATCGCAAAAAAGTAGGCAGTTAAATTCTGACAGAACCCACAAGTTTGGGGCCAGTCCATTTCCTCATGGGGGTTCTCAGAGTTTTCTTTGTTTTCAACAGCATTTCCTGAACAGGAGTTGAAAAATCTAACTGACAAAATGGTGTGCAAGTGAGTAAGGAGGCCGGCTGGTATCTTACTATTTTGGTAGCTAAACTGTGGTTCAGGAAATGCTGATAAAAAACAAGAAAACCCTGAGAATGCCCCATGAGGAGATGGACTGGCCCAAAACCTGTCGGTTCTGTCAGATTTTAACTGCCTACCTTTTTTGCGATAGTGGTCCTTTAATTAAAGTTTACATTTTAGCAAACATCACATTTCTCCTGTAGGGTTACATTTGTGTGTGCAAAGCAGATAACGTAGCTCATTGATCTTGCGTAAACATCTAAGTTCTAACTTCTATGTATTATCTCCTTAAAGAGACTCCGTAACAAAAATTGCATCCTGTTTTTTATCATCCTACAAGTTCCAAAAGCTATTCTAATGTGTTCTGGCTTACTGCAGCACGTTCTACTATCACCATCTCTGTAATAAATCAACTTATCTCTCTCTTGTCAGACTTGTCAGCCTGTGTCTGGAAGGCTGTCAAGTTCTTCTGTGTTGTGGTTCTGTGATGCATCTCCCCCCTCCAGGCCCCTCTCTGCACACTGCTGTGTGTTATTTAGATTAGTGCAGCTTCTCTCTGCTCTATTATCTTTTACAAGCTGGAGAAATTCTCCTCTGAGCTGGCTGGGCTTTCACATACTGAGGAATTACATACAGGCAGAGCTGTCCGCATTCTGCAGGAAGAAACAGCCTGACACTTCAGTGGAAGATAGCTGCAGGGGGAAAGAAACACGCAAATGATCTCTTGAGATTCAAAAGGAAGGGTGTATACAGCCTGCTTGTGTATGAATGTATTTTCTATGTGTGGACATACTGTACATCAACCTACTTCCTGTTTTGGTGGCCATTTTGTTTGTTTATAAACAAACTTTTTAAAACTGTTTTTAACCACTTTTAATGCGGCGAGGAGCGGCAAAATTGTGACAGAGGGTAATAGGAGATGTCCCCTAACGCACTGGTATGTTTACTTTTGTGCGATTTTAACAATACAGATTCTCTTTAAACCCTACTATATTTATGCAAGCTAACAAGGTCACATATTCAGGTAAATGTCTGGAAAACACTGTATAGTTCTGCAAAAACTGCTGTACTTGTTTTGACTGAACAGATACATTTATATCTATGGAGAGGTCTAGAGGAGGAAAAGTGATGGATTCCACCAACATTTTGGCCCTTATTCAATTTCCCTTTTTCTTCTAAGTTTTTTTCCCAGGTGATATTTTCATGCAAAACGGGAAAAAGGGCGCGTGGTGTAAACGATAAGCGGTAACAGCGTTTATAAAAAATATTGTGTTATATTTTGTTTACAATAATGTTTTATAAATTAAAAACACATTTAATAATGTGTATGTAATCTCAAAATGTGAAAATTACGTTTATTAAAAAACGATAATATACCGTATTTGGCGCCGTATAAGACGCACTTTTTCTCCCCAAAAAGTGGGGAGAAAAAGTCCCTGCGTCTTATACGGCAAAGGCAGGGAATCCCCGACTTACGAACGCCCGCCGATACGAACCGCCACCATCGGGGATTCCCTGCCTTTGTCCCCGCTGTGCCTGGCTTCCCCCCTGCTTGCATCTCCTTTCTCAAGGCGTGTGGTGAAAGGGGGACCCTTTGAGGCCCCGAAACAATTGTCGGCTACTTGTGGATATAATGGCTCAATAAAAGAGCGTGAATTTTCTACAATTGTGGTGTGCTGATATACTTGAAGATAGACTTCTGCTTTGGTATGCCTATACCATAATATCAAGCACCCAACTGAAAAGTGGTGGTGTGCCCATCCATAATCCTCAAAACAGCTCCTGATATATAGATGCTCCAGACCAGGTTTCGATTATTTTTTTCCCTGATTTTTGCCCTCTAAACCTGGGTGCGTCTTATATGCCGGAGAGAAATACAGTATGTATAATTGTTATAATTGTATACTATTGTGTATAACCTTCATTTATCGTTTCTTCATGTATAAAATCTAAAAATATTGTTTATAAATATGAAAAAAAATATAAGTACATTCAAAATAACTGTCGTAAAACATAAGTAAATATTACTAAAATTTTACTACAACTAAACCTAACCCTACTCTCACACAGAACCCTCCCTCTACCTATCCCTAACCCTTAGACCCCCCTGGTGGTGTCTAACCTTAAATCCCCCCTGGTGATGCCTAACCCTAAATCTCCACTGGTGGTGCCTAACCCTAAATCCCCCCTGGTGGTGCCTAACCCTAAATCCCCCCTGGTGGTGCCTAACCCTAAATCCCCCCTTAGTGATCGCTTTATTGTGTGGATAATAATGTTTTACAAATAGTGACTGTAAAAAATATATTACAATTTACTTACTGATCACTTTATTATGTGAATAATAATGTTTTACAAACGGTAATAGATAAAATTTCAAATAACGTTTTTGTTAAATACTATAGATCTGTTTAGTATTTTTGTAAACGTTATTCGTCACGGGCGCATTTTGTAAACTTAAATCATCACAAATGCAGTTTGAAAACGTTAATAATCTCCAGATGCCGCTTCACAACGTTAATAATCTCCGGGCGCCCTTTTTTCCTGTTCGGCGCCCATCAAACGATATTAATTATGGGAGGGAATGGCGCCGCCCTTTTTGTCCACTTGCCTCATGCGCCCAAACTTCCTGCTTCCTATTTTCACACCCTATCAATAAAATTCATTTTAAGGCATCAGCAAGCAAGAAAATGATGACAGTGCCTACTTTACTTTTGTAATTGTAGAGTGATGAAACATTATTTTAAACAGAAGATGAAAAATTATCTCCTAGGAGAAAAATGAAATTGAATAAGGGCCTTTGAATCATGGAATGGTGCAAAATATTCAAATATGTCTCTCTGAATATTAAAATATGCTTTCTCTAAAAATACTTGGTAACAATAGTCAGTAAATAGTGTCTGGATACTGTACTGGTTAAGGACTCTGCTTCTGACACAGGAGACCTGGGATCAAATCTCGGCTCTTCCTGTTCAGTAATCCAGCACCTATTCAGTAAAGAGTTTCTTTGGCAAGTCTCCCTAACACTGCTACTGCCTACCGAGTGTGCTCTTGTGGCTGCCCTGCAGGAGAAAAGTGCTATACAACAATAGAAATTATTATTATTAGTAAACACCACGGATGTAAGAATGTGATTAACTAACGCACTTTCACTGTTTAAGTCACGATAGAACTGTAATATTAAATCGGTTTGCTGCTGTTACAAGTGTAATTGGTTTCAATGATTTGAGTATTGTCAAACTCAAAACAAATCACACTCAATATGGCTGAAGAAATTGAATTATTTCAACAAGAAACAATAAAAGAATGCCTTTTGAGAGGAACATCAGATCACTGCCTTGCCTTTATTTTTCTGAACCGTTGGCGACAAAGATAACCTCTACATGCTGCTTGGAAAAGGATCATGTGTTGGGAAATCATCTTCTCTCGCTGTTTCTCTAGTCTTGATAGCACACCAGATTTCATGAACACCTATGGAGAATAATATATGGTCAGAAGAAACATCAAATATAATCAGTGATACCCCACCTAGTGCCATCTTCAGATAAAGAGAAAGTACCATGATTCCTATCTGAAAAGATACTGTAAGAAAGGGGGAAAACACAAAGCAAGAAAATAATAATAAAAAGAAAAGACGCAGAGAAATCAGAAGCCATAGTCTCTGTGGCCTGAACATTTCTTTTCGCTGCCATTTCATTTCTTAAAACTGTGATAATATAATTCTAAATCAAGTAAATGTCATCATTCCTAAACATGCAGAGGAATGTATTTAACCACTTGCCGACCGCACGCTTATACCGTGCGTTGGCAAAGTGGCAGCTGCAGGACCAGCGACGCAGTACTGCGTCGCCAGCTGCAGGCTAATTAATCAGGAAGCAGCCGCTCGCGCGAGCGGCTGCTTCCTGTCAATTCACGGCGGGGGGCTCCGTGAATAGCCTGCGGGCCGCCGATGGCGGCTCGCAGGCTAAATGTAAACACAAGCGGAAATAATCCGCTTTGTTTACATTTGTACGGCGCTGCTGCGCAGCAGCGCCGTAAGGCAGATCGGCGATCCCCGGCCAATCAGCGGCCGGGGATCGCCTCCATGTGACAGGGGACGTCCTGTCACTGGCTGCACAGGATGGATAGCGTTCTGTGCAGCCTCGATCGCCGGGGGGGCAGCAGGTAGGAGAGGGAGGGGGGAATTTCGCCGCGGAGGGGGGCTTTGAGGTGCCCCCCCCGCAACACCCAGCAGGCAGAAGAGATCAGACCCTGCCAGCACATCATCCCCATAGGGGGGAAAAAAGGGGGGCAATCTGATCTCTCTGCCTGCTACCTGATCTGTGCTGGGGGCTGCAGAGCCCACCCAGCACAGATCAGTAAAAACAGCGCTGGTCCTTAAGGGGGGGTAAAGGGTGGGTCATCAAGTGGTTAAAGAGGAACTTAGCTGAATGTAACGTAATGATTGCTTATACTTTACAATATTAATTTACTAGTCGACCTAAACCCATTTAAAAATGGGCTCTAAGTGTGTCATCGCCGCCACAGCACTCGCCCGCCACATGCGTGCTCACACACGCCCACCCCCCTGGCCCTGCGTCATCCTCCTAGCTCTAGGCTGTGCGTCCCTGTTGCCCTAGCAACCACATGGACAGCGCAGAGCGAGCCGGCAGAACTGCGCACACATGCGCAGTTCAGTTTTCACAAGGACACAGGGACAAATGATGACGCAGGGACAGTTAGGGATTATTATATAGGATAAATTATTTAGTCAGTGTTTGCCTATTGTAAAATATATTTGTCACCCTGATTTACAGTCTTACAGTGGGATGCGAAAGCTTGGGCAACCTTGTTAATCGTCATGATATTTCTGTATAAATCGTTGGTTGTTATGATAAAAAATGTCTGTTAAATATATCATATAGGAGACACACACAGTGATATTTGAGACATGAATTGAAGTTTATTCGATTTACAGAAATCGTGCAATAATTCTTTACACAATTTGGGCACCACAAAAAATAAATGAAATCAATATTCAGTATATCCTTCTTTTGCAGAAATTACAGCCTCTAAATGCTTCCCGTAGGTCTGGATTCTGGTTGAAGGTATTTTGGACCATTCCTCATTACAAAACATCTCTAGATCATTCAGGTTTGATGGCTTCCGAGCGTGGACAGCTCTCTTTAATTCACACCACAGATTTTCAATTATATTCAGGTCTGAGGACTGAGATGGCCATTCCAGAATGTTGTACTTGTTCGTCTGCATGAATGCCTTAGTGGATTTTGAGCAGTGTTTAGGGTCGTTGTCTTGTTGAAAGATCCAGCCCCGGTGCAGCTTCAGATTTGTCCCTGATTCCTGGACATTGGTCTCCAGAATCTGCTGATAATGAGTGGAATTCATGCGTCCCTCAACTTTGACAAGATTCCCAGTCCCTGCACTGGCCACACAGCCTGACAGCATGATGGAACCACCACCATATTTTACTGTAGGTAGCAGGTGCTTTTCTTGGAATGCTGCGTTCTTTTTCCTCCATGCATAACACCCCTTGTTATGCCCAAATAACTCAATATTAGTCTCATCAGTCCACAGCACCGAATTCCAAAATGAAGCTGGCCTGTCCAAATGTGCTTTAGCATACCTCAAGCGGCTCTGTTTGTGCTATGGGCGGAGAAAAGGCTTCCTCTGCATCAATCTTGCATACAGCATCTCCTTGTGTAAAGTGCGCCGAATGGTTGAACAATGCACAGTGACTCCATCTGCAGCGAGATGATGTTGTAGGTCTTTGGTATTGGTCTGTGGGTTGACTCTGACTGTTCTCACCATTCGTCACTTCTGTCTATACGAGATTTTTCTTGGTCTGCCACTTTGGGCCTTAACCTGAACTGAGCCTGTGGTCTTCCATTTCCTCAGTATGTTCTTAACTGTGGAAACAGACAGCTGAAATCTCTGAGACAGCTTTGTGTATCCTTCCCCTAAACCATGATTGTGAACAATCTTTGTCTTCGGGTCATTTGAGAGTTGTTTTGAGACCCCCATGTTGCTACTCTTAAAAGAGGAGGGAAACTTACAATTGACGCCCTTAAATACTCTTTATCATACTTGGATTCACCTGTGTATGTAGATCAGGCGTCACTGAGCTTATCAAGCCAATTTGAGTTACAACAATTAGTTCTAAAGGTTTTAGAATCAATAAAATGACAACAGTGCCCAAATGTATGCACCTGCCTAATTTTATTTAAACAATTATTGCGCACTTTCTGTAAATCCAATAAACTTTATTTGACTTTTGTGTCTCCTATATGATATATTTATCTGACATTTTTTATCGTAACAACCAACTATTTATACAGGAAAATCATGACGATTAACAAAGTTGCCCAAACTTTCGCATCCCACTGTAACTGCTTCCGGATGGCGGTTATTGAATTCTAAGCCCTGTTTTGATGCTCTAATACCTGCTAAAGCATAGATTTCACATCACTGCCGCAGTGCGTTCTCGCCACTTTCGCTGCTCCTGTCAATCTCTTCGCTGTCTCCCGCCGCAGCTCACTTGCCCTCCCAACTCTATGACGGCAGAGCCCTGTGAGCCGGTCAGGGGCCAATTTTATTGGCTCCTGACCCTGTCATCAATTAAAGCATCTCCCATTGGCTTACAATGATTACACGGTCAGGAGCCAATGCAAGCGGCTACTGACTGGCTCACAGAGCTCCGCTGTCATAGAGACTGCAGAGTGGGTGGCCTGAGGCGATGGGAGTGTGGCATGGATGGAGGTCGCGGTGGGTATGTGCGGCAATTCATCATTATGCAACGTTTTCTGGTACCAGTGGTCTCTGGTCCTTAAAGAAAAGAAGTTATACATACCTGGGGCTTCCTCCGGCCCCATAAGCGCTGATCGATCCCATGTCGCCGTCCAGCGCTGCCCGCAGCTATGAGAGCTGGGACCCCGCTCTGTCGCCAGTTGGAGCCAGTCTAGCGTAGCAGAGGTGCGCTCTTTGCGTATCTCTGCAGCACTGTATGGAGCGATACATAGAGGGCGCACTTCTCCTGCGTAGCCCGGCTCTGATGACGTCACTGACGGGTGCCGATTCTCGTGGTTGCGGGCAGCACTGGACGGCGACGTGGGATCGATCAGAGCGTATGGGGCTGGAGGAAGCCCCAGGTATGTATAACTTATTTTCTTTACAGGATCTCTGGTTCCCTTTAAGGAGGCAGAGACTGCTGGTACTTAAGGGGTTAAATATATCACAGGTGGCAACATCTTTACTGCTAGCAAGAAGCATCACTGCAGAATGTTTGTTGTGTGTGCTGAAGAAGTAACAACACCTGGTCTCCCATAGTGCTTTGGGGTAGAAAGCTGCATAACTAAATAGCCAGGGCTAAACATCATTGGGAGGGTAGAGTTAAATAAGTGTTTGTGATGCTGAAATCAGGATAATTGATGTAATATTGTGTATATCGTAAATAATGTATTACATTCTACTATATGTTGTTGTGGTGCGGTTTTAATGCAATATAGCACATACATCTTTATTATTTATTATTAATATTATTATTATTATCACTTATACTTTATTTCTATCTCTTTACAGGTCATAGAGAACAATGCCCCTATATTGTTAAATATAGTCTATTTAAACATGCATACTCATAAGTGACAGTAAGCTGCACCTGATGATCCTTTATGTCAAGTGAAACATCTAGTGCATCCCATGTGATGAAAGTGTTTTTTTTTTCTTTTTGCTTATGGGAGCTAATAAGATTTCAATATTTCATACTGGCCGTATGGCATCTATAGGCATTCCCTTCAAAAAATGCTTTCACTTGTAATAGAAAACTGTTTTTCTTCCTGTTCATGTTATGCTAAAACATTTTAATAGAAAAAACATTAACAGCTGCTAAAAATTCCTAAATAGTCAAATTTGTCTCTTTTTATTCAATCTCCTCTCCCATTGCATGGACATAAATGTACCCAGCAACAATAGATTGAGAATTAGTGGAGATGGAGTAATGCCTCATTAAAGGTTTGATTGCTTCAATAATGACTGCATTAACTGCACAGCCCCAATGAGTTCTTCAGAGCTGCTGCAAAATCAATGTTCATACTAATGGTTTTACCTCTCTATGATCAGGCTGTCTGTGCCAACTCCCTTATTTAACAGGCCTGCTAGAACAATGCCATAAAAATGAGAAAACAGGCCCTGGAATAAAAGCACAAGGGGACTGCATGCTATAGGAGTATTAATTATGTTACCCTTGGAAAATATTTCTAAATAAAATGAAACAGGGAATATTATTGTATTCAATTGTTTTCTTACAATACTTATTCTTGGGCATTAACCCATTCAGGTTCCGTCGTTTTCACGTGAGAAATGTTCACCTCCCAATCATTAGCCTAGAACTTTATCACTACTTATCACAATGCACTGATCTATATCTTGTTTTTTCCGCCACCAATTAGGCTTTCTTTGGGGGGTACATTTTGCTAAGAGCCACTTTACTGTAAATGCATTTTAACAGGAAGAATAAGAAAAAAATGGAAAAATTCATTATTTCTCAGTTTTCAGCCATTATAGTTTTAAAATAATACATGCCTCCATAATTAAAATTCGCGTATTGTATTTGTCCATATGTCCCGGTTATTACACCGTTAAAATTATCTCCCTATCACAATGTATGGCGACAATATTTTATTTGGAAATAAAGGTGCATTTTTTCCATTTTGCTTCTATCACTATTTACAAGTTTAAAATAAAAAAAATATAGAAATATTTCATCTTTACATTGATATTTAAAAAGTTTAGACCCTTAGGTAAATATTTACATGTTGTTGTTTTTTTATTGTAATGTTTTTTTTTTTTAATACTAAACATTTTATTTGGGTACTTTTGGGAGGGTGGGAGGTAAACAATAGATTTATAATGTAAATGTGTGTTAACTCTTGTTTTTTTTTTTTCAGGTGTAGTATTACTTTTTGGCCACAAGATGGCGGCCATGAGTTTGTTTACATGACGTCACTCTAAGCGTACCACGAGCTTAGAGTGACGCATCGGGAAGGAGACGGCCAGAAAAAGCTCAGCTTCCGAGAGAAGCTGTCGCTTTTTCAGCGGGGGAGAGGAATCAGTGATCGGGCTCCATAGCCCGATACATTGATTCCTTGGCTACCGAATCCGCGGCCGGAAGTGCGCGTGCACGCGCACGATCGGCCGCGGGGGTGTGCGGTAACGCGCATGGTTCCTGGACGTAGAAACTACGTCCAGGAACCAAAATAGGTTAATGCACACCTGAACTCAGAACTTTCTCTCTGCTCTAAAAGATAAGCACCAGCATAATAACATTCATAGTAAAAATGTTACAGCTGATACAAATACTGCAATAAATCTGCAGTGTGTCTACTTCCTGTTTTCATCAACGCAGACATAACATCCTGTGTTTACAAATTAGCTGGTCTGCCGAGGCAGCAGAGATTCCTGAGCGGACATGGCTGGGAGATTAATTTACAGTTGGGATTAGTCACAGAAGAGGGGGAATTAGTAAGGCTAAACTCTCTAAATACATACAGGGTGCATTTCTCTACATTTTTCTTCTGTCCTGTGCAAGAGTTCAGATCCACTTTGAGAAATAGAGCCTTGTGCACACCAGAGGAGTTTTTCAGAGCGTTTTGAGTTTTTGAAACCTCTTGCTAATGTTATCCTATGTGTCTGTGCACACTGGAGTGATGAGGTTTTGTAAAAAACTCCCATAGCATTGCATTGGGAAGGGCTTTTGAAACCTCTAGCGTTTGGGCGCTAGAGGTTTCAAAAGCTCTTCCCAATGTAATGCTATGGGTTTTTTTTTTACAAAACCTCATTGCTCCAGTGTGCACAGACACATAGGATAACATTAGCAGCAGATTTAAAAACTCAAAACGCTCAGAAAAACTCCTCTGGTGTGCACCAGGCCTAAGGGTGCATACCGACATGCGACTAGAGTCGTTTAAAACGATCGTTACCGACGGCATTGCCCGACGATCATTCGTAAAAAGTGCACGAACGATCATTAAAACGACCGACCAACGAGATATGTCGTTGGCAAAGAACGATCCATTCTGCCAGATCTTTTCCAACGACCATCTTTCAAAAAGTAATGTCTGTACAACGATCGGTCGTTGATCGTTCGTTCTTAAAGCTTTGCACATGCTCAAACAGTTCTTTTTGACACTTGTGTTTGAAATCAGTTTATACATCATGTTGCGCACGCAACGCTCGTTCCAAGATCGTTCGTACACGAACGATGTTCAAAGTAGCCTTTCTTCAAACGATACCTCCTTTAACATCGTTCGTCGTTCAGAATGAACGATCGTTATCGTATGTCTGTGCGTACCCTATGACACAGCAACCAACTAAAGATATGGTAAGGCAATGGAAGGGCCTTTAATGATTCCTTTATGTGCCAGAAGTAATTTTCCTACAGAATGCAAGACATACAAGCACACAGTGGTGTAGCTAGAGATCGTGGGGCCCCATAGCAACACTTTTATGGGGCCCTCAAATGTAGGTACTCTTAGGCTGGTTTCACAGTGGGACGTTAAAGTCCCATGTTACAGCAGCCAGTAACGCAGCCTAACTCACAGCACTGTAAAATCAATGGGCTGTTCACAGTGCCCACGTTGCGTTACATAGTTACGCAGCACGTTTAAACAAAGTGCTGCATGCTGTACGTTATACTGGGCTAAGCCGCGTCAGACTGTTTGCACATGCTCAGTGAAGTTGGAGGAGGAGGTCTCAAATGATTCGAATCCGTAAAAAGATCCGGACTTCCTATCACTAACCTGGAGCGGCTGCTTTAAAAGCTGCATAATGCAGCTCAATCTGACGTCCAACTTCAACACCACCATGCGTTGCGTTAGGGGCACGTTATGCGACCATAATGTCCCCTAAAACGCAAAGTCTTGGTGGGAAAGTAGCTGAAAGCAATGCCACCTGTCCCTCCCCTATGGATATGAGTTAACTGGCAATTTACATTATTATGCAATCAACATTGCACAAAGTTCATGGGCACTGAGAAAAGTTAGAGGGTGGAGAAACACAAGAAAGTTAATGATGGATACAAAACCACCTGGGCTCCCTCTGCTCCAGGGCCCCATAACAGCTGCTATGGCAGCTCTGGTTATTGCTATGCCCCTGCAAGCACAGTCAGGCCTTGTACACATTGCGTTCAGCTCACGTGTCCGTCCACGGTCGGCTTTTTTTCCACTTTTTTAAAGTGTTTTTTGGTCATTTGCTGCGCGTTTGCTTGTTTTTGTGGCCATTTTTGTAAGCACTTTTGCAGAGCCCTTCTGTCTACATTGTATTTTTTTTTTTTTTTTAAACAGCTCACGCAATCACTTGCCAAAGTGATTTTGTGAGCGTTTTGCATTTTCCTATACCTTCCATTGAGGCAAATCGCCTCAAAAATGGCCCATGCAGCGCTTATCTGAGCGGATCGCAAACAAATCGCTCTGATATGAACTCTCTCATAGAGAATCATTGCACAAGCGCTTAAAATTTTACAAAAACGCCTGTAATGTGAAGGGAGCAATCACACTAGTGCATTTTAGCAGTATTTGGTCGCAATGTGAAATCACATGTGAAAACACATATAATCATTTGATGAGTCCGCTGTGTTTTCAGAGGCATCTACGATTCTGCATAGTGTTCAAAAAACATGCACTACATCTCTGCATAATACATGCAGTTCCTCACTGAAAACACTGGTAACTGCTTTGAAAAAAGTGCATGCGACAAAACGCATACAACATATAGTGCAGCAAAATACTTGCAGGGTATCCTCTGCGGTTCTCACAGACACAAGTGTGATTGCTCCAAAAGGCAGTCATACTTAATCCTGCAAATTCCAGCTCGGTATTTTTGCATTTCCAATTCTGCGTTCTGCAATTTTTGGGGCGAATTTTGGATTCGATTTTGCATATGCATAACAATGAAGTTAATTTACATGAAATTGTATGTAATTACCTTCAAAATGGCAAATTCTTTTAGGTGTTTCTAATGACTTACATTACATGCAAAAAATGCACTGCTATGCAATTTAAAAACAGGATAAATACAAGCAGAGTAATTGGATTCCAAAAATTACCCATCACAAGTAAAAAATTGTAATGACATTGACTTGCATTAGATGAGTGGCAAAACTGAATTCGCAAAAATGAAAACCGCACGCAAATTCTGCTATAGGCAAACTGCCCCTGATGCAAAGAAGGCAGATGCATCTGTCAGGGCTGGAACCCACTAGGGAATTTTTGGCAGCGTTTTGGGATCGCTGACAATCGCTGACGATTCCCAAAAATGCTTTGCCAATGAAAGTAAGTGAGTATCAGTGTAATTGCGATTAGGGGTAATCACAATCGCAGGACATGCTGCATTTTGAGCGCATTATCGCTCAACGCAAAGTATATAAGCACTGCATAAATCGCTTATCAAAGCAATTATGCAGCACTTTGGGGGGCCAAGCGATCGTGTTTAAAATAAAACTTTAAATTCTTACCTGGTGTCTTGATTTCATTCTTCTGTCCGTAGCTCCGTCCCGTAAGGCTGCTTTCACAGTGGGACGTTACAGGCGCACGTTAGTGCAGCCTGTAATGCAGCCCCACCGCACAGTAATGAAAAATCAATGGGCTTGTTCACACTGCCCATGTTGCGTTACATTGTAACGCAGCAAAGTGCTGCATGCTGTGCGTTATGCGCGGCTAAGCCGCGTTAGACTGTTTGCACATGCTCAGTCATGTTGGGGAGGAGGGGAGAGCGGCTGGGCACATGGCTAATTAATATTCACTGCACTCAGTGACGTGCAGTGTTTACTTCCTGGAGCGGCCGCTCTGTGCAATGATTGGCCGGGCGGGACCATGTGATGCCGCATGCGTCCAAGTGTACGCATCACGGCATCAGGGACGCCAGAGTGAGCTGCACAACGCGTATGTGCCCTATAATGTCCCCTAAACGCAACATCCTGGTTTATAACTAGCCTAAAGGAAGAGGACACAGACACTTCTTTGATTGGTCCTAGAGAAGCACCTATGACTTCTTCTTTTAGAGGGTGGGGCTACGGACAGAAGAAGGATACCGGATAAGTACAATAAAGTTTTATTTAAAAAAAATGAATCGCATATCGGAAGTGCTGTACAGTTTACGGTACAGTGCTTCCAAGTGCCAGGGAATCACAATCGCCCTAGAAATTGCTGCACACCGAGCTGCGGTGATTTTAAAGTGCTGCAGCAATTCCTAGTGGATTCCACGACTGGGTGTTGCAGCATATATTTAGAAAAATATTACATACATAATCAATAAGTCTACCAGCACTCGTCACTCTTTGAAATATGTTGTGCTGCAGCAGTCATGTAACTGCTATGGACATCGCTGCCCATAGCACTATTTTTATCAAACGTAGTTAGATAAAAAGTGTGATAGCCTCAAAGTGATAATTGCAGGCTCCAGCAGCTCTCTCTGGAAAATCTACGCTCATCTTAAAAATTAAAATATGCCTGCAAGTCCCTATTGAGAATTCAAGGCTCATTTGTTTATTTCCATATGTTTTTAAACATCTTAATGATTTTACACTTTTATATTTTGCAAGCTCTGCATTTTAAATTAGCTACAGAGCTTGAAATATAAGTTTGTAATTAGAAAAAAAACTGTCATCCAGATCAACCTATCCTGAGTTTCTACAGAATGTACAGACTTTTTAATGGAAAATCAGTTATTAATATAAAAAAAATGAGTAAACAAAATTGTTGGGACTCACTGTACAATTCCACATATATTGTTAGCCAGTTTTGTTGTTTGTGTATTTTTTTTTTTTATAGCTATACCTGCAGGTGCATGGCTTTCTAATTCCGTAGTAATACAGTGCATATAAGCACAAATAGTGATTGCCATAATCCCAACCAAGCTGTATAGTATGTGATAGTTCACTTAAGAACGTGAATAATTAAAACTCCTGCGCTTTAACAAAAATATTGTTAACCTTGAGCGTACACATTTTTTTTTAATTAAAACATAAGCATAAAAAAAAATGACAACATACTCCCTGGATTGAGAACAAACATAAGATTACACACCCCGCAGGAACACTGATAGCTTATACACTTGCCATTTTTGCTAAGTACAGGAAGCAGTATGATATCTCCCCTTGGCCATCACCCCTGCTGCCTTTGTTGGCTAATCCTCTGCTTACGGGCAGTGCCCCCGGACATGGGTTCCTGCTTTGGAGAGAACTCTCAGAAGTGCGTGCAATGCACTTGATTAAAGATGCAGAATGGACCCTATTGTGCCAGGTAGAGGCACATCTAAACGTGCCGCGCTTCGATATGTGGAGCCTCATTCGACTTGGCCATTTTTTATTGGCAGTAGGTAAAAAACTGGACTTTTTGAGAAGCCTTACTCCATTTGAGAAGCTTTGTAGAGGGCAGGGAACATGTAGAGGAACCACCTCCCAGATATACAGTATGCCTTGTTGAATGGTGAGGAAAACCCAGCCGGGTCCATTAGGGCTAAATGGGAGAGAGATTTGGCAAGGTCGTTTCAGATAAACAATGGAAGAAGATTCTTCTGTTTGTTCATAAGTCTTCTGTTGCCTCAAAAACACAAGAATCTAATTACAAATGTTTTACCAGGTGGTACTATACGCCTGATAGACTTAATAGAATCTTTCCAAACACTTCCCCTATGTGCTGGCGTTGTAACAGACGCAGAGGGACTCTCCTGCATATATTTGGGAGTGTGAACTGATGTCCACATTTTGGGATGGGGTAAAGAAATATATCCACAGAATAGTGGGATTGGACCCACCGGCTGATCCCGCCTTTTATTTGTTACACAATAACACTTGAAGTACTAAAAGATATAGAAGGTCACTCTTGAGACATTTAATCAATGCCATCAAGATCCTTGTGACTAGGAGATGGAAGACGACCCTCCCCCAGAGATTGGTTCTTGGAAATAGAGGCTATGATGAGAATGGAGGACATCATGCACACAATGCAGGGCCAAAGTGGGACATTTTTGAGTACATGGGCCTCCTGGATAGAGTTTAGAGTCTCAGGGGAATTCTTGCAGATGATGGTCCAATAGGCAACCCTGACATTGAGGGGGGACAAATGGGAAAAGATAGGACTGGGGGGGGGGGGGGGCAGAGCTGGTGCGCTGCTCGGACTGTTACTGGGTCTCTCTGGGGGAGATAGAGAATTTCTTCTTTTTTGTTTTTTTTGTTTTCTTTTTTGTGCTGTTGTTTTCCCCCAGTGCCTCTGCCCTGGCCCCTTCCTGGGGGGTGGGGGAGGGAGGGGTGCTGTAGCAAATTCGGTTTTACTAACTTTGGGGACCTGTATATCAGGCAGGTATCAAGGGTTCAGCATATGATGCAGACTCAGGGTTGGTCGCTGGGAAGACTAGAGAACTATAACTTTTATGTGTGTTGTTTTTGTTCGTTGTTGTTTTAGATTCTTTCTTTTTTTTGTACAAATTTTTTTTTAAAATTTAAATAAAGATTATTTAAAAAAAAAACAACATATGAATAAAATATATAAAAATACTTATCCGGTCCATCAACATTCAGCTGCAGTTAGCCCATAAACGGGTGGCTCTCGGAGTAGTTTATTAGTCTTAGAGCTGGCTTTTGGGCAAATAAACAGACGAGTGAGAGTGTGTGCACAGTCAGTGTGGAGGCAGTTTGGTTGGATGTGTGGAGGTGAGACCAGATTGATTGTCCTGTATGCAAAGCAATGTAACTGCAGCTGAATATTGATGGAACGGATCAGTATTTTTATACATTTTATTCTTTATGTCTATATGTTTTTAATAAAAAATATTTTGTACACTTAAGTTTCTTTGTTAAGGCGCAGGAACTTTAATTATTCACTTTTCTAAAGCCAGTGGGGCAGGAGCAACCCCACAGTTTCCCCTGCAGCCAATCCATATCAATAAAGGAGCGCTACAACTAAATATATCTCTCACTAAAAAAACATGTGTAGTAAGTTACGCAAATTGCATAACATGCTAGATACATGTACCACATACGTTACAAATTACTCAAGCCTCGCAATTTGTATAATTTGCAGTGAAAAATTGTGTAAATGCTGATAATCTTAACATGCGCTATCTGCACACATTAACATGAACGTTCTTTAGTGAATCAACCCCATTGTGACTTATATGGCACTATGAACCTGGTGCACGAAACTTCTTTGGTGCCTTTAACACTTCTGTTATCTTGTTTCTTAAGATTATTAATTTACTGCTTTACGTGCATAAATTCATGTAAGTTCAAGAAACTTCACATCAATTGTCTGACATGGAATTATGCCTTGTCGGAGGGGCAAGACATCCCCAAAGGCCTTATATTAATTTTTTGCCACCACTCCTAGCCCAAACGTATACCCCTGCTGCACCATCCAGCCACATTTATAAGTATAGGCAGGGCCAGTGGGATAACATCTGTTAAGATGTTAAATAAAGATCTTACATGTTTCGTCTACCGACTCATCAGACGTTTTTACCGGTCACGATATTTTAAATAAACTAGTATGGTTTTACACTATGTGAGGCATTTGTTTTGAGGTTTGTACGCTTGAAGACATATACGCTGTGAAAAGGAGAAAGTGGTGGCAAATCGTTATCGGTGTGGTGGGGGACGGCCTGAAGTGTCCCAAGGCTTTACTAGACCTGAGTGGAGGTCTTTCTATCCGGTGAGTGTCAGCTCACGGGGTGTTGGTGGAGGTAGTAGGAAGAACTAGGAAAATAGCGTAAATCACCGAGAAGATTAGCCATTCAAAAACCTTTTTGAAAGTGGATGTGGACTACACAAAGTGTATATGAACTATTGGAGCATATAGTGTGTAAAGTTGTGTAGCGCTGCCTTCTGCAAACATTTTATACTTCCTCTACTCGCCGCGTCACTGCCTGCAATGCCGCCCTCCGAAGTATAGAGGGCGGCATTGCAGGCCGTGACGCGCCAAGCAGAGGAAGTGGAGAGAAGGTAAGCTCCCCGCTCGCTGCCTGCCGCTATACATTGTAACAAGTTTTGCGCAAACTAGCTAGAGGGGTAGCGGGATGGGGGACCCAGATGAGGGGGGGGGGATGACTCCACTGACCGCTGCCACACCCATCCTGCCTGCTATACCCCTCCAGCATGGTCACTGCCTCTCCCCCCACAGCTGGGCATACGTTTCCACGGACTGGAAACGTATGCTACAAAAATGCATTTTCTGGAAAAAAACCGGGGGAGTAAAAAAAAATTTTGAAAAACAGATCCGTTTGAAACGGATCCGATCCTGAGCGGACAAGCGTGGACCTAGCCTTACTGGCACACAACTGAGATGGAGGAGCCAAGTATGGTCACTTGGAAAACAGGTACTCCAATAATTTTGCCTGATAAAGCGAGTTAAGGTGGCCATACATGGTACTATTTTTCATTTTTTTTTTCGATTAGATAATTTAGTTCGATTATTCCGTTAGATCGAATATAAAGATTTTTCCAGCATGTCCGATCAAAGTTTTCTCGAAAAAATGGGATAATCGTTCGAATTTCTTGATCGAAAAAAAAAATATTTTCAACTTTCATTCGACTCAATCATTTAGATCGAATAAACGGGAAAATCGAACATTTTTATTGTATCATGTATGGGCACCATTACAGTTTTCAGTTTCAGTGTATCTTTCAAAACATATTATAAACTAATATTATAAACTCATTTTATTCTTTTGTGTAATAGTTTCTAGTTGTTATGTATGCAATTTATTGGCACTTTACAAATCAGAAGATGATGATAATAATAATAACAACAAAGGGTCATCAGTATTTAAAGATAAATTGCAATAGCTAAAGGAATACTTCTGGGGTACACATCTTATACTCATCCTTTAAAGCCAATGGGTACCGGATTAAAAAAGAAAAAGTCAGATACTCACCTAAGGAGAGGGAAGGCTCGGTCCTAATGAGCCTTCCCCCTCCTCTCCCGGTGCCCTCGGTGCTGCGCTGGCTCCCCCCGTTCGCGTCCGCCGCCGCAGGGACTTCGGAGGTCTTCGGGAGCACTCGGGCTTCCGAAGACGGGCCACTCCATACTACGTACGCGTGAGTGCGTCCTAGAGGGCGCTCGCGCATGCGCAGTATCGTGTGGCCACGTCATAGGGAGCCCGAGTGCTCCCGAAGGCTTCCGAAAGCTCCCGAAGGCATGCGGAAGTGGCAGTATTTGACCGAACTGGTCGAATACTGCCACGGGGGATCCTGCGTGGGACCGGGCACCGGGAGAGGAGGGGGAAGGCTCATTAGGACCGAGCCTTCCCTCTCCTTAGGTGAGTATCTGACTTTTTATTTTTTAATCACTTTAAATAGAAATACTTTGGAAGATTTAGGATTTGTTAAAGATTTCTTTACATTCATCAAACAATATTTGTTGCATACCTGGCTGCGACCCATCACAATACTCTTCTTTTCCAAGTCTAGAAGCTGGAACAACTCTTCTACTGCCTGTAGAAAATAAAACAAACAATTGTGTGCTTTTTATAGTACTATTACAAGGCCACCAAAGATTCTAGCTTGATTTGGCTGGACACCCAGAGAATACATCAACCTCTTACAATACATAAAACCCACCACCAGCTCTGGCCAGGTACATCCTGACCACCATTTTTTTTAACAATTACTCTGCAAAAGTAACAAAAAACAATATCATATGTTCCCTAATGAGGCAAGAAGAAGCTCTGCTAAAACACATGGCCCATATGCAATTAACTTTTTCTCCTTAGTTTTCTCCTAGGAGATAATTTTTTATCATTGCTTTTCAGCATTTTTCAATTTAAAAAAACACAAAAAATACTATCAACATTATTTTGAGCATTCATTTTCTTGCTTGCTGGTGATTTAAAATGAATTTTATTGATAAGTTGTGAAAATATCACCTAGGCAAAAAATCAGGTGAAAAAGTAAATTGCATATGGGCCATTGGCCCTTAATTCACTTTTTAGAGAGGAGAAAGGCCTGGATAGCACAAGGGTGATAATTGAAGTTTCTAGCACCCTAAGGGTGTACGTATTATGGAGCTGCTGGTGAGCTGGGAGCAGGGTGTGCGACTACCACTAAAATTCCCGGCGATGGCCCATTCCCCAAATTATTCTTGCACAGGGAATGAAGCATAGCACTAGTACCCAGCTGCGTTGCTCGGTGCTGAGCGGCAGGAACCAAAGTGACCTGCTTCACCCTAAGGGCCTAGAGAAAGTGAATCACATACAGAAATCATAAATCCAAAAATAATAATATATAATAATCAATATCTTTTGGATTAAATAAACCAAAAAATTATTCATTTAAAAATATGGTGGACAAAAAACTGAGCAACAATGGGCTTGATTCACAAAGCGGTGCTAACTGTTAGCACGCCTGTGAAAACCCCCTTAGCACGTCTAAACGAGCTTTTCGCGCGCAAAACTTTATACGCGTAAAACTTTACGCGCGCACTGCACAGAGTGCAGGGCGCTACGTGCGAAGTGCCCATTAAAGCCTATGGGACTTAGCGCACGCATAGGACTTTGCGCGCGTAAAACTTTGCGCGCGATCTGATTGAGAAAACCGGTGCTAACCTACTTAGCACCCTGGTTAGCACGTCTAAAGACTTTAGACGTGCTAAGTAGGTTAGCATCGCTTTGTGAATCAAGCCCAATGTGTCCACTAATGGCATTCTACACTCGTATAAAGATATAACTGTAGTTTTACTTTTAAAGCAGTTAGACAAACACTTAATAAATACTGACAATGTTAAATCACTCTAAATTTGTAGTCTATAATCTATACAATTTGTTACAATATTTATCTTCACAAATTTAAACTGACACTTTTTCTGTCTTCTTGAATGAATTTGATACCAACAGAGGCATTGGCAACAAACAAATGAAAATCCTCAATAAGCCATACACACAGGTATTGACAGCTTTGCCCAGTACAGCATTTGGAAATGTATTATTCATAGGTGAAGCGACTTTAATAGCTCTTGAATATTTAGCAGTGTTCCCATTTAATTAAATAACACAACTACGGTCTAAGCAAAAATCTGTTCAAAAATAAGGATTATCCACAATTCCCTGTGCAGTCATAAAGAGTGTTAATACCAGCAAAATATATTCCATTTTTCAGAGGATAGCACAATATCTAAATGGTTAGCACTCTTGCAGCTCTAGAGATTTAGGCTGGATTCTCACCAAGGACACTGTATACATAGAGCTTGTAAGTTCTCCCCAAGTTTGCATTGGCTGTCCTTCAAAAATATACTAGATCATTAACTGACTTTAAGCTAAAAATGGCTTCTTGTGAGTGGTAAGGGCAAGATCACCCACTGCAATGGTAACTACAATCACAGTTGGCTGAGGATTTACAAGTAAATTGACACTTGAAATACTTATGTACTATTATTTTGAGCAGTGAAAATTAAGTATTTTCACATAGATTTAGTCTGTTTGAGGAATAATGAATGTTGTGATAGGTTCAATTATTTTCTCTATAGGAAGTACATGAGATCATATGCTATGTAAACATATAAAATACACTGAGCAATGTTATTAGTGACAAACATGAATTAGTATAATTATATTTTTCATAATGTAGACTATAACACCTATTCCAATTGCTGCCTTAGATCTTATACAACCATTATCAACAAACCTGTCTCATGAATATGTAAAGACAAGACAAAGAACATTTATAACATGCTTTTCTACTTGCAGACTCAAAGAACCAGAGCTTCAGCCACTAGGATGCGCTCTATAGAAAGTAGCAGTGTTAGGAAATCTTGCTCAAAGGTCTATCCACTGAATAGGTGCTGGCTTACTGTCTGAACAGGAAGGGCTGAGATTTTAACCAAGGTCTCCTGTGTCAGAGGCAGAGCCCTTAATCAGTACACCATCCACTACCGTAATTTCACTAATTTCACTAATCACTTTAATTTCAAATGTTTGACTTTTAACCCTTTCTTGTAAATAGGTAGGGGCTAAAATGACCTCCTTCCTATATTTACCTGACATTCATCTGGGGATGTGTACATTTACAATAAATGTAAAATAAAAGATTTGGCATGAGTAGCCGATAGTATTGATATTGGTAATTTTATATTACCAATATTATACTATGAAAAAGTTACTGCTTGTGCCAAACCCATCCTAATCCCTTTTCTTACACTAACCCTACTACTCCTACTAAACCTAACAGTAAAATTCCTACTCCCGCTACACCTAACACTTTCCATCCTACTACCGCTGCACCTAACACTAACCCTTCCTCCGGCGCTACTCACTACCACTAAACCTACACTAACCTCACTGCCACTAATTCTAACACCAACCTTCCTATCCCTACACCCAACACTAACCTTCCTGCTCCTACATCCTTACTTACCAATGAAACGAGTATGTTTGCTAATCTTACCATCACAAGCTGTGACTAATCTATTGCAGAGTGCACTGAATCTTAGCACTCCGGTGTTATAATTTAAGTAGGCCTCAGTTACTTGGCCTGAGTTTTATGTAAAAGGCTTGTCCGCAGTGTATGTCTTTAAAATAAATAGAGGTTTTGTGATGCAGGCAGAGGCATCTCAGGGTCTGCGTGTAGCAGAGGATACACGCAGATACTGAGAACATGTTCCTAACAGAAGGCCATCGGCCACTCTGACCTCAACAGGAACAGAAAACATTGGCCATGTTTACTAAACATCCACGGTCCTGCATATAGGCCAAGTGCCTCATTGATTATTAATCGAGTAGGCGGGTATGATGACACCACGAGTGGGTCCACCAATAGACTGATATAGGGGGTGGCGAAGATGATGTCATATTCAACTCTTTCCTAGTCGGTATTAAATCTGGAGCGAGCAATGGGGAACTCACTTCTGCTTCTTCCTTCCGCACTAGCTCGCAATACTGACTGGAACCCAATTATTTCTTTAAGCATGTTCTTCCTTTATGTAATCTGATATAATGTCTGCTGTACATAGGTAGTTTAGTGGAACGTAGGTTAGCAAGAAGTGCCTGAGTGACTTCAGTAGGGAGTCTAATCATGAGCTTGTAACGCAACATGAAGATTGGCATGGCTAGGATATGATGAATGTATCTATCTGTATTTCTGTAGTCCTGAATAAATAACGTAAACATTTAAGAAGCCTGAGAAAGTCTATCTACTGTTTGCTGTGTGGAGAGTCAAGTGATCTCACAGTCTGTGAGACGATGGTGTCGAAGCAAGGTGATAAGAACAGTTTATAACAGTGGTGCCTGAAATCCTTCCCTGCCTAGCAAAACAGGCAGACGGGGCCGGGGCCGAAGGAAAATGGTTTCAAGATATTCCACAGCAAAACAAGCGGAATAGACGGACACGGACTGTAAAGCTTATCAAGCTGAGACTGATAAGCTGGTGTGAGTAGTGTGTGGGAGCCGAGCACACACGGGCACGGGCTGCAATTCGGGGAAACCAGCGGCGACACTCGTGGATGTTAAACTTTGACTGACAGTGCACATCAGTCACAGCCTAAACCGGATCACAGGTGACTGGAAGGCTCCGAGGCCGGCTGGCAGCTGCCGCTGGAGATTGATCCGCTGAGCCAGTGTGGGTACACAGAGCTGACGCTCAGTAGTTCCAGAGATCCACTCAGTGTCGTGGAAAGTTGCCAAAAGCTGGTCGAATTCGCAGGCTTACAAAGTCTTCTGCTCAGGCAAGTATGTTTTACGTTGTTGTGTTGCATTATCTTTATTGTATGAGAGGAGGATAATGTGTTAATGTGTATATTCTGTGTTAATTGCAGCATGGTGGCTGCGGGCTTTTCTTCTCTCTCGCGCGTGGTGGGAGGGGGGAGGCTGCTTTCAGAGTTTAGGTGCTGGGGTTTTTTTTTCTTCGGATTCAAGCTTCCTGTGTTGTATATTTACGTAGTGGTTATCTCTGCATTTGTCTCAGGCATGTTTTTGCTGGAAAGAAGTCGATTGGGTTTTTTTTTTTTCTCTTCTCTTCTCTCCCCGTCTCTACAGAGGCTGGGAAAAAGGGGGGGGGGTCCCCCGCAGCAGGATATAAGCCAGCGGTGCTTCTGTTAGTACTGGATGGGAGGGAGAGGTGATAGAGAGGAGTGTAGTGAGAGGTGCAAGTTTATCTAGTTCCAGTCAGCGCCGCTAAAAGTTATATAGGTTTAATGTTGTAGTCATGTCAGACTGATAAATGTGCGTCTCAGAAGTATTAGCTGTTAATATGGTTTAGAGTTAAACTTGAGTAAGTTTGAGTTATGGCAGAGATAAACTGCAGATGTTTTGTGAGGAGAGAGAGGGTTCCACGTTCCTGGGTGATGCTAGGATGTAAAATATTTAGCATTGCAGCTGTGACGCGGTTGGTCTCAAGTTTGGCAAGCATCCCAGAGAGGATAGGTAGCGGAAGGCTGACTCTCGGTAAAAGGTATCGATGCTGTGTGTAACTATGCATAACAATGTTTGTTCTGTGTGTATTTTGTTCTTTCTCCTAAGATATAGGAAACGAGAGGCTGCTATGGGAGCAGCCATCTTAGCTGGCAGTCCAGGACTCAAAATGGCGGCAGTGGAGAGAGCCCGCCCCCGAGAGTCATGGCCCCCACACGTCATGGCAGGGGGGAGGAGGGGCTGGGGGATCCACGTCACGTCAGGCTGTGCTCGCGGCTCCGGGCAGAGCAGCTGAAAGGAAGGGGGGTAGAAATACAGAGACATTCTCCTGGGTGTCTCGGTTCTCAAAGTATTTCCCCAGAGCTTTTCCCTGGGTCCATGGAGAGGAATGCCAGAATAGGAAGTGTTTCCCAGCTAGGTGCAGGGACACACGTAACAGTGCAGATCAGGAAAGGGTCTGTACTGAGTTGCTTATAGGATTATTCCTGTAAGTGGGGCACCTTAATGGGTGGTGCAGCATAAGTTCCCAATAGGAAAGGGGGGACAGCGCATCAGGGGGGGGTGCCGGAGGTGGAAAAAAGGGAGTTGACCAATACGGGTTTCTGTCGCCGCTGTTGCAGAGCGGTAACGTTTTTTCCGGTTTTGTCGTGGACAGAGCCAGAGCTGGACTGGGAGGTCTATGCTGGGCTGGAGCGTTTTTTTGTGCGTTTTTTTTCGTCCACTGATTGGTCAAATATGTTTTTTCCAGCTCCTATCATTTGTAGCACAATGAACTAGGACTGACAGCAGTTCATGGGGCAATTATACAGATGATAGAATTGCCGTTTACAGAGTGACAGTGTATCAGTACGCTGTTTGCCATGTGACTACCTACCATGTGGGCATTCAGGGATCTGCATACAGGCATGCGACGCTGGTATGCTTAGCCCTGCACCCTGTGTAGTTTAAGTGCAAAGTGCTCCTTCCTACAGGGAGGCAGCCGTTTTTTTGTGAAGTCTGGGGGTGGGGCACGGCAAACATTGGTCAGAGGGTACAACACACAGAACTTCTAGCAGAGCTGGTATCGCGATGAAGTTCTAGATAAGTAAATGCGATAATGAGTAAGAGCATTGCAGGCTCACCTGCAAAGCAGCATCAGGTGTGGCATCCGTAATCTGTGCATGTGACGGCCACGCATGGACAGATAAGGGGGGATGTGGAGTGAGCTGCAATGGGGTGAGAGCTTCCAAAGGTGAAGCGAGCTTCCAAAGGTGAAGTCCGCGGGAGCATATTTTCAACAGGTAAGTACTGAGGATAGTACTGAGGTAGGGGGGTGAAGTTTAACTCCAATCTACCAATAAGAGTAAACAGAGTTCATGAGAACCATAAAGCAACGAGATCAATTACGGTATATATTGATCAATTTAAAGTGTAAAGAGTACAAGCCGCAGGGTGAATCCCAAATCATTAATAAGAATTGATTTGTTTGTATTTCGATTTCAGGTGTTTGGCAATATGGAATTGAGACAGCTGCAGTGCTGGCAGCAAAGCTGGAGATGTCAGTCGGATACGCGAAAGGTTCCAGATGCCAATCTAAGCTTGGAGAACAGCGAGATTCCTGAGATTGGAAAGAGACTAAAACACGAGATTCCTGAGATTGGAAAGAGACTAAAACACGAGATTTCGGAGATCGGAAAGAGACTAACAAAACTGTCTGAGCAAAGCATAATGCAAAGTGCTAATGTTTTTCTTTCCCAAGGGGGTGCTTGTATAATGAAGAGTACCATGCTGATGGTGATCCTAGGTTGCCATTCCGTCTTAGGAGAACGAAGAGAGGACATTCTCATGTATAATAAGGGGTTAATGAGAACACAAGTGCCAGGTGCAGACAAATTTCATGGCACAATGTGGGTGAAAGGTCTGAAGGGTCAGGTGTGCTGGAAGGGTGACGTGAACGGCAGTGTAAATCTGCTATTGAATGTCACACTCCCAGAATCGATGCACCGATCCAAAGTTTTGTTAAAAGGTACATTGCAGTACCATGGGTACATGCAAAAGGTGGAGTGTGTGATTCAGGGGTACCTTGTCTTGGTTATGCAGAGTGAGATGGTTCCAGATTGGAGAGGAACGAGTAGGAGGCGTCAATTCTCCTGCCGTAGAGACGCCGGGGACAACATCACACTCTGGAACTACCAACAGAGAGTGCCTCTGAAACAACTATACACACGTAAAGGCTGGAAAGCCGAGGGTTTGTGGCTCTCGAAACAAGAAGTAAAAATCGAGATCAAGCCACATTTCCAGGTGACAAAGAGGGTGGGGAGAGCGGTCCCGGGGGAGGGAAAGCCAACACAGGTAACATCCTCACTACAGGGGTCACCACATGAGACAATACCACACAGTCCATATTCCAGCACTTATCCTCATGCTAGATGGGTAAGTGAGGAGGTACTCTTAATCGAACGATTGCAGAGAGTACATTCTTCCCGACCTAAGGTACGCATTTTGCCCCAGGACATAAGGGGGGCAAAGGTCCAAACAGGACAGTTGGGAACAGAGTTTGTCATTGATATGCTAATCAATTTCCCAGAAGAAAGAGTACCTACCGTATTCTTCTGGGGAGGGCCACAAGGGTTAGCATGGGACGTGAGTTGGATGGATCCGGGGACCTTTTGGAGTAGAGAGGTAGAATCCTGGGATGCATCAGGTAGCACCCCGGGGACTCTCTATGACGGAAGGGTGATGGGACTAAAAAGGGGGAGTTTAAAAATAGCGCCCTTAGTCCGGGAGGATGAAGGACCATGGACATATGGTTTTTGCATCCCACAGTCCCTAGAGTTTAAGGGTCCAAATAGATCTTGCATAATGAGAAGGGGAACCGTGACAGTAAAAGTGGGGATTCCCCCAACGCCTAAAGCTCAGGTAGTCACCCTGTCAGGGACTACTCAGGAATCCCACCTACCGTCATGTGAGACACATCAGGTTGTAAAAAGTGGCCCTTTCCAGTTAAATCAACTGAGGGCGACTCCAGTGATCATGGAGGCCCAGCTTCAATTGATCACTTGGCAGATTAATTTAGAAGAGTGGGTAATATCTAATATATACCCTAACTGCAGCACTGTCACTGCCACCCTGGTACAGGCTTTTATGTCATGGGCACATTCCACGGGGAAAAGCGTAGCCAGAAGAAGGTCCTGAGATTTAACAGATACACTCTTGGGAGGAATGGGCGCTGGAATGGGGGTAGCAAACAGTGTAGGCATAGAAGGGATGACGGAGGTCATTCAACAATTAGGCACATTGGGACAACAGAATGTGGGTACCCAACACCATCTGAACTTGGTTTTGGAACAGTTAACACACAACACCTATAGAGTTCAGGGGTACACTCAAAGGCACATTCAAATAATTCTTCAGAAGATGATTGAACATGCTAGGGGTACTGCATGGGAGACAGCATGCCTGTCAATGCAGACCGAGTTAACAGCAGATTTTAAGATAATGGCTCAAGCCTTATCAGAAGGTAAAACTCCTTTACAGCTGAGACTTGACAAGGAGCGATTTGTCGATTTTCCGGGGGAAGGATCTTTTGCATGGAGGCACCGAGAGGTGTGGATAAACAAATGGATGGGGTTATTATTATTAATATTATTTAGTATTTATATAGCGCCGACATATTACGCAGCGCTGTACAGTGTATATATATATATATATCTTGTCACTATCTGTCCCTCAAAGGAGCTCACAATCTAATCCCTACCATTGCCATATGTCTATATTATGTAGTGTGTGTAAGTACTGTAGTCTAGGGCCAATTTTTGGGGGGAGCCAATTAACTTATCCGTATGTTTTTGGAATGTGGGAGGAAACCGGAGTGCCCGGAGGAAACCCACACAGACACGGAGAGAACATACAAACTCTTTGCAGATAGTGCCCTGGCTGGGATTTGAACCAGGGACCCAGCGCTGCAAGGCGAGAGAGCTAACCACTACGCCACCGTGCTGCCCGGGGGTGCGACAATTTTTTATGCACCGCTACTTCCTTAGTTCCTACCGGCGGAGAAACTCAGGTAGTTTTTCCAGTAGTATCCCTGGGTACACCTGTTTCCTCAACACATGTCTTACACCATGACCTGAGAGGTCAACGGTTTTTGGTGCTAGACGGGGAGGTGAAACAAGTAGATTTGTCATCATGCTGGCAATTCTCAGAGAGGTACCTGTGTTTGCCGGGGCAAGTCCGATTTAGTGAGGACGCCTGCTGGCTCAATAACACAGAGTGCACAGCTGCCATCCAAAAGATCCCTCCTAATGCCAAACCAATATCTCCGGTGGCTGAAGGAAAAGTGTGTTTTTTAAACATGAGGTCTAATGACACATTCATTGTACATTTTCATAATTGTTCCGATAGGGTTGGTCTTTTAAGGGGAACATATTGTGTGAGCGGAGATCCCATACGGATCAAGTCATCCAGGTTTGACTACATGATCCCTCAAATTGTGAGGAGAACTCTAAAGTTCAAAGCTCCACAGGAGGTGCCCATCCTGAGGGATAACACGCCATGGGACAAATGGGTACAGGTTTTGACACAAGATCACACTTTGTTACAACGGTTAAACAAACAGAACACTAAATTAGAGGTGATATTTCGTCATGATCAAGGCGATCTTAAAGAGGTTGAACACAAATATAATCAGGTGAGTTCCAGTCTGACCTGGTGGAAACGGTTTCTGGCAATATTCCAGGGACATTCGGACTGGGCCTCTGCAATTCAGAATTTCTTCCTACATCCACTGGTCATAGTGATGGGGGTGGCAATCTTGGGAATCATTATACAGGTGAGTTTGTGTGTAAAATTACGCAGACAAATTAACCTGGTCGAGAGATTGGTGCCTCATAAACAATCTCATGAACCCATATTTTCAAATTAAGGGATCTACAGGGTTACGGGTATAGGTTTAGTAGTACCTGTGATGGAGCTGATTGTATAAAGGCGCTCTTTTAGAAGGCACCTGGCCCTGCTCCATCGAGTAACAAACAAACGAGTTTCACTTTTCTGTGGTCATGCAAGTTTGTGAGTGATACGCAAGTGACGCAAATGCTGAGCATGTGGTATTGAGGGACTTAGAAGTAGGGCCTCCCCAGAGAGCCTGGTTACAGGAAGACCAAGAGGTCTTGCTCTCTCTCTTCCAGGGGTAACCGCCTAGAGCAGAGAAGTTGTGTGAGCACGAACATCGAAAAGTGAAACATACAAGAAAGAAACCAGGTACTGGGAGGTTCAGACGCTGGGATCTGCGGGTCAAGCCGTTTTAGGGGGGATTGTTATAATTTAAGTAGGCCTCAGTTACTTGGCCTGAGTTTTATGTAAAAGGCTTGTCCGCAGTGTATGTCTTTAAAATAAATAGAGGTTTTGTGATGCAGGCAGAGGCATCTCAGGGTCTGCGTGTAGCAGAGGATACACGCAGATACTGAGAACATGTTCCTAACAGAAGGCCATCGGCCACTCTGACCTCAACAGGAACAGAAAACATTGGCCATGTTTACTAAACATCCACGGTCCTGCATATAGGCCAAGTGTCTCATTGATTATTAATCGAGTAGGCGGGTATGATGACACCACGAGTGGGTCCACCAATAGACTGATATAGGGGGTGGCGAAGATGATGTCATATTTAACTCTTTCCTAGTCGGTATTAAATCTGGAGCGAGCGATGGGGAACTCACTTCTGCTTCTTCCTTCCGCACTAGCTCGCAATACTGACTGGAACCCAATTATTTATTTAAGCATGTTCTTCCTTTATGTAATCTGATATAATGTCTGCTGTACATAGGTAGTTTAGTGGAACATAGGTTAGCAAGAAGTGCCTGAGTGACTTCAGTAGGGAGTCTAATCATGAGCTTGTAACGCAACATGAAGATTGGCATGGCTAGGATATGATGAATGTATCTATCTGTATTTCTGTAGTCCTGAATAAATAACGTAAACATTTAAGAAGCCTGAGAAAGTCTATCTACTGTTTGCTGTGTGGAAAGTCAAGTGATCTCACAGTCTGTGAGACGATGGTGTCGAAGCAAGGTGATAAGAACAGTTTATAACATCCGGCACACCACCGCCACAGTTAACACCGCAGGCTATAGTAGTGCCAGGGATGCTGCCTGCGCCAAAAGTGAGTTTATTAATAAAGGAGTTTTACAGATTTTGCCTTAAGCCCCATGGACCTACCGCCATATGTATGAAGCAGCTAGCCTACCTGCCTGAGCACAAGGTAATGATTAGCCCATTCTCCTTGACAAGGACATAGAAGCTATGCAAGAATGGGTAGAGGTTGCTGCCCCTGCTTGGAGAGTCTCACCATATCATGGACCATACAGGCTGGTATTGTTCCGGTGATGGGACCCAAGTCTGGTTTCTATAAGAAATGCTATAAAATTACATTTTACATCCGTAAAACTTTATTTCATTAACTAGTTAACGCCGGCTGTAATGCTCATACGTGCGCATGTTTAAGCGAACGTGCATGCCCCATGCGGCACCCGCGGCTCTACTCCAATCATCAGTTTTAAAATGTCCTTTTTGCATTAAATAGTTAAAAAGTAAATGAAAATAAGTAAAAAAAAAATATACAAGCCAAAGAAGTATAGACCGTAGTTTATGTTTGCAGTTGCCAAAGCAAGGCATAAAACTATTTTCTTTTTCTTTTTTTAATTCACCTAGCACAAAGATTCTCTTTAAGGTTTTATTATGTGAAGTGATCATTAGGGAAGGTGATTGATTTTGTGTACATGCAAGGTGCATAAAGCATCACTGGACAAAATCAACATCAAACACCATTATCAGGAACAGATTGTGCTATATATGGAACTCTAAAATAACCTTAGGGGGGCAACTGTCAGGGAAAATATTATTATCCAAGTCTTCAATTTTCCTGCCAAAAGATCAAAGTTCTACTTGTCAGCGGAAATATACAGTAATACAGCCTCTGATACAAGCATGTGTTCATGGCCAGAGAAAATAGCTCATTGTTTGGGTCATTTTCTGATATTCAGCTCCCTCTCATGCTTCTGGCTAATGTAAAATGAACCTTCTATGGAAGCACTTCATTCTTCTTATAATCTACAGATTCTTAGGGAAATTTTACTGCAGCTACTTGACCCTAAAATAATACATGTTACCTTAATCTGGACACTTTTCCTGATCCTGCAGTACAATAAACCCTTGTGCATTTGTACAAATCCACTGTCTACTTGACATGAGTAATAGAGAATGTCTAGATGCAACATACAGATGGAGAAACTGGAAGAACCTCTAAAAAAGAACAGCACATGTGTGCGTGCGTGTGTGTGTGTGTGTGTGTGTGTGTGTGTGTGTGTGTGTGTGTGTGTGTGTGTGTATACGTGCGTGCGTGCGTGTGTGTGTGTGTGTGTGTGTGTGTGTGTGTGTGTGTGTGTATACGTGCGTGCGTGCGTGTGTGTGTGTGTGTGTGTGTGTGTGTGTCGTATATACTCGAGTATATGCCGAGTTTTTGAGACCAAAAATGTGGCCCAAAAGTGGGGGTCTCAGCTAATGCTCGAGTCCTAACAGAGTGGGCCCCGTCCCATTCACTTCCACCGCAATATACGATAATGGCTGTGTCCTCCTCGCCATGTGCAGTGTACCCGAGCAGTATTTGGAAGAGCCTTCTGTACCGCCCACCTCCGTACCTGCGTTTCCAAGTGTTCCCCCGGTGGTGCGTCTGTAACTCACCCCTGGTGCACGAGTGTCTCCCCGGTATGTGCGGCATACGCAGCGGTGATGCGCCTGTCACTCTCCGGTCTGCGTCTCTTGAAATCCCTCTGCCTCCGTAGCTGTGGTCTCATCTCTGTGACGTAATGCGAGGCGCCACTAGGGGGTGTAATAGCAACGAGACCAAGCAGTGCAGACCGATGAGTGACAGACGCACCACGGCTGCATATGTCGCACCCTGCCGGGGATATATTCGGGCACCAGGGCTTGAGTAACAGATGCACCACCACCACATATGCGGGGGGAACACTTGGGAACTCCGATACTGGGACTTTGGGAGGGGCGGCACAGAAGACTCTCCCAAATTCTGCTTGGGCACACTGCACATGATGAAGAGGACACAGCCATTAGCACACAGACTTCATATTGCGGTGGGAGGTGCACTTGGGGAGCCAGCCCATATGCTGCACATGCCAGGGGGACACTCGGGTACCATTGAGAATTAACTGCGAGATGTGTTTATGTGCAGAACCTATTCAGAAATCTTGCTGTGATTGTCCAGGCTGCAATAATCGCCTGATAGGGTTATTTTGGGTCATTGGGCTGAAAGGAGACCTAAACTGAGAGTAATGTGTGGCTTCAATCTTTATTTCATTTGAAAGTACTTCATCTGCATGTTCATACTAAGTCAGTAATTCTGAAGGTGTTATGCTGTCCACATAAGTTTAATTTGCAACCATTTGATGCACTTTACATCCAATAAGATTGTGACTATAAAAATGTGATCAGTATAAGACACCTGTACGCACTTTAGAATGGCAGGGGCACAGATGTCAACTACACATACCATTCCAATCTGGCAGTTTGCACTGCATGTATACTTTCTACCCGCTCCAAGTCAAATACTTTCTCCAAACAATGCTTTCTTCTGCACCGTAAGACCACTGCATTTCCTACCCTCAGCTTATACTTGAGTCACTCATTTTCCCCAGGGTTTTTAGAAAAAAGTTGGGGGTCGGCTTATACTCGGGTCGGCTTATACTCGAGTATATACGGTATATATATATATATATATATATATATATATATATATATATATATATATATATATATATATATATATATATATATATATATTAGTATTTATATAGCACCAAATTCTTCCACAGCGCTGTACATAGTCTTGTCACTCACTGTCCCTCAGAAAGGCTTACAATGTAATCCCTACCTTAGTCATTTGTCTATGTATGTATCGTGCAGTACATGTATCGTAATCTAGAGCCAATTTTTTATTCGGAAACCAATGAACTTATCTGTATTTTTTCCGGAAAAAAAAATACTGTGGGAGGAAACAGGAGTGCCGGGAGGAAACCCACGCAGACATGGGGAGAATGTACAAACTCCTTACAGATGTTGCCCTGGCTGGGATTCAAACCGGGAATCCAGCGCCGTAATGCGAGAGTGCTAAACACTATGCCACTGTGCTGCATATATATATATATATATATATATATATATATATATATATATATATATATATATATATATATATATATATATATATATATATGTATATATATATATACTAGCCGACCCGCGGCGTAGCATACGCCGCATAAGAGGGTAGAGGGCAGGAAGGGGGTATAGGGCACAGCGGCGGGGAGGGGGGGTTGGACCCCCCCCCTCAACTGGGTCCCCCATGTGCGCTCTTCCTCCAGCTTAAGCTCAGCAGGAATCCCCCCTCACCTGGGTCCCCCATGTGCGCTCCCCCTCCTGCTTAAGCACAGTAGCAGCCACCACTATAAGTAAGAGGCAGCGGGCGGGGATGACTCACCTCTTCCGTGTTCCATCATGCGTTCCACTGTCGTCACTTCCTGCAATGCCGCACATTGTATTGGTGTAATTTGCCTTTTTAAAACAGAAGGAAATCTGCAATAATTCAGCTATAAGTGAACATTTGTGGTTATCCACAATGCACTGCTACTAAATATGCAAACTACCCCTTTTCCCCCTTGGTAAGCCAAGCAAGCATCCAGAGCCGCTGGTGTATAGCAAGCATATAGCTTTAAATTTTACACAGCCATATCAAACCCACATGTAGACAGCCTGTTTCAGACTTTTGGTTCTCATCAGTACATGGCAGGGATTGATGCGGCTGTATGAGATAGGGCTTGGACCAGTACAACAGAGTAACCAAGCAGTTTAGGATGACCCAAGCCACTCAGAATGTATAGGGGGGTAAAAGGGACCAAAAAGACCTCCTACTACAAAAAGCAAAGCTTTGTGTTATGTGCCTTCCTAAAACAGAAGGAAATATGCAATAATTCAGCTATGAATGAACATTTGTGGTTACCCACAATGCACTGCTACTAAATATGCAAATAATTCCTTTTCACCCTTAGTAAGCCAAGCAAGCATCCAGAACCACTGGTGTATAACAAGTCTATAGCTTTAAATTTTACACAGCCATATCAAACCCACATGTGACAGCCTGTTTCAGACTTTTGGTCCTCATCTGTACATGGCAAGGATTGATATGACTGTATGAGATAGGGCTTGGACCAGTACAACAGAGTAACCAAGCAGCTCAGAGTGACCCAAACCACTCGGAATGTATAGGTGGATAAAAGGGACCAAGAACACCTTCTGCTAAAAAAAAAAATCAAAGCTTGGTGTAATTTGCCTTCTTGAGGGCTCGTTTCCACTATTGCGTTGCGAAATCGCTGCGGCACAATTTGCATGTGGATGCAAATTTCACATGCGTGTGCATGCGAATTTTCGTGCGAATTCGCATGAAAATTTGCATGGATGACGATGTATGCGAATTTAACCATGACAATGCCGGTGTGCTTTTTACATTGATTTCATGCGAATTCGCATGAAAATTCGCATACCAAAACAGCATGCGAATTTCCTATTAAATACATTAGCGGCGATTCGCATGCATTCCACTCGCAGGCGAATTCTGTGGCTCTTTTCTGCGTTTTTTCACCGCTGAAAAAAACGCACCTCAACAACACTACAGTGGAAACAGGCCCATCCACTTGCATTACATGTGCGAATCCGCATGCGTTGGACGCATGCGGATTCGCGATAGTGGAAACGAGCCCTAAAACAGAAGAAAATCTGCAATAATTCAGCTATAAGTGAACATTTGTGATTGCCCACAATGCACTGCTACTAAATATGCAAATTATTCCTTTTCACCCTTAGTAAGTTTTACACAGTCATATCAAACCCACAAGTGACAGCCTATTTCAGACGTTTGGTCCTCATCAGTACATAGCAGGGATTGATAAGGCTGTATGAGATAGGGCTTGGACCAGTACAACAGAGTATCCAAGCAGCTCAGGAGCTACTAAGAATGTATAGGAGGATAAAAGAGACCAAAAAGCCCTCCTACTAAAAAAAGCAAAGCTTGGTGTAATTTTCCTTCTTAAACCAGAAGCAAATCTGAAATAATTCAGCTATAAGTGAACATTTGTGGTTACCCACAATGCACTGCTACTGAATATGCAAATTATCCCTCTTTGCCCTTGGTTTGATATGACACTACTTCTTCCTTGGTTTGATATGACACTATATGTATATATACACTGTATATATATATATATATATATATATATATATATATATATATATATATATATATGTATGTATGTATGCATGTATGTATGTATATATATATATATATATATATATATATATATATATATATATACATATACATATATATATCTATATACAAATATATATCTATATACATATATCTATATCTATCTATATCTATATCTATATCTATATCTATATATATATATATATATATATATATATATACATATACATATATATTTATATATATATATACTTATATATATCTATATACAAATATATATCTATATACATATATCTATATATATCTATCTATCTATATATATATATATATATATATATATATATATATTCATATATATATATATATATTCATATATATACATATTCAATAAACAGTGGCTTGTTGCAAAAGTATTCGGCCCCCTTGAAGTTTTCCACATTTTGTCATATTACTGCCACAAACATGAATCAATTTGATTGGAATTCCACGTGAAAGACCAATACAAAGTGGTGTACACATGAGAAGTGGAACGGAAATTATACATGATTTTAAACATTTTTTACAAATCAATAACTGCAAAGTGGGGTGTGCGTAATTATTCGGCCCCCTGAGTCAATACTTTGTAGAACCACCTTTTGCTGCAATTACAGCTGCTAATCTTTCACGGTATGTCTCTACCAGCTTTGCACATCTAGAGACTGAAATCCTTGCCAATTCTTCTTTGCAAAACAGCTCCAGCACAGTCAGATTCTAATCAGAACAGCAGTTTTCAGATATTGCCACAGATTCTCGATTGGATTTAGATCTGGACTTTGACTGGGCCATTCAAACACATGGATATGTTTTTTTTTAAACCATTCCATTGTTGCCCTGGCTTTATGTTAAGGGTCGTTGTCCTGCTGGAATGTGAACCTCCGCCCCAATCTCAAGTCTTTTGCAGACTCCAAGAGGTTTTCTTCCAAGATTGCCCTGTATTTGGCTCCATCCATCTCCCCATCAACTCTGACCAGCTTCCCTGTCCCTGCTGAAGAGAAGCACCCCCAGAGCATGATACTGCCACCACCATATTTGACAGTGGGGATTGTGTGTTCAGAGTCATGTGCAGTGTTAGTTTTCCGCCACACATAGCGTTTTGCATTTTAGCCAAAAAGTTCCATTTTGGTCTCATCTGACCAGAGCACATTCTTCCACGTGTTTGCTGTGTCCCCACATGGCTTGTGGCAAACTGCAAACGGAACTTCTTATGCTTTTCTGTTAACAATGGTTTTCTTCTTGCCACTCTTCCATAAAGGCCAACTTTGTGCAGTGCATGACTAATAGTTGTCCTACGGACAGATTCCCCCACCTGAGCTGTAGATCTCTGCAGCTCGTCTAGAGTCACCATGGGCCTCCTGACTGCATTTCTCTCCTTGTTTGGCCTGCGAGTTTAGTTGGACGACGGCCTTGTCTTGGTAGGTTTACAGTTGTGCCATACTCCTTGAATGATCGCTTGAACAGTGCTCCGTGGGATGTTCAAGGCTTTGGAAATCTTTTTGTAGCCTAAGCCTGCTTTAAATTTCTCAATAACTTTATCCCTGACCTGTCTGGTGTGTTCTTTGGACTTCACGGTGTTGTTGCAGCAAAAGGTGGTTCTACAAAGTATTGACTCAGGGGGCTGAATAATTACGCACACCCCACTTTGTAGTTATTTAATTGTAAAAAATGTTTGGAATCATGTATGATTTTCGTTCCACTTCTCATGTGTACACCACTTTGTGTTGGTCTTTCATGTGGAATTCCAATAAAATTGATTCATGTTTGTGGCAGTAATATGACAAAATGTGGAACACTTCAAGGGGGCCAAATACTTTTGCAACCCACTGTATAATAAAGCTGTTGGCATAAACTTACACAGATAGTTTAGGTATATTTTTTTAGGATCTGTGTATAGGAAGGTAAGACAAAATCTGTTTGCAGGTCTCTAAAATGCGGTTTCCTCACATAGGTGTGCATTCACATATTAGGCATGATATACTTAAAGCAACCTTGGGGTGTATGCAATAAACTGCATTAAGTAGAATTACGAGTGTAACGTTTTACTGCACAATGAGTAGATCAGAATGCAATACATTACATGCAATGCAGTACACTCTATTCATTGTGCAAAAAGCTTTCCACACATAATTCAGTTTATGCATTATAAACTCAGTGTATGTATTATAAATGCCCCTTGTCATCATCACTCTTACTATTAGCCTATGTGTCATGCAGGCAGCTAGATGTGGCTTAATGCATACTTGTATACCTCAGAGTCTTCCTGAACAGGGATGCTCATTCGGATTTCGGATATCCGGGTAACCCGGATATCCGACCATTTTTACCCTATCCGGCCGGATCCGGATAGTTAGGCAGAAATCCGGATAGCTATCTGCAGATAGTTTCACTACCGACCCGGATATCCGATGATTTCTCCCAGATATCCGAACCCGGATTACAGGTTCAATAGCAAAAAGACACCCTCCTCCTCCTCCTGAAGTCTGGAAGATTCCAGGGCAAGGGTGGGAAGGATGAAAAGCTATGTGGCCATGCAACCCTTCCTGCTAGGGATGGCCTTGCATTTTGTGCTCAACAGTTGTCCGAAGAAAACCCCAGATAGCCATTTAGCAGCCATGACCTATACACAGTCCTTGTGGCACAATTGGTTAGTGCATTTGGCTGTTAACCGAAAGGTTGGTGGTTCAAGCCCACCCAGGGACACTCTTGCCTTTTGTGTTTTGTGAAGGGAACTAATGTACCCTTCTTAAACTTGAAGATTGTATACAAATGTAAGCACACTGCAGAGTGGTGCAGCAGAAGTGTGCTGGGCCCATAACCCAGAGGTTGATGGATTGAAACCATCCTCTGCTAGGCATGATTTCATTTCTGCACCTCGCTTTAAAAAATGGTTTCCATAGCCCTGTAAGAGAAAGTGTAATAAGGGCCCTGCCGTAACATAGATATTATGGTAGTTAAGACTACTCCTGGGCCTTTCTTGTAGTTGAATAGATGAGTGAACTGTGACACCACACTTAAAAAAATAAAATAAAATAAAACAGCAAACAGAGAAGCTTCCCTATATTGAAGCATTGGATTTGGTAAAGTCTTAAGCCAATGTGTTGTAAGACACAAGTAAGCTTTAGGTTAGCAG
The DNA here is from genome assembly GCF_040937935.1 of Hyperolius riggenbachi. Classification (NCBI taxonomy): domain Eukaryota; kingdom Metazoa; phylum Chordata; class Amphibia; order Anura; family Hyperoliidae; genus Hyperolius; species Hyperolius riggenbachi. The sequence goes on from NC_090646.1 coordinate 458,609,574, forward strand.
GAATGGTTGCATGGCCACCTAGATTTTCATCCTTCCCAGGCCAGCTAGGCTGGCTTCAGCCTGTAGTGTTGGTAGTATAGTGGTGAGCATAGCTGCCCTCCACGCAGTTGACCTGGGTTCGATTCCTGGGTTTGATTCCTGGCTAATGTATGTGAGCGTGCTTTTGACATCCTACAAATCCTGGGGAGACAAGATTAGGAGGGTAAGAGGTTAGAAGGTGTTTTTAAAGGTTAGAAATGGTTTTAAAGCATTTTGAAAGGCACTTCCGGTTTTTCTATCCGCATACCCGAATAGGTCGGGTATCCGCGGATAATGCGGCCGAATATCTGAGTTCATGCGAATATCTGAAAGGTCGGATCCGGATATCCGAACCGGATCCGGATATCTGGGTACCTGGATCCAGATCGATTCGGGTTTTAAAAAGTACTACCTGAGCATCCTTGTGAAGCATCAGATCCCATGAAACAGTAATAAAGAGAGTCCCATATGATATAATACTTATGTTTAGCCCCCCACCACCACCACTACCACTTCCCATCTCCAGGTCCTGGCTTAGTTAGGCTCACTATTACATAGATTGCCTAAAAGCAAGGTTTCGGAAGTAAAAAAAAAAGGAAAGAATCTAATGAAGGTAAACATCACTCATAGCTTCCAACTGTCCCTTTTTTATAGGGACAGTCCCCTTGTAACAAGCATGGATCTAGGGGCTGCTGACTCGCAGGGGGGGTCTGCAACTGCCTCTTTCCCTGGCTCTCAAGCGTTTTCCATTCCCTTGGCATCTAGCATGCCGGGAACGATGTTATCTCCAGCTCATAGGGTTTCTGTCTCGTGCGGGCGCACGCGGAGACAGGACCTTTATGCGGGCAGAAGGCGCGTCAGCTGACCTGTCGGTCGGCTGACGTCACTGATGTCTCTCGCCGTGCCAATTGTCAGATTCCGTGGTGGGAGTGGCTGGAAGCGTGCCTCCGCTTCTTAAGCCTCCAGTCTTCATTCGTTCCCTGTCTGCTGTTGTGAATACTTTGTGTTAGGGCTCAGACCTTAGACTAGTGCCAGGTGTTGAAACCAAGGACTTCACACCAAGACTAGGATTGTTGCTATATTGTATTTGATTACCTGTGTATGATTCTGGCTATACCTCTGACCTTGCTTCCTGCTTAACGCTTCTGTACTTCTGCCTATCTGATTAGTTGCTGAACTCTGCCTGATTACTGATTACTCTTCTGTCTCACGATTCTGTACTGATACTTACCTCTCTGTTGCCGAATCTAGCCTGTCTGACCTCTCTACTCACCAGTGGGCCTTCGCCACTGGTGAGGTACTATTGTCTCACCAGCTTCTCTGGGGAGATAGTTTCTTATTGCTCCATTAGTGACTGATAGAACCTTTCCAGCTCCTCTGGAAAGGTCTGATCAAGTCTATACAGCCACTTTCACTACTAGTACCTGGCCAGCCCCTCTGGTGGTGGATTAGTCTGTATTTTCCTATTCTCTCACTGTTTGTACCTTTCCGAGCCCTTTGGAAAGGTCTGTGCTAGTATATGCAGTCAGTGTACTGATAGTACTTTACCAGCTACTCTGGTAAAGTTCCTCTCTACTATTAAAGTTACGGTTGCACTAATACACAACTCTGTCAGTATCTCTACCAGCTATACTTGCATTATTGGTGATTCTGCAGATCACCACATAATCAGGTATAGTGTCTGTATTATTGGTGATACTGCAGATCACCTATAATCAGACGTCCGAGTTGCAGCACCCAACCGTTACACCCCTCTTTGGAAACTATATCCCTCTTTCTTCCTCATTTGTCCCTCGTTCAGGACTTATGTATGGATCTATGTAAATATATGTATTTTTCTACTGAAAAATGTGTTTAATTAGCTCCAAACTTTATTCCCATCCTTTAAATTGATATTTTTCTTAACTGCAAATGTTATTATGACAAAAGACTAGTGATAATAAAAAGAACCAGGGTGGTTTGAATTCTAAAATTACATCTTTTACGTATGCGTGGCTAGGGGTGTGGTGTGGGTGTGATTAGAGGTGTGGCATGGTCATGTCTTAAAGCGTCCCTCTTTCTCATCTCAAACAGTTGGAAGGTATGACATTACTGTATACCTACATATGTCAGTACTTCTCAAGCCACTAATGGACCATGTCAAGCATGTATGTTCAAATACATTTGTCCTGAATTTTTGAATTGAAAAGCAGTTCAAACATGACTGTGAAGAATTAAAATATTTGTGCTGTAGTATTTTAAACATTTTCTATAAATGTGATGCAGTATTAGTATTATTTTATGATTAAGAGATGGGCATCATTAGCTCGCAGTATCTGGACTGTGATTTGTTTTCAAATATACTGCTGACCATAAAACTCTGAAAATCACTGACCTATTCTGCAGGTCAAAGGTGGTAAAAGGTTTACTAAACAGAATAGTACTAAATCTGCTTGTATACAAATTACTTAGTAAGCATTCATGTAGCAGTACGCAAGACTGAATCCTCTGCCACAAGACAAGTTGATTAAACAAGGCCAAAGTATAACATGGATATAGACAGCAAAAGTTTGCTTTCTTAAAGAGTAACTGTCAGGCTGCAAAAGCTAATTTAAACCTCTATTCTCCTGTTTTAAACAGTTTAGAAGGAAGCCAAAAAGGCAATACCGAAGTTAAAAATCTCTCTTACTTTTGATGTGTGCTGAACAGCAAGGATGTTAGACCCAAGCTCTTAAAAGGACGACAGGCCGCATACCATACTGCAAAGCATTCTGGGGCTGCTTGGGTCCTCCCCTCGGCTGCTAGTGAGCAGTTACAGTCTCATGTTACAACAGCCAGCACTGAAAAATCTCCAGGCAGAGTATACTGCATGAGTCCGCTATTGTTCCTAGCCACATGGCTAATTAATATTCACTGCACAGTAGTGTTGTATTTTTTCTGAGTGGAATCATCAGGAAGCAGGCAGGACATGACGACACATTTGGCTTCATAGGAGACAGACAAACATGGAACCTGCCATGAGCTGTCAGGAGCATCATTCTCTGCAAATACTATATAAAAATTCTGTGAAATCCAAATGTGGACAGTGAAATGCATATGTAATGTAAGTACAGCCAATCTTTAGCTAATGATATATGTGTTTTTTTTCTCTGAGACCTTATACCTAACAGCTCCTCTTTAAAACAGAACATTTTTGCGATAATTCAGGTTGGCGTGAGTTTCGAGATGTCTCCCAGAGCATCACTGTTGAGTATATGCAAATTAACCATTGTCGTCCTTTGAAGCTAAACACACCTCCAGATCCGCTGGAATGCAATGATGTGTCAGCTGTTAATTGTACAGAGCCACAATGAGGCCAGGAACCCACTACAAAACGCTAATCGCAATCGCTAGTGTTTTGTATGAGCGTTTTGTAAGCGATTTCATGAGCGATTTTGGTAGTGTTTTTAAAAAGTGTCAACTTTTTGCCAGCGATTGTGTAATGATTAGCGATTAGCGTTTTTATTTCTGATTGGTCCTTTATATTAATTTTTTTTTTTTACAGTGTGCAGTCATTTCAAAAAGCTAGCAAAATCGCTCTGTGCAGGTTTTGATGAGCGATTACGCCAGCATTTATATATTTTACATTGCAGAAATGCTAACCGCTAAAGCTAAACGTGAAAAATGCTGCATGTCCTGCGTTTTGTAATTTGGTAATTGCAATCGCTCCCGTGTAATTTGGACCATCCATTAACATTAGCTGAGTATTTAGGGAAATCGCTAGCGGTTTGAATCGCTCCCTAAACGCTCAGAAAATCGCTCTAGTGGGTTCCAGCCCTCATCCAACATGCATACAAACTGTTTCAGACTGGTTGGTCTTCATCAGTGCATGACATGGATTAATGTGGCTCTATGAAGTCAGACTTGAGGGCTCATTTCCACTATCGCGAATCCGCATGCGTCCAACGCATGCGGATTCGCACATGTAATGCAAGTGGATGGGCCTGTTTCCACTGTAGCGTTGTTGATGTGCGTTTTTTTCAGCGGTGAAAAAACGCACAAAAGAGCTGCAGAATTCGCCTGCGAGTGGAATGCATGCGAATCGCATGCAATGTATTCAATAGGGAAATCGCATGCGTTTTCCCCATACGTTTTTTGCCGCGAATTCGCATGCGAATTCGCATAGGTAGCAATTTAAATTCACACAGGCAGTGACCTGGTTAAAATCGCATATACCCTCACCTATGTGAATTCGCAGCAAAAACCGCATGGGGAATCGCATTCGCATGCGATTTCAACAGCGGTGGAATCCAGGTGATTCCGCACCGCAATAGTGGAAACGAGCCCTGAAACACTGTCTGTATGCATGTTGGATTATTGTGGCTCTGTACAATTACCAGCTGACACATCATTGCATTCCAGCGGATCTGGAGGTGTGTTTAGCTTCTAAGGGTAGAATGGTTAATTTGCATATATTCAGCAGTGATGCACTGGGAGACATCTCAAGCTCACTCCAACCTGAATTATCGCAAATACTTTCTGTTTTAAGAAAGCTAACTTTTGCTTTCCCTAGCATTTTAGTATGGAGGCTTTTAGGGCCATTGTAGTCCCTTACACACCCCAACGAGTTCTGGTTCACCATGAGCTGGTTAGTCTGTACCTATGGATATAGACAAATACTAAATAATTTGAATTCAAGTCCAATTAAACATTCTGCCTTTATATAACCAGATACCATAAGATATCCTCCAAAGTCATACACTTTACTTTTACTTTTCCCCAAATTGTTTCATATGACACGCTTCAGCAAGTGGTTGCCCATGGCAACCCACCAGCTCAGGACTCTTCCTCCAGAACTGTTTTCCCTTCTAGGACCTTTAAATATTCCCGCAATATTTAAAGTCTGGAATGTGCATCCTTGTCTGCACCTGGGAACTAACTTCCTGGATTATGTTTTAAAAGTGTTTCAGTTGCTGTTGCTCACTGCCTGAACAACAGGTTTCCTGTGGCCTAGTTTCCTGAGAGACTAAGGGCCCTTTTCCACCTGCAATCGCTAGCGTTCATGCTGAACGCTAGTGATTGCTGAATCGCAAAACCGGCGATTCCCCCGACGTTTGCGGCCGCGATTTTGCTATGCTATGCACTGCATAGCAAAATCGCGGCAATTATCTCTCCGCCGCGCGTTCGCGTTCCCGACAAAAGCGAATCGCGGTAGTGGAAATGACCTACCGCGATTCCTATGTTAAAAAGCAAACCGTAGCGATTGTAAAATCGCTAGCGGTTTGCGGTTTTGCGATTCAGCCAGCGCAAACGCGCTGGTGGAAAAGGGCCCTTAAGGTGCGTACACACGTCTAACTTTATGCCTGATTGTCATTTAAACTGGTCATATGAACGACTTGAAGTGCAAACAACAAGTCGTTTAAATGTCCTGTACACACTGACCAACAAAGCGGCTGATATCCTAATTTTCCTGTCATTTAACCAACTTGATAATGGACAATGGACTGGACAGAACAATGGACTAGATTAAACGACTGATCAAACAATTATATGTTTGAACATCTATTAGTTGGGCAAATGATTAGAAGTCATTTGTACACAAGTAGTGACTTGAAAGTCGTTTGCCCAATATAGTCCCAACGGATCCACCAGACGAATCGGGCAAACCGCCTCTTATCAGTTGGTCATTTAGGCATCCACACGTCCAACTTGTCGTCCGACCAACAGGTTTGAACGACAGCTGGTCGGAAAAGTTGGACATATATATATATATACGCACCTTTAACCTGTATGAAATGACATTCTGGCTTTTGATCTTGGCAATACTCTGGCCAACCTTTTGTCTTTCACTCCTGTGCCTCGCCTGGCTAGGACTGTTTACCTAATTACGAACTTCTGGGTTATCTCTGACTACGTCTGCTGACTGTTCTACCTGTACCTTGCATCGGACAACACTATCCAAACGCACTCTTTGAGCGCCCATCTGGCCTCCGGGCCTGTGCCCATCTAGCCACACAGAGAAGTCACACTCCCCAGGTATGTGACATCATAGTTATAAGATGATTTATCTTTTAAATAGTTTGGTGCTGAAAATATATGTTATAGATAATATGAGACTATGTTCTGAGGAGAAACTGAAAAGCAAGGTTGATGGAATCAAAGCCTAGATGTAAAAGCAAAGTAGGGAGCAGAAGACAGGAATCATAAGATTTTACCAACAGGGGTTGCAATGCTAAAGGGTGTAAATTAAAATTCTCAATGTAGACCACAGATCAGTAGTTACTGCAATGCTTGGAGATCTATGCTGACCCATATGTGCTTTACAAAACAGTAACAGAAACTTAGCTGACAATGTTAGTGCTTTTAATGCTTGACTTTTCTTCCAGCATAGACAGAGTAGAGCTCCAAAAGCAGTCCTATTCAGGGTAGGCACAAGATTTAGAATAGACAAAAAGTACCTACCTTATGGTAACTGCACATAGATAACACTATCTACAAACTCTATGGGCTTGATTCACTAAACCGTGATAACTCAAATATCACACCTTATGAAAAGATATCACACCTTATGAAAAGATATCAACCTTATGAAAAGATATCACACCTTAGCAAAGTTATCACACCTTATGAAAATATATCACACCTTATGAAAATATATCACACCTTATCAAAGTTATCACACCTTATCAAAGCTAACACACCTTATCAGAGTTGCATAGTGAGTGCTATGAACTTATGCCTGCTAATTGACAATGGCAATCGTCCTACCCTGAGCCTCTGCGGCTTCGTAGCACTCACTATGCTACTCTGATAAGTTGTGATAACTTTGATAAGGTGTGATATCTTTCCATAAGGTGTGATAACTTTGATAAGGTGTGATAACTTTCCAAAAGGTGTGATAACTTTGATAAGGTGTGATATCTTTCCAAAAGGTGTGATAACTTTGATAAGGTGTGATATCTTTCCATTAGATGTGATAACTTTGATAAGGTGTGATATCTTTCCATAAGGTGTGATATCTTTTCATAAGGTGTGATATTTGAGTTATCACGGTTTAGTGAATCAAGCCCTATATGTTTTGAATGGTTTGCTTTTTAAAGGGAGCCCAAAGTGAGAGTGATATGAAGGCTGCCATATTTATTTATTTTTAAACAATATCAGTTGCCTGGCAGTCCTACTGATCCTCTGCCTCTAATAATTTTAGTCATAGACAGCAAACAAGCATATGCAGATCAGGTACTCTGACTCAGCTGACTTAGGTTTTACTGAATTTGTCATATGCTTGTTCCAGGGCTTTGACTTATGCTTCATACACACTTGAGATAAAAGTCTTTGGAAAAGGCAAGATCACAGACCAATTTTACCCCCTTCCATGTAGTATGAGAGCCATACTCTACACAGTCTATTCTATGGAGCTGCACTCCCCATCAGATAAAATCTTTGCAGGATGCTGCACACAAAGATGCATGTACACACTCAAAAGATCATTATCTGCAAAAGATCTGTTCCTGCAAAAGATCCGTTCCTGCAAAATGCATTCACAGTCTATGAGATCTGCAGATCCTCATACACACCTTGTTTAACAGACAATCTTCTGCAGATCAGATCTACCAGGATGGATTTTCAGATCTGCAGATGATTGCCAGATATGCAGATGAAGTCTGTTAAACAAGGTGTGTATGATAATCTGCAGATCTCATAGACTATGAATGCGTTTTGCAGGAATGGATCTTTTGCAGGAATAGATCTTTTGCAGATAATGATCTTTTGAGTGTGTACAGCATCTGTGTGTGCAGCATCTTGCAAAGATTTTATCTGATGGGGAGTGCATCTCCATAGAATAGACTGTGTAGATTATGGCTCTCATACTACATAGAAGGGGGTAAAATTGGTCTGTGATCTTGCCTTTTCCAAAGAATTTTATCTCAAGTGTGTATGAAGCATTAGACACTGTATATGCCAGAAGATCAACAGGACTACCAGGTAACTGCATTGTTAACATAAAGGAAATAAATACGCGAGCCTCCATATAATTCTCACCTCGGGATCCCTTTAACAAAATTAGAAGCAACTCAACAAGCACGTTGATTCAGTTTTATGTCCTCATTTGTGAGAAATGATATCGCCATGCATAGTTCATCCCTGGTACTATTCTCAGTCTTTATAATGTGCTCTTTCAGAAAAGATCAGCTGCTCACTAGGTATTAATTCTCTATGAATGTTAAATTGTACTGGTGCTAGAATTCAGAAACAAGATGGATCTCCAGAGCCAAAGAGAAGCAAAATGAGCTCACTTTGTTTAACCCTCAGCAGGAGGAAATATAGGGCACTTTTACCATAAAACCATTTTCCTTTCACATAATGAGCTGTAAATCATAAAATAATGCAGATTACACTCTCCTATGGCACCATCACTTCCACTATTCCGAGGATGGCTCCAGCCATCATTCTAGAGAGCTGCTGGAGCAAACGTGTGTTCAGTGCATTAAGAATCCCAAGAAGGGACATTTTCATAGCTTGATATATCTAGAGTGCAGTTAGAGATATTAGAAAAAGCAATATCACTGAACACATATGCAGAAGCCGCCATCAATAATCATATATCCATTTCAATATTGATGTCAAGCAGCAGGAATTGCTGCTTTGCTACAAAAGCGATAGTCCTCCGATGGAACACTAAATCCCTTCTCCCGTATTTATTCCAGTCAGAGCTACAGGAACCTGCATGCTAAATCTCTTATTTCATGGGATGACTGCTCTCCCCTCTCTGCTCTGCCTAAATTATTCATAGGGCTCAATGAATAGGCTTTTTATCCGCTGTATTTCTCACTGGGTGTTTGCTTATAAATTTCACATTTTCAATGAAGAAGAAAGAAAGATTAATACGCATGCTGGATCCTTTTGGGAATGGATAAAAATAATTGCCAATATGAATATGTGCCATACAATACCAATATTACATGAGAAATTAAGTGTATAAAGAGTTTCCCCATTATCAACATTCGAATAGGCATAAGTGCATAAGTAAAGTGTAATTAGGGCAATGTACGTAGGTTCTCTTAATTATACACATATGCAGTACATTAATGTCTGTGGTCCATTTAGTGACCTTGTGAAACTTTGGAATTATAACTGCTATTTTTAGTTTTACTAAAATAAGCACCAGTAAAAGTTATAAAACATTGTTTAATTTACTGATATTGTACTACTTTATTCATATAGTAAAATATCTTTAATACTTACTGATATTTTACTATAACCTAACCTCTCCCTAATCTCACACAAAAGCCTCCCCTGGTGGAGACTTACCCATGTCTGCACTATGCATGTTACAGGGCCAGAGTTAGGACACCTATGTTTACCTGGGTACTTCTGCGCAGTATAGGTGACTAAGTATAAGAATGCATTCTTCTGTGAACTAAAACCCCAGCTGTTAACTTAGCTGTAGGGATAACAGTTGTGCCTGGATGAGTGAATCTGTGAATGCATTTGTTTGAACATTTGCATGTGAGAGTGCGAAGGGTTAATAGATTTTTGCTGTTTTCTAGCCACACCCCCTTCAGCACCTCCCTTTCCTTAACTTATTTAATGTCCTAACTAGATGCGATGTGCCTGGATATATGTATTTTGTTTTTACCCTAAGACCCACCCCCAGGTGGTGCCTAACACTAAGATGCCCCTGGTGGTGCCTAACCCTAAGGCCCCCCTAGTGATGCCTAACCCTAAGACCCCCCTTCCTGGTGGTGCCTAACCCTAAGATGCCCCTGGTGGTACCTAACCCTAAGACCCCCCTAGTAATGCCTAACCCTAAGACCCCCTTGGTGGTGCCTAAACCCTAAGTCCCCCTTGGTGGTGCTTAAACCTACCCCCCCCCCCCCCCCAGGGGGCACCTAACCTTAATCCCCTATTTTCTTTGTGTAATATAAATTAGAATATGATTGTTTTTGGTTTGATTTAACATGGAATCAATATGATTTTTAATTTAGGAGTCAAAACCTAAAAATAGACTTTCATTTTATTTATAAGTTTAAGTAAGTTTGTTGAAAAACAATCATTTGTAACATAGGTGAGAATCATGGAAGCTGCTTGTTGTGGTGCAAAAAGTTGAAATGTACATTTACTGTAATGTAATTTTTGTCTGAGAAAGCATAAAGAACAGTTTAAGTAAAAATAGTTTTAGAAATGATCATTTGTTAAATAATGGGTTATTGTAATCAATACAGTTGGTATGGACATAAAAGTTAAAGATAACAAGCAATATAATATATAATATGAGCCCCTGAATGAGTCACGGAGTGTGACGAAACGCGTAGGGCGGAGTCGGAGGTGCGTAGTGACGTCACCCGGAAGTAGGGAGATACAGTGGGAGCGAGCGGCTCTGTTTGTCCGCGGTGGAGCCGTAACCTGCAAACTGTAAGCCTACGAGATGTCTTTTATTAATTAAACGGATTTACGCTTGACAAACTGTCTACTTCCCCTTGGCTGGCAAAGGAGTGTGGATCATATGTTTGATATGCAATAGAGTAAGACGCTCTTTTGGTGAGTGCAAGCACGGAGGGGGGGACCCGCTGAGTTTCCCCTATAAGGTGGTGGCACTACCCCCAGGTGTGCAACACGGGGTGTTAACCATAGCTTGATTTTAGCAGTACTGGGCACTATGTGCTTTTTATGATTTTACAGGCTAAAGAAGTATGCGCAGTGATTGATCCAAGTATTCTGATTGAGGTGGAGTGAACCTTATGTAACTGCGATCCCCTGAACTTGTGAATCTGTTACCCCATTGGAGCGCAGTATTTCTTGGAAAATTAAGCAATATAGTTGTTTTACATTTACGCGGCACCCTTTTACAAACAGTACAGTTGTTTTATTTTTACGTGGTGCCCTTTTACAAATCATACAGTTGTTTTATATTTATGTGGCCCCCTTTTTATACAGTTGGCGCCTATAGAGAAAAGATTTGCCTTGATGTGAATAGGGCGCCCTTTGAAATTGGTGCCATTATTAAGGTTACCAAGATTTTCGGCCCTTATTCAATTCACATTTTCTATGTTCTATATTTTCTCCTTGGAGATATTTCTTAATCGTCTGTTTTCTGCACTCAGCAATTGAAAAGGTACCAAAAAGTAGGTAGGAAAAAGTACTGTCCAAATAATTCTAAGTAATTTCTTGCTTTCTGGTTGCTTAAAAGTAATTTTAAGTGAAAGTGAAAATATCACCTAGGAGAAAACATATAGAAGGCCCAGAGTATATTTGCAAAGATGGGGCTGTAACCGTTCATGTCTTTCGTTAAAAGAATGTTGGGTCAAGAGAAATGCACATCTCCTCTGCCATTCTGAATGGGCATTTAGTTCATGCTAACTTGCAATGTAACCCTGAAGTAAGAGGTATATGAAGGCTGCTATATTTGTATATTTTCTTAATGTCAACAATGGCAGATGCCTAGCTGTCTCATTGATCTTTCTGGCTTCTTCAGAGTCTGAACCATAGAATGTGACTTGTGTGGTCAAACATTGGTGAGGGCTCCTGATTTACATACTCATTCAGGGTCACTGGATTAAAGTATAAAGGTGGCCACACACCACACAAATGTTAAATATCTTTTCAATTCAATAATAGCAATCAATTTTCCTGACTGATTGTAAAATTTCAAATATCTGTACAATGTACCACACACAAGTAAAATTTTCCTCAGTTATAATAAAAATGATTGAAAACTTTGCAAAGTTGCTTGGGTTTGTACATAAAGAAATTGTCAATCTACCACAGACGATTCAATTTTCATATAAATTGATCAGAAAAATCCAACACTTCCGATATTCTTTTATAAAATAAAAACAGGAAGTTCAATCAGATTTCTCGAATGAATGAAAAAAAACCTTTCAATTGATTTGCTACCACCGATCATATTTATCAAATTCTTGTACAATTGGATCTTTTATTTGTATTGTGCGTGGCCAACTTTAGAGTCAGAGAACCAGAAAAACAGCCAGGTGCTATGTATTGTCTAATAGGAAATACACATGGCAGCCTTCATAGTCATCTCACAACAGGGTCATTTTAAAGAGAAGCTGTGATAACAGAATACATGCTTTTTGAATTGTTTGTACTCCCCACCCACCCTTCTTAATATAATTATCTCTCAAAACCTGGCTTAACTCCCATTGTTCTGATGCCAAACACTATTCTGAACCTAAAGGGACCCAGGCCTGTCGGCTCCTGTCGCCGAAACTGGAAGTGGCTGTCAGCGGGGCCAGGAGCATTGGAGCAAGTCTGTGTTGGCATCGGACAGCTGCAGGGGGCTGGTAGAAGCCCCAGGTGAGTAAAAATCATTTTTTTTTTGGTTGGCTTCAGTGACCTTTTAATAAGGTATTATACCCACAAAACCTCTAAGTTCCACTAAACCTTTGCATAGTTTATGCACCTCCAGAAGTCTCAAGAAAGGGTTAAGCACTCTGCTCTGAAAATGTTAAACTAGTATTGCTGCTAGGAGTGTCAAGAGGAACATCTCCAGGGTCAAATGGAAGTTGCTCCTTTTGGACCTATTGTTCCATTAATATGATGGATAGTTTAACTGATCTGTAGGTAAGCTCATCTTACTTTAACTTTGCTTTATAGCATCTGCTCCAAGATCTTGAACAACTGGAAATGCAGTTTTCAATGTAGGAAACACCTGATTTTGTAGTTATTACATATATCATAATAAACACAAGACTGCTAAGATTTGCTTAATTGTCACTATGGTGCATACAGCCATTTTGATGATGATGCTGTCCATATATCAACCTAGGCTGACAGAATGCTCCCTGTGGATGGAGGATTTCATTAGTTAGCATCAGGAGTGCAACAGGTGCCTATGCTCATGGTGTGTGTGTGGGAGGGGGGGGTGCCATTGTTAATTTAGAATACTAAAAAAAAAACTTTTTTTCTGTGTGGTGTCTTCATTATTTTACTTCTTTTTAACTGTTGTGGAAATGGATAAGGGATACCTCAACAACCCTATAGCCATTTAACTGGGATGGGGGGGGGGGGGTGTTTTCAATCAAGACCATAGAGAATATTTGTGTGGGGTCATTAATTAAAGGTAAATATTCATTGCTCGTTTAGGATGAAGGTCTTTTTTCATTATTGTGTTTTCATTTACACTTTAACTCTTGTGAAGATGGTACAATACCCCTGTACTCATTTTACTTGGGTGGTGGACATCTGGGGGCCCACATGATCTTAAAGTGTGCTTCAACATTCCACCCTAAGCCACCAACCTGTGGCCTACACACAGGTATGGGTTCAGTTACAGTGGGGTGCGGAAGTTTGGGCAACCTTGTTAATCGTCATGATTTTCCTGTATAAATCGTTGGTTGTTATGACAAAAAATGTCAGTTAAATATATCATATAGGAGACACACACAGTAATATTTGAGAAGTGAAATGAAGTTTATTGGATAAACAGAAAGTGTGCAATAATTGTTTCAATAGAATTAGGCAGGTGCATACATTTGGGCACTGTTGTCATTTTATTGATTCCAAAACCTCTACATCTAATTATTGGAACTCAAATTGGCTTGGTAAGCTCAGTGACCCCTGAACTACATACACAGGTGAATCCAATTATGAGAAAGAGTATTTAAGGGGGTCAATTGTAAGTTTCCCTCTTTTATTTTTTTCTGAAGAGTAGCAACATGGGAGTCTCAAAACAACTCTCAAATGGCCTGAAGACAAAGATTGTTCAACATCGCGGTTTAGGGAAAGGATACAGAAAGCTGTCTCAGAGATTTCAGCTGTCTGTTTCCACAGTTAGGAACATACTGAGGAAATGGAAGACCACAGGCTCAGTTCTAGTTAAGGCTTGAAGTGACAGACCAAGAAAAATCTCAGATAAACAGAAGTGACGAATGGTGAGAACAGTCAGAGTCAACCCACAGACCAGCACCAAAGACCTATAACATCATCTTGCTGCAGATGGAGTCACTGAACATCGTTTAACCATTCGGTGCACTTTACGCAAAGAGATGCTGTATGGGAGAGTGATGCAGAGGAAGCCTTTTCTCTGCCCACAGTACAAACAGAGCCGCTTGAGGTATGATAAAGCACATTTGGACAAGCCTTATTTCATTTTGGAATAAGGTGCTGTGGACTGATGAAACTAAAATTTAGTTATTTGGGCATAACAAGGGGCGTTATGCATGGAGGAAAAACCACCCAGCATTCCATGAAAAACGCCTGCTACCTACAGTAAAATATGGTGGTGATTCCATCATGCTGTGGGACTGTGTGGCCGATGAAGGGACTGGGAATCTTGTCGAAGTTTAAGAACGCATGTATTCCACTCAGTATCAGCAGATTCTGGAGACCAATGTCCAGGAATCAGTGACAAAGCTGAAGCTGCACTGGGGCTGGATGTTTCAACAAGACAAAGAACCTAAACACAGTTAAAAATCCACTAAGGCATTCATGCAGAGGAACAAGTACAACGTTCTGGAATGGCCATCTCAGTCCCGAGACCTGAATATAATTGAAAATTTGTGGTGTGAGTTAAAGAGAGCTGTCCATGCTTGGAAGCCATCAAACCTGAATGAACTAGAGATGTTTTGTAAAGAAGAATGGTCTAAAATACCTTCAACCATAATCTAGACTCTCATTGGAACCTACAGGAAGCGTTTAGAGGCTGTAATTTCTGCAAAAGGAGGATCTACTAAATATTGATTTCATTTCTTTTTTGTGGTGCCTAAATTTATGCACCTGCCTAATTTTGTTTAAACAATTATTGCACACTTTCTGTAAATCCAATAAACTTCATTTCACTTCTCAAATATCACTGTGTGTGTGTCTCCTATATGATATATTTAATAGACATTTTTTATCCTAACAACCAACGATGTATACAGGAAAATCATGACAATTAACAAGGTTGCCCAATCTTTTGCATCCCACTGTATTCATACCTACTCCTTAGCACCAGAAGTGGGGTAGAGGGACAGGTATTGCTACCCGTCTCAGAGCCCCCTATATCATGTACCATGTGGGCTGATATCGTTTAAGGTGTGCAGCAATACGCACTCCCAGCTCCTTATTCTCGCTATAGCAGCCTGCATGGATGTGAAGGTGTTAAAGGGGTTTGGGAGGCCTCAAGCTGTCCATCTTATTGTGTCTTACAAGACACAAAACTCAGTATATATTAAAATGTACCACAGCAATATGTCATTTTACCGAGTTTAAAAAAACATTTTACTTTGAACTTTTTTAAATTGATTTTCTCAAAAACTCAATGTTTTATTGCATGTTCCTAATACCTCCTACTAACTCTATCAAGTGGAATCTAATACTATGCTAGCCCAAGGAGAGAAGCCAGCTGTTTTGGCTGGTTCCTGGAATGCTGGCTAGGCAAGTTTGTTACAATGGCATTGTCAACAATCCACTGCTCCTGTTGGATGAAACTTCTGTGAATTATGGTCCCCTATGTGGCTTCAATGTTGTTATCTGCTCCAACATATTGTAACTTTACTTTGTATCCTGTCCATTAAATCAATAAAAAGGTTTGAAGTAAATCCATTAAAGCAATTATAAACTATTCCTATCATACACAAGTCTAATTGATGTAATTATAACCAAACAAAAGCTTTTGCTGATGTCTTACCATGATTCTTGCATGAAGAATGGAAATATTTCTCAGCTGAGTTTTTAAAAATAGCCATCCTACTGCAGATGGCGTGTAAGGCTTTTATAACTGCCAGGGGAGGGTTTTTCAATGAACATAAAGTTTAACTGCTTATTTTTGCTGTTGTACAAATATCTGCTCGTGTAGTTTTACGGTTTTAAAATGTGTTTGTGTTACACATAATGACTTACTTTATTGTAAGCAAACAAAAAGAATATAGACTACACTTATCCATATCTTCAAAATGGGAACATGTTCAATGAGAGTGTTGGCCACAAGGCCAGTGATTCTGAGCCTGGGGAAACACACCCCTGGAGTAGGTAAGTAACTAACAGGGTACTTTTGAGGCTATGGACAATATGAGGGATCCCACCATCCAGGTGTTGGTAAACAGTTTTTGATGTCTTCCAGACACTGCACTAGCACATTTTATCGCCCTGTTTTTTGCTCCAGTACTGTCTCAGGATTGCGTTAGACCACTACCACCACCCAACACACACACACAACACTAAAGGCACTTGTCCCTCTGGTCACATCTCCACCAGGAGCTGGTTGATCAGTTTGGGAGGGAGAGGTGCAATAAACTGGAAAAGGAAAGGACCAGTGATATATTGCAGTGGTGGGAATCTTGTAAGTAATGCAGCATGGCTATATGTTTAACACTTCTTTCAGGAGGCAGGCTGGTCCCAGATCTTTGTCAGAAGCAATTTTCAGCCTCAATCTTCGTTACCACCAACCATTGGTCTCCATTTCTTTCAGAACTTGATCCAGAGGAAGGCGAAAAAACCCTTACAAGGCATGGTCCAATTAGACCCAAAAGGGAAAAAATTCCTTCCCAACTCCAGATGGCAATCAGATAACATCCCTGGATCAACATCATTGGGCATTACCTAGTAATTGTAGCCATGGATGTCTTTCAATGCAAGGAAAGCATCTAAGCCCCCTTTAAATGCAGGTATAGAATTTGTCATAACTACTTCATGCGGCAATGCATTCCACATCTTAATCACTCTTAATGTAAAGAACCCTTTCCTAAATAAATGGCTAAAACGTTTTTCCTCCATGCGCAGATCATGTCCTCTAGTCCTCTGAGAACGCATAGGGACAAAAAGCTCATCCGCCAAGCTATTATATTGCCCTCTAATGTATTTATACATGTTAATTAGATCCCCTCCAAGGCGTCTTTTCTCTAAACTAAATAAACCCAGTTTATCTAACCTTTCTTGGT
Organism: Hyperolius riggenbachi; assembly: GCF_040937935.1. Taxonomy (NCBI): domain Eukaryota; kingdom Metazoa; phylum Chordata; class Amphibia; order Anura; family Hyperoliidae; genus Hyperolius; species Hyperolius riggenbachi. The sequence continues at coordinate 458,626,430 of NC_090646.1, forward strand.
AAGTGAGACCTTCCATCCCACGTATCAATTTTGTTGCTCGTCTCTGCACCTGCTCTAAAACTGCAATATCTTTTTTGTAATGTGGTTCCCAGAACTGAATCTGTCCACCCACTTTACCAACAAAATAGCCAGCATCTGACAGGAAATCTCCTGCCTCCACCCCACCACTTCTTCCTCTCCCCCGCATACCTCTCCCCCACCCCACCGACCACTCACCGCCTTTACTTCTATCACAGAGGATGAAGTCAGTCACCTCCTAGCCACCTCTCCTGCCACCTTCAGCCCCCTAGACCCTGTGCCATCCAACTGCCTCTGTCCTCACTTCCCTGTTCTGGCTCCTGTCCTCACCTCTCTGTTTAAAGCGGACCCAAACCAAACATTTTTTTAATTTAAAATATTTAGTTGCACCACTCTGACACATACAAAGATAAATAAACACTCCTTCAAGCCTATGAGCATTTCAGTTCATGCTTTTCACCCTTCTCTTTTCATATCTAGGGTTATACAGGTGGCAGCCATTAGCAATTCCTCCTTTGCCGAATACCTCCTACTCCACCAGTCTGCCAGCAATATGCCGGCAATATGAAAGGAAGAGAGGGGTTCCTCCAATAAATGTAAAATATTTTATATTTGTCATCATGCAGCTGAAAAAAGGCTGCTATTTATTATTATAATTTAGAAAATAGATTTTATTTCTGAAATCTTGTATTTTTAATTTAGGTCCACTTTAACCTCTCCCTCTTCACGGGCAACTTCTCCTCTGACTTCAAACAAGCCACTGTACTTCCCCTACTTAAAAAACCCTCACTAGACCCCTCACTTCCATCCAGCTACCGCCCTATCTCCCTGGGATACAAAAGTGACATGAATGTCTGATTAATTGATAAGAGATTACTGTTTCTTTTATAAGTACTGGATGTTCTATGATAGTTCATTACATTACTGGCGGTTATTTTAATTCAAAATAGCATGTTTTTTCATTCTCATGGCCAACTGACCATGAGAATGTTGCTATCTACAACACTAGTCAAAATATGAGATGTTGTGCGAAGTTCTCACATAAGCAACAATAGTCAGACGTGTTCTGTGATGCTTCTAAAGCACGTTATGATCACACATCATGTGTCTTGTCTGCACAAGGGCACTGATACAAGCACATGGTGATCACGCACCCTTATCTGCACAGGCGCATTGATGAAACATGTTCTACGCCTGCGCAGTTATTGAATTCTGTCTATATAAAGGAGGGAAAATACTTTCGAGTTGGGACTCTCGAAGGACAAGCAGACATGCCGTCACCAGGTATTTCCCCTCCGAGGTCGCTGAGGTCCCCCGATCTTCTCTAGGTGGTGCTGCAATACTTGGTAAAAAATAATATTGATGCTCACTAATTACTCAAATACAATGTAACTATTATTCTGCAGGCCTAGATAATTATTATAACAGGATTGTAGCTCAATAAATATTACTATTGAACCTTTCCTCATGTTTTGCTGCAATTCATTTTACCCACTGCGGTGGTGAGCGAAGTTAGAGGGTTTAAAAACCCTTTCTGTGAGGCAAAACACTCCCTCCTCCCTTTTTCTTTTAAACTCCTGGAGCATCTAGTCCACCAACGCATGACCCATTACCTTGGCTCCAACTCCCTGTTTGACCCCCTATAATCAGGATTTCAGCAAGCCCACTCCACCGAGACTGCCCTCACCAAGGTCGTCAATGACCTCACGCTTGCCAAGGTTGAAGGAAAATACACTATCCTTCTCCTCCTAGTCCTCTCATCAGCATTCGACACTGCTGACCATTCCCTGCTTCTCCAATCCCTGCAATCTGTGGGTATCTAAGACCTTGCCCTAGCATGGTTCTCCTCCTACCTCTCAAATCACTCCTTTAAGACCTCCTTCAATGGTTCCTCCTCGACCTCCATCCCACTTTCAGTTGGGGTCCCCCAAGACTCTGTTCTTGGTCCCCTGTTCTCAATTTACACTGCCTCCATCGGAAAACTCATCTCCTCTCTGGGTTTCAACTATCACCAATATGCAGATGACACCCAGATTTACCTCCATACCACTGACCTCTTTACCATCACCATGGAAAAGGTATCCTACTGCCTCTCAGCTATCTCATCCTGGATGTCTGCCAGGTTCCTAAAGTTGAACCTGGATAAGACTGAACTCCTAATCTTCCCACCCCATGCTGTTTCACCCCCAACAGACCTCTACGTCACTGTCAATGGCACAATCATTTGTCCAACCACACAAGCCTGCCGCCTGGGTGTCACCCTGGACTCAGCCCTCTCCTTCACCCCCCACATCCAAACCGTAGTTAGGGCCTGCAATTTCCATTTACGCAACATCTCCAAGATTCGGCCTTTCCTGACCCCAGACACTGCCAAACTCCTTGTCCATGCCCTCATCATCCCCCACCTGGACTACTCCAACTCCTGTCAGGCCTTCCTCAAAACCGCATCGCCCCCTACAATCCATCATGAATGCAGCAGCTAGACTAATCTACTCCTCCCACCACTCTGTCTCCACGACACCCCTACGCAAATCCCTTCACTGGTTTCCAATTCACTTCAGAATCAGCTTCAAGATCCTATGTTTGGCATACAAATCTATACACAAATCCTGCCCAACCTACATCTCTGATCTGGTCAGCAGATGTACACCTGGCCGCCCACTTCGCTCCTCCAACAACCTAACCACCCCACGCATCTCGCACTCCAACGCACAACTACAGGACTTCACTAGAGCTGCCCCCATCCTGTGGAACTCTCTCCCACTGCCCATCAGGCTTGCCCCCACCTTCAACACCTTCAAAAAAGCACTCAAAACTCACTTCTTCAAGGAGGCCTACATCAACTTAACACTACCCTAACCCTCTCTGCCAAGAACTTCTTGATGCACCCCCTCCTTTCGTGTCACTAATCCCTCCCTCTAGTTTGTAAGCCATTGGCAGGGCCCTCTCCTCTTGTGTATCATACTTGACTGTGTGCACTTTACCCAGATTTATGGAATTTGTATTTTTACCACTACCTCTCCAGTGTATGATCTGGCATTGTATTACTATCTACATTGTGTTGAGTATCGTATTGCTTATTACCTGTATTGTTGTATCTATTGTCTATTACCTGTATTGTGCTGTCACCCCTGTTATCATTAAAAAACAAAAGTACATAAGCGCTTTGCAGACCAAACAAACAATATAATATCAGGACTTCCACGCAGTACACCAGAGTATCTAGTGGAGTGCTATCAGTAATATTATAAGCACAGTCAGAAAGCAGATAAGCACTCAAAAGTCCAGTCCTGCAGATATAAGGAGTTAAAACACTTCCTGTTGTCTTAGTTGATCTCACAGAGATAATGCATATAGTTCATCCGGGTATAATTGACACACCAGTGTCTTCCCCCCCAATGTGTAACGACTCACCAGATGATGCGGCCTGTCAGGGCCCGTCTGCGCATCAGGGGTATTGGCCACCCCTCAGCCTCTCCGGCAAATCGCCACAGCTGGACTCCACAAGGAATGGATGAAAACCTCCAGCAGTGCTCTTCACAGCAGACCTGTTATCATTCTCTGTAATCCTATTTATTGTACAGCGCTGCGTAATATGTTGGCGCTATATAAATCCAATAAATATTAATAATAATAATCTATCAGAAGACTAAAATGTTTGCTAGCAGTCATAGATGGTCCCAGTTTCTGACAGAAGTGAAAGTCAAAAATATACTGCATGTTATTAATTATTTCTCTAATATGTTCTACTATACCTTTCTCTCATCCACAGGTTCATATGTATTGTTATATTTCTTCATGACTTGTGCCGCCAACACTTGAAAGCGGAGTCGAAATTCTGTGAGACCCATACGGTCACTATAACCTATGAAAATGAATACATTGCTAAATAAATTGGCATATACAATTCATTATAGAACAGGCAATGAAAATGGGTGAATATGCTCTGTCTAATGTCCCTACATCCATTGCTAAGGCTATACCTGAGATGCTTATCTTAGCATCTGTCTGGCTTATGCAGTGTGACAAAGAGAAAAGTCTAAATCATAGTTATACATATCAATATATAACAAAAAAAAAACTCTGAGAGCGTCAAACATTTTATATATCTTGATTCATTTTTCATATTCCATCTCTAACAGCTGAAGCTGCCTGAGTTCCTGGTTTTCTGCCAAGGTCTGGGAAAATAAACAATACTCTGTTTATAAGCTTACTCTAATTTACTGTCAGAGTAACATTAATTATATCAAAGCCAGTAGTATAGCATGTCAGGGGACTGTAGATAGATAGGACTCAGTGTAGACATGTTGCATGTAAACCTTGTAAGTTAGCAATATTAATAATTTGGTATATTAATAATGTTACTTTCACAATTATGTTGCCATGTGCATGTAGGAATTAGGTGATGATCCGTTTGAGCTTGGTCTGTGTTAGGATAGATCTTTTTTCTCTTTTTGGTTATAGATCTGTTTCACCCCATCTTTCATGATTTGTGCTTATGATTTGCAGATTTCACTAACTTCTAGAAAACCTGATATACATAAACAATTTGATTGGCCAATGACTGGCCAATATTACCACTACCATACAGTATGAGGACCAATCGATTTTGAATACTATGAATTGATTGTGTTTGTAAGCTCTCACACTACATGGAGGTGGTAAAATTGGCCAATCAACATTGGATGTATGTATGCACCCTTAATCCTGGTACACACTTGAATTTATGACTGGCCAATCACCACATCCATGTAGTGTGAGGGTCATAGTATTCAATATCTGTTGACCTCATACTTCATGGAGGTAGTAAAATTGTTCAGTGATTTGCAAACAAAATTGAAAGTGTATGCCAGGCTTTTGTCTTTCAATGACACCAACCAATTAGATTGGCTATTATTTTTGGCTGCACCAGTAAGTAAATACCTTCCCAATTGGAGCCTGGACAGCCAAATATCAAGTTATATACAGGCATATGAGGTTTATACAGTGCTAACACCCAAACCTGATGGTTTAACTGTATATTTTGTGTGTGTGGGGAGGAGGGGGGGTATGAATTAGGAGATGAAAAACTAACTTCAGGTTTATTTTCAAGGCTGACCAATAAGCAGCAAGTAATCTCGCACCACTCTTACCGTATTTTTCAGAATATAAGATGCACTTTTTCTTCCCCAAAACTAGGGGGGAAAAGTGGGTGCATCTTATATTTTAAAGGTACGGTATTTTGGCCCCAAAACATACTTACCAGATCCTGCTGCCGCGATCCTCTCCTCCTCCACCTGACTGCTGCCATCCGAGGGTCATCCGAGGGTCCCAGCTGCGGTCATCCAGTATCCTGGCTCTTGAGTGTCCCAGCCGCCAGATGATCTTCACTGCAGACTGCAGCCATGTGGTAATCACACGCTGCCGCCACACAGACATCTTCCATAGTAACGGCGTCCTCTTTATAGTTACAGTGCCCCCTTCTGTGTGAAGAGCGGCGCGCGTGCACCTGATGTCATGCGTGACCCCGATGCACGTGCGCCGCTCGTCACACAGAAGGGGGCACTGTAACTATGAAAAGGAAACTGTTACTATGGAAGATGTCGGCAGGGCGGCACCGCGTGATTACCACATGGCTGCAGTCTGCAGTGAAGAAGATCCGGCGGCTGGGACACTCAAGAGCTGGGATACTGGATGACCACAGCTGGGACCCTTGGATGACCCTCGGATGGCGGCAGTCAGGCGGAGGAGGAGAGGATCGCGGCAGCATGATCAGGTGAGATGCAGCAGGGGTGAAGTGTAGTGTAATTTGTGTTGGCTGCAGGATTTAGTTAGTGAAGTGTAGTGTAGTGTAGTTTGGGTTGGCTGCAGGGGTTAGTTAGTGAAGTGTAGTGTAGTGTAGTTTGGGTTGGCTGCAGGGGTTAGTTAGTGAAGTGTAGTGTAGTGTAGTTGTTGGTGGTAGCAGGGGTTAGTGAAGTGTAGTGTAGTGTAGTTGGTGGTGGTAGCAGGGGTTAGTGAAGCGAAGTGCAGTTGGTGGAGGCAGCAGGGGTAAGTGAAGTGTAGTGTAGCAGGATTTAGTGTAGATGGGCAGTGTAGATTAGATAGAGACAGATGGGGGGGGGTTAAAGGTTCATAATACACCCCTGAACCATTGATGCACTTAGGTTTAGATGTTTTTTTTCCCCTGATTTTTGCCCTCTATCTAGGTGTGTCTTATATTCCAAAAAATACGGTACATATGCAAAATTCCCTAGATATTTTTCATATTTTCAAATCACTTTAACAAGGGAAAAAGGAGTCATTTTATGTGTATACCCAGCAGAACATTTTTACTGCATTGCACCTGTGGCAGGAACTCAGAGAACTGCAAAGATTAATGGCAATCATGGTCTCTAACTCATCTCTCGAATTACTGACATATCTAACTTACACAGGTTCCATGGTAAATTAGACTGTGCTTTATCTGCACTCATTCCTTTACAGTACCTGTGTAATTCATATGTGTCAGTGATTAGAAGGATGAGCTGACAGAGCTGATGACAGTATATACAAAGCTTTAATCCAACGGAGTGACACCTGCAATTAATATCAGTTACAGAACATGGCAGCACATGTGCAGGTTTAGCAATTGTAAATCTATAGTGTGAGCAGAGTAGAACTGAGAATCTGTGCAGCTCTAGTCAGAACAGAAGTGAGGAATTACATCCTACTCTAAAAGGCTCCACCGTTCTTTTTTTTATAACCAGGATATGCACATAATTTAGCACAAAAATTTTTTTTCCAATCAAGAGATGGCTAACATATGCAACCCATAGCCAGAGCTGGATCATACACAAGGCAAACCTAGGCAGTTAGGGCCTGGACGAGTCTAGGGGCCTGGTGGATGCTAGCCCCCCACCAAATTTTACTAAAAAAAAAGCCAGGAGACCATCAGCAGTAGGCAAAAACTGCTTGATTATGGATCTGCATAATCACCAATAATCCAAGTATGACTAACCTCTGGACACCTAATGAAGTATAAGTGTTTGGTGTAACTGTAGGCTATCTCCCGTGAGGCGGGAGACACAGGCAGCTCGGCCAGGAACCACCTGAGGGGCAGGTGGCCCTCGGCTGTGCAGGGACTATCTCCTTGAGAGAGGGAATAGAGAGAACCTGGCAACCAGTGATACTTGGTGATCAAATAATAGACTGTACTGCAGCCAGGGGACTCCAGAGGAGTAGAGGCCACTGGCTGCTAGCAGGCCGGACTCTCTGAGGAGCAGGAGTCCTAACAGCTAACTGACACTTGGTGGAATAGTGTCACAGCTAGTACAGATAGACTGAGCACTCAAGGGATGAGTGACAGCCTGGAGGGTCGGGCAGGCCAGGTCGGCAACACACGAGCAGATAAGGTACAGAGACAGAAGGCTGATTCAGTAATCGGGTACAGGCAGGGTTTGGCAACAGGTAGGCAAATATGCAGAGGTACCGAATCAGAAAGCAAGAGAGAGGTCGACAGAGCAAATAGTCATAACAGATATAAAGCACAGTCCTAGTCTGAGGTGTGAGGTCCTTGGTCTCGACACCCAGGAACTAGTCTAGAGAATAACTCAGCAATGACACAGTAATCCTAAGCTTGGGTGTGAGGTCCTTGGTCTCAACACCCCGGAACTGGTCTAAAGTATAACACAGTAATGACACAGTGATCCTAAGCTTGGGTGTGAGGTCCTTGGTCTCAACACCCCGGAACTGGTCTAAAGTATAACACAGCAATGACACAGTGATCCTAAGCTTGGGTGTGAGGTCCTTGGTCTCAACACCCCGGAACTGGTCTAAAGTATAACACAGCAATGACACAGTGATCCTAAGCTTGGGTGTGAGGTCCTTGGTCTCAACACCCCGGAACTGGTCTAAAGTATAACACAGCAGTAATCTGGCTAAGTGTGAATTCCCAGGTCCACCTGGTTCTAACACACTGTAGGATCTGACTGAGGTCTGAGTGCTCACACGTAAGTATTCGCAACGGCAGACAACCAGAGACTGACCAGCAAGATCTATATATACTGCAGCGCTCCTCCGCGCCACCCTGCGCCACTCAGCCAATCAGTAAACGCGCTGGGATCAGCTGATCGATCTGATCAGCTTATCGCTCTCCTACTGGCATAAAGGGCTTGCCTTCTAGCGCGCGCGCGTAGCTCTCCATCTGTGTGCACTAGAAGGCCCAGGCAGACCAGACACATACTGCTGTGCGGAAACCGCCGGTCTGAATGCGGAGACAGCCGCCCCGCTGCCAGACCGCGCGGCGGCATTTCCGCAATCCATTACAGTCAACATTTTAATAAACATCTTCTAGCTGTCAAGAGCTTGCTTTCTTCTGTGTTGAAATTAAATAATATACAGTGGGATGCCTAATTTTATTCAAACAATTATTGCGCACTTTCTGTAAATCCAATAAACTTAATTTCACTTCTCAAATTATCACTGTGTGTGTCTCCTATATGATATATTTAACTGACATTTTTTATCGTAACAACCAACAATTTATACAGGAAAATCATGACAATTAACAAGGTTGACCAAACGTTTGCATCCCACTGTATAAATCGACTGTCAAAGTTGATATAGTTAAGATGATCTCTGCTAGTTCCAGACAGAATTTAGTACTGCTGATTCTGCAAATCTAACACTTGTCTAAAACAATTCTGCGTTTGCGATTTTTTTTTTTAAATTGCAAATTTTTATGCACCTTTTTGTAGTTTTCATATGTGTTTGTATGCAAAATTTTGATTTGTGATTTTTCCTTGAATACCAATGCAGTTAATTTACATGAAAATCCATCTAATTAACTTCAAAATTGCATGCAAATTTTCATACAAAATGTGAATTTGTATGTACATTTTCTGCATTCCATTGACTTGCATTGAAACACAAATGCCTCTTTGTCCACAAAAAAACTAAAGAAAACCAAAAAAACAGACCCGCCATTCAAATTTTAAACACAGTAAATTTGCAAAATGCAAAATCATACAAAATCAGAAATACAGTGTGATGCCATGGACTAGGCCAGATTTATACTTATTGTCCCTCTAGGCCAAGTATGTTGCTACTTCCCTTTCTTGTGCAGCAGTGGCCCCTCCCATTACATGTGCAGCTCACTTTTCCTTGTAAAGCAGCCCCTTTCATGAACAGTTCTCCCTTGGGCATCAGTTTCACTTTTCCATGTGTTGCTCCCCTTTTTCATATGTAGCAACGCCTCTTTCATGTTCAGGTGCCCCCTTGGGCTGCAGCCGCTCAAGGTTCGGGCCTTTATGGCCCTTCCAGAAATCTGTCCCTGGCGATACATTAAATCTGCAGAAAGCATGTTTTTGCAATTGCATGTGAATTTAATAAGCGTGAGCCCTGTTTCAGAAAAAATATTCTGTGTTCCCCAATCCTGTCCTCAAGGCCCACCAACATTACATGTTTTGCAGAAAACCACAAACATGCACAGGTGAGGTAATTGGTGTCTCAGCAGAGCTGATTACCTACCTCCGAGGATTTCCACAGAACATGCACTGTTGGTGGGCCCTGAGGACAGGGTTGGGGAACACTGCTTTACACAGCTTTGTGATGTTAGTTAGCCCAAGTTAAATAGTAAATATTTTATGACAAGTAACATTTTTTTCCTTTTTTAACTCAGATAGACAGCATTGATGTACCAATTTCCATTAAAAGTTTCTGGCAGCTATTTGTTATCATCATTAATTACGTAGAAATCATTACGTTCTTCACCCTAATGGACCAGTCAGATTATCTGTCATATTGCAGCAAAACACATCTTCAGCACATGCCATTATCTCTAGCAATTATTAAGATGTTAGCAATATATTCTCTTGCAGGGAACACAGGTATTTATGAGGAGCTTGTCACAAGTGTGATCTGTTTCAGATTAATGTAAGAGCAGTGTTTGCAGTCAATTAGGAATCTATGTTCATATGTCAAAACACAGAATGCATTTTCAAAGTGCAGGTTACAGATTATGATTAAGAGGTATTTGTGCTGCATGTGCACTAGGCATCCATTAGGAAGACAGATAATGTACTCTGCCAAGCACACTACCTATGGAGGATGTTTTGTGTAAAACAATTGTTTGGCTGTTGTCTTCAGTAAACCTAAACTGCATTGACCTGTAGGAAGACTGGGGGAGGGGTTTTGCCCATAGCAAGGTGCTAAACTACAAGGCGATAAAGGAAAGAGCATGTCAGGAACTATGTCTGTTTCTTCCTGCTGGTGGCAGCAGATGCATGACTTTGTCAGTTATTTCACCAGCCACCAGCAGTTGGCTCTGATGTCTTTTATTCCTGAACTCACCTACAGATGGTGCAAGAAACCATGTGTATGGATGCTCTTCCACCAGCAGAGGTCACCACCCATCTGTTACTTCCGCAATTTGTTGCAGCAAGTGATAGGACATATAAGGACTGCTCTGGCTTGCAGCAGGTGCCAGAACTTCCGTTCCCTTGCCCTGAGGAGCTGCCTGGCCTCTCCTGTCTTCTGTCTCTTGTGATCTGATCCTTGATCTCCTGATATCCTGTCTGTACCTATCTGTCATACCTGAACTTGGCTTGTTTGACTATGATTATTGTTTGCTGATTTGGTCCTGTGTATCCTGTATATTATTGTATACTAGACGACCTGCGGCGTAGCATACGCCGCATAAGAGGGTAGAGGGCAGGAAGGGGGTATTGGACACTGCGGCGGGGAGGGGGGTTGGACCCCCCCCCCCTCAACTGGTTCCCCCATGTGTGCTCTACCTCCAGATTAAGCTCAGCAGGAACCCCCCCTCACCTGGGTCCCCCATGTGCGCTCCCCCTCCTGCTTAAGCACAGTAGCAGCCACCACTATAAGTAAGAGGCAGCGGGCGGGGATGACTCACCTCTTCCGTGTTCCATCATACGTTCCACTGTCGTCACTTCCTGCAATGCCGCACACTGTATTGGTGTAATTTGCCTTTTTAAAACAGAAGGAAATCTGCAATAATTCAGCTATAAGTGAACATTTGTGGTTATCCACAATGCACTGCTACTAAATATGCAAACTATCCCTTTTCCCCCTTGGTAAGCCAAGCAAGCATCCAGAGCCGCTAGTGTATAGCAAGCATTTAGCTTTAAATTTTACACAGCCATATCAAACCCACATGTAGACAGCCTGTTTCAGACTTTTGGTCCTCATCAGTACATGACAGGGATTGATACAGCTGTATGAGATAGGGCTTGGACCAGTACAACAGAGTAACCAAGCAGCTCAGGGTGACCCAAGCACTCAGAATGTATAGGGGGATAAAAGGGACCAAAATACCTCCTACTAAAAAAAGCAAAGCTTGGTGTGATGTGCCTTCCTAAAACAGAAGGAAATATGCAATAATTCAGCTATGAGTGAACATTTGTGGTTGCCCACAATGCACTGCTACTAAATATGCAAATATTTCCTTTTCACCCTTAGTAAGCCAAGCAAGCATCCAGAACCACTTTGGTATAGCAAGTCTATAGCTTTAAATTTTACACAGCCATATCAAACCCACATGTGACAGCCTGTTTCAGACTTTTGGTCCTCATCTGTACATGGCAAGGATTGATATGACTGTATGAGATAGGGCTTGGACCAGTACAACAGAGTAACCAAGCAGCTCAGGGTGACCCAAACCACTCGGAATGTATAGGTGGATAAAAGGGACCAAGAACACCTTCTACTAAAAAAAAATTAAAGCTTGGTGTAATTTGCCTTCCTAAAACAGAAGAAAATCTGCAATAATTCAGCTATAAGTGAACATTTGTAATTACCCACAATGCACCGCTACTAAATATGCAAATTATTCCTTTTCACCCTTGGTAAGTTTTACACAGTCATATCAAACCCACATGTGACTATTTCAGACGTTTGGTCCTCATCAGTACGTAGCAGGGATTTGATAAGGCTGTATGAGATAGGGCTTGGACCAGTACAACAGAGTATCCAAGCAGCTCAGGGTGACCCAAGTTATTAAGAATGTATAGGAGGATAAAAGAGACCAAAAAGCCCTCCTACTAAAAAAAGCAAAGCTTGGTGTAATTTTCCTTCTTAAAACAGAAGCAAATCTGCAATAATTCAGCTATAAGTGAACATTTGTGATTACCCACAATGCACTGCTACTGAATTTGCAAATTATCCCACTTTGCCCTTGGTTTGATATGACACTACTTCTTCTTCTTGCTTGGACCAGCCCCTTCTTCTTGTTTGGACCGGTCCTGGGGGCAGGGCGCTACTTCTTCTTCCTGCTTGAAGGTTGAGGCACTTACGCTATTATATATATATAGATATTTGCATTGTATATTTTGTGATGGATGGATGGCTGGATGGATGGATGGATGGATGGATGGCTGGCTGGATGGATGGATGGATGGATGGATGGATGGATGGATGGATGGATGGATGGATAGATAGATAGATAGATAGATAGATAGATAGATAGATAGATAGATAGATAGATAGATAGATAGATAGATAGATAGATAGATAGATAGGCTGGGGTGGTTTGGGCTTATGAATGCTGTGGCTTGGCATTTTGCTATCTGTTTGCACTTCACTGATACACTCTATAATAAATGTGTGTTTACATTTATTCAAATCCTGTCTTGTGTTTCTCTGCCATTGTGGTGTTCCCTAAGCAAACCTGGCTATAACGGAGCACAAAACCACATCAGGTAATTTGGGTGCACAGCCGGATTGATATTGGCCACAATGCAATTTGCAGCTGAGGTGGCACTGACCGTGAAATTTGAGCACCAGAGGCGCTGGAGTTAAAATATTATATAGTCAAACTCTGTCTTCAGCTGTTGTGATCAGTAAGCGGCAGCACACAGAGTCTTGCTGTGTATCGGAACTCCAGACTGTGGCAGAGAGAGTGGCAGTAGTGACAGGATTTTTCTATCATGTAGCCAAACTCTATATAGAGGCCAGAAATAGTGGTGGGGAGACTGGTATTCATTTATCATGTAGCTAAACCCCAGATATCAGCAGCAGAGGTCAGCTAGCGGCGCACAAAGTTCAGCAATATTGTAGCCAAACTCCAGATACTGCTGGAAGCAGCAGCAGAGATGAGTGATCAGGTTCCTGTGGGTTTAGCTACATTTAGCCAAACCTTCACTATGGAACAGCACTCACTATCAGTTTGTGTGGGACTTAGTTGGGTGGTAATTCATGTTAGGCATTGGTAGGGGGAGGTTAGTGTTAGGTGTAGGTGGGGTGGATTACTGTTAGGCATAGGAAGGGGAGGGTTAGTGTTTGGTGTAAGTAGGGGAGGGTTAGTATTAGTCTTAGGTAGGGAAGGGTTAGTGTTAGGCGTAAGTAGGGGAGGGTTAGTGTTAGGCATAGGTAGGGAAAGGGTAGTGTTAGGCATAAGTAGGGGAGGTTTTGTGTTAGGCTGCAGGCATAGGTAGGGAAGGGTTAGTGTTAGGCATAAATAGGGGAGGGTTAGGCATAAAAAGGGAAGTATTTAGGTATAAGTAGAGGAGGTTTATTGTTAGGCATAGGTGGGGAAGGGTTAGTGTTAGGTGTAAGTAGAGGAGGATTCTTGCTAGGCATAGGTAGGGAAGGGTTAATGTTAGGCATAAGTAGGGGAGAGTTAGTGTTAGGCATAGGTAAGGAAAAGTTAGTGTTAGGCATAGGTAAGGAAGAGTTAGTGTTAGGCATAGGTAGGGAAGGGTTAGTGTTAGGCATAAGTAGGGGAGGGCTAGTGTTAGGCATAAGTAGGGGAGTGTTAGGCATAGGTAGGGAAGGGTTGGTGTTAGGCATACGTAGGGGAGGGCTAGTGTTAGGCATAAGTAGGGGAGTGTTAGGCATAGGTAGGGAAGGGTTGGTGGTAGGCGTAAGTAGGGGAGGGTTAGTGTTAGGCACAGGTAGGGAAGGGTTCATGTTAGGCATCAGTAGGGGAGATTTAGTGTTAGGCATAGGTAGGGAAGAGTTAGTGTTAGGCATAGGTAGGGAAGAGTTAGTGTTAGGCATAGGTAGGGAAGAGTTAGTGTTAGGCATACATAGAGGAGGGTTAGTGTTAGGCATAGGTAGGGAAGGGTTAGTATTAGGCATAGGTAGGGAAGGGTTAGTATTATAAGAAGGGGAGTATTTAGGTATAAGTAGAGGAGGTTTATTGTTAGGCATAGGTGGGGAAGGGTTAGTGTTAGGTGTAAGTAGGGGAGGATTAGTGCTAGGCATAGGTAGGGAAGGGTTCATGTTAGGCATAAGTAGGGGAGGGTTAGTGTTAGGCATAGGTAGGGAAGAGTTAGTGTTAGGCATAAGTAGGGGAGGGTTAGTGTTAGGCATAGGTAGGGAAGGGTTAGTGTTAGGCATAAGTAGGGGAGGGCTAGTTTTAGGCATAAGTAGGGTAGTGTTAGGCAAAGGTAGGGAAGGGTTAATGTTAGGCATAAGTAGGGGAGAGTTAGTGTTAGAGATATGTAGGGAAGGGTTGGTGTTAGGCATAAGTAGGGGAGGTTTATTGTTAGGCATAGGTAGGGAAGGGTTAGTGTTAGGTGTAAGTAGGGGAGGGTTAGTGTTAGGCATAGGTAGGGAAGGGTTAATGTTAGGCATAAGTAGGGGAGAGTTAGTGTTAGATATAGGTAGGGAAGGGTTAGTGTTATGCATAGGTAGGGAAGGGTTAGAGTTAGGAGTAATTAGGGGAGGGTTACTGAGCGCCTCTTTCAAATGTACAACACAAAACTGCCTTGGCTGGCTGTTCTTTACTATTGATGTAGTCACAGACCGCAGTGAACAATTACACATTTATTGGCAGGCAAGACATCATTTCCTTCTGCTGTTTTTCAGCTACCTACCTTCAGCTTTAAAGTTGATTACAATTTAAAATATTGGTAACTATGGCTTGTTATGAAATGTGCTTGTGATATAAGGGTAATCTTCAATTTAAATTAAACTGAATAAAACTAATTTACATGCAAATAGATATTTAATATGTATTGCAAAAAAGAATCCAGTTCTGAATTCTTTGACTTATAAATTATTTTGTGACATTTTTAGTCTGAATACAGCGGCTTAATCACATGTGCCATTTCAGGGAGGAAATTATTCAGAAAATGCAAACGTCTTGGAATAAATCTAAAGAAAATACCTCCCAATGTTCACTTATGCACCTGTTATTTAAATGCTGCCAAGCTGGAAGCTGACAGCTGACCACCCCAGGGAGCACCAGCATCTGTCTAATTGATCCCATCAGAGTACAGCACAGATCCACCATATACATGTTCACTGGAAAACACATATACATGGTAAACACCTATTACAGTATAAACTTACAGAAAAGTTATGATTTATTAATGCTGAGATGCACATTAGTTATGTTTAGTTCTGAGGCCTATCTGCCAATAATTTCTGAAGCAGTAATTAAAGTGAACCTGAACTCAGAACTTCCACTCTACCCTAAAGGATAAGGCACAGCATATTAACCTTTAGGGCTCTTTCACAGTGCGACGTTAAAGTCACACGTTATAAAATACTTTAACGCAGAGTAACACACAGCAATGCAAAGTCTGTGCGACATTCACAGTGCACACGTTGTGTTGTGTGTAACGTGTAGCGTTATTAAAAAAAGCTGCATGCTGTGCGTTTAGCAGTGAATCTGCTGCGTTACTTGTGTTGCACATGCTCAGTAATTTTTTTTTCCTTTTTTAAAATGTTCCGCGTGCACCATTTTCGTTCCATAGTAAATACATTTTGTAACGTGCGACTTTAACGTCGCGATGTGAAAGTGTATTTGTGTTGCGTTAGTGCCATGTTGTGCGACCTTAACGTCGCATCAAACACAACGTCCTACTGTGTAAGTAGCTTTAAAGAAAAACATTTATTTGTTACAGCCGATACAAAGCCTGCTAAAAATTTGCAGTGTGACTACTTTTTGCTTTTTTCTGGAAGCAGACATAGGGTTAACACTCTGTGTTTACAAATTAGGTGCACTGCCGAGACAGCCAGCTGACACAGCTGAGAGATCAAATAACAGTTGTGATTAGTCACAGATGAGGGGGGATTAGACAGGCTTGACTTTCTAAATACATACAGGTGCATTTCTCTATGTTTTTCTTTTGTCCTGTACAAGAGTTCAGGTCCACTATAATTACTAGTTCTTTCCACCTATGAAGGGCTAAGCACAGAGGATAACAACTGCGGTTAGGAGACCTGCTTTTGGAATTGGGTTTTACTGACATAAATTAGACTGGTTAAAACAATGCATGGCTTATAACAGTATTCAGCAGCACAATAACAAATGGTAGTTCTCTCTGGATCCCTGATCTATGTTGCAATAACTATACACTCAATAAACTGATCTGAAACACACACACACACAACTGTTTAGAAGGGCGTCTATGTAAGGTGACTGGTGTCATGGAGTAGGGATTCCACTTCCTATTACTATTTGTCATGAATATTCCTATCAATAGGAAGTATTCCTACTTTCTATTCATCTTTAAAGTGGACCTGAACTTTTGCACAGGAAAGAAGGTAAACATAGAGAAATGCACCTTGTATGTCTTTAGAGAGTTTGTCCTGTCTAATTCCCCTTCATCTGTGTCTAATCACAAGTTGTAATTTGATCTCTCAGCTGTGTCAGCTGGCTGCCTCAACAAAGCAGCTAATTTGTAAACACAGGATGTTAACCCTATGTCTGCTTCTATGAAAGCAGGAAGTAGGCACACTGCAGATTTATTGTAGGATTTGTATCAGCTGCAACAAAGAAATGTTTTTCTTTAAAGGAAATCTTAAAAATGTGTGTGATAGTGAAGAAGCAAAATGGAATTCCAGGAAAGTCCTAGTTAGGACCTTCCCATGCTGCCGTCCTCAGCCTTCTGTATTGCCGGTACCGGGTCTCGTAACTTCGGCCAGTCGTGGCCAGTCTGCACAAGGTACCGGCAACACAGAAGGCTGAGGACGGCGGCGTGGGAGCGATCCGTGCGCGTGGGGCTGGAGGAAGCCCCAGGTATGTATAAAACTTTTATGTTCTATAGTCTCTGGTACACTTTTAAGGTTACTATGCTGTTGCTTAGCTTTTAGAGCAGAGAGGAAGTTCAGAGTTCAGGTCCGCTTTAAAGCAAACCTGAAGGAAATATAAACAAATGAGATAAACAATTATATATACAGTCTAAGTCCTAACTAGGACTTTCCTGCAATTCCATTTTGCTTTTTCTCTATCATACAAAAAGCTTTCTACTGCTTCTGTTGGCATTGAAGAAAATACCAATGAGGTGCTCCTTCTCTGTATATATTTTTTGCACACACTACACTTCAGCACAGGGTAATGGCAAGTTCACTCACCTGCAGTTCACGCTGTCCTTTAATTAACTCCATATGACTCCAATGCTTCCTCCTTCCAAGCCAGAAATAGAGTGCATAGGAGTCACGTGAAGCATGAGTGACCTGCTAGTGTGTAACCTCCCCGTTACCCTGTACAGGTGCTGAATTGTGGTGTGTGGGAGAATTTGGGAGTTCCGAATTCAATGAACAGA
This sequence comes from Hyperolius riggenbachi, assembly GCF_040937935.1. Classification (NCBI taxonomy): domain Eukaryota; kingdom Metazoa; phylum Chordata; class Amphibia; order Anura; family Hyperoliidae; genus Hyperolius; species Hyperolius riggenbachi. The sequence goes on from NC_090646.1 coordinate 458,643,925, forward strand.
GATAATTGTGAGTGTACAGAGTCAGCTTAATCATGTGTAGAGGACACTGCGAGTGGTTTACAAACAAGTCCTACAGCTACAGCTGAGGGACACATCCATTTCTATGGCTAAGGATGGAGGAACAATGGCATGGCAGAAGATGAAGCAGCTTCCAGCAGGGGAGGTGTGGAGGGGAACATTAGGCTCAGGTGTTCAGCATGACAAATCTTTATGCAGGGGACACCTGTACACACTCAAGATTCATGGTTGAGATAGACATGGCCACCTCATCCGAGTGTTAACTAGCAGGTGTTTGTAGCTTAGGATGGATTGAAAGCTTTTCACTGAAGATTGTTAATTCTAAGCAGATGCCAGAAATGTATATACTCTGACACTCAAAAATTTCTACTGAGGCAATGCAAAGGTATACACATAATAAAGGAGTCTGGAAAAAAAGGGCGCTGGAGATAGCTGCTAGTGTAATATTGGCAAAATTACCAATATTCTACTACTTTATTCTGATAGAAAAATATCAGTAATCTTTACTTAGATTTTACTATGACCTAACCCTACTCCTCACACAGAAAACTCCCTCTACTGATGCCTAAGCCTTTAAACACCCCCCCCCCCCCCCCTGGTGCCTAACCCTCAACCCCCCCTCCCCCTTAGTAGTACCTAACCCTTAACCATTCCCCCTGCAGCAAACCCGCAATTAGCAGCAATGGAGTGAGATTTAGACCTCCCCCCCGACTACCGATTAAATAGTGGGCGCTGGGGCTACCCAGAACGCAGACTGCGGCACTAAACTTATTGCCGCAATTTACATTGTGGGTAGCCCCAGTGCCCACTATTTTATCAGTAGCCTTGGGCACCCAAATCTCACTTTACTGCCCCAATTAGCTTTGGGCACTCAAATGTTTCCTGTCTGCCACTAATCGCAGCCTCAAGCGCCCATGATTACAGCTAATCGTGGGTTCTCTTTGGCACCCACCATTGCCACTAGTGCTAGATTCGGGTGCCCAAATTTTTCTGTGGTTTTTATCATTGACACCTATGGCTGCGCCCTTTCTTTTACAAATGCAAAGTCCTTGAGGCTGAAAATGCCATTAATTATCCCTGTTCTCAGCATATCGCTGACATCACTTGCAGGAGTGCAACTCACAAAAAAATAAAAAAAAAATTAAACATATAGATAAAATTAAAACAGCCACAAACAACTGACAACATACCATGGTAAGTGGGGTCTGACACTGCAAAATGCAGATAATGAATCATTCTTTTGAAGTTTTCAATTCAGTAAAGTTTGCTTTGTATTGATTAAGTTAGCATTTAAAAATCATTCAATGTGTTAACTCAGCTTTCTTTTGTCAAATATAACATTTTGTTTAAAGTTCAGAATGTATTAAGTGCAAGGTACACGGAGAAGGAAAATGCTTTGTGTACATCACTGTACATCACTGCAGCATATCCACACCAAGGACAGGCGACTAAAAAAAAAAAAAGAAAAAAGAGAGCGAGAGAGAAAGCAGATTTGCTGTGAAGGTCTTTTAACTTATCAATGCAAATAGATTCTGAAAGCCAATGTGCAGAGTTACAATATGTTAAGCTATAAGCTTCATTAGAGAATGTATTCAATGAAATAGATCAGAATTAGAACTGATAGAAATGACTAGTAGCTACTTAGTATGCTGTGACTGAGCCTTCCCAGTGCTGTAGGAGAGAGATTAGTGTGATTAAATGGATGAGACTGGAATGATCTTCAACAATAAGAAAATGTCTTCACGCACTGCTGAAATCTAGGTTGTCATACACCCGCCAGGTAATTACAAAAAAAATAAGATTAAAAAAATCATATAACTCTTAGCCAAAAAGCATCATACAAACAAAAGTAATCTCTACATAAAAAAGCCATTACAAGGCTGAATTAGTGAAGAAAATCTAAAATGAAAATTCGTTTCTCAAACAAATTTTTACCCAGGTGCAGAATTACATTCTGTTAAGAATGAAATTCATTTTCAGAGTAATGTAATTAGGTGATAACTGACTGGTTCTTGTTGCAATTATTCTCATAATGCGATCAGCCTAGATCAATACATACATAGGACAACGCACTATAAAATCCCTAGCTACAGTATAAGTGAATGGACGTCTGGCAGAAACAGGACATTCTGAGGGTATTAGATGTAAAACACATGAAAAAAGTGGTCCAGGAATAATGAACACCATGCTTCAGGAGCCAAAACCTTCCGAGCCTTCACTTAGCAAGAGTTAATGGAGTTTGGCTGATACTTATTCAACACAATCCCATTATTTTAGTGGATACAAAGGATGCAAAGTATCAGCATTCAGCACAATGAATGTCATATCAGTCATAGCAGCATGCTTATTCAGGGTAGGCAAATGTAGCAAAGCACAAGATGTTTTCTAACAGCACCAATGAATCTGGTCTCTAGACACAAGTGTATATAATGTACGTACACTATTACATAAGTATGCCTGTATTGCTTAAAATCCTGTTAAAAAACATGATCATGTGACCCGATGCAGCAGGGCTACACTATTAAGAACATAAAAGCGTCCATCTTCCTTTCTACAAATAAAGCCAGCTGCAAAGCCGTCAAGCCAAGCAGATGTCAGAAGTCAAAACCCGCAACAGGGATGAAACCTGTGAAATCCGAACAGCTGCGCTGCATACTTGTTCTGGATCAATAATTTGGTGTATTAGTATGGTTAGTGGAGACAGGCACAAATGGCACAGGGAAATTTTGGTGTACTAGCGACGCCAATGGCCGTATTGTGCATTACGGCTATAGCGGCACTCATACAGTAATTTGGGGTGCCGTCGAAAGACAGAGCCCACATTACTATAAAACAGCCTAATTATGTCTTTCCCTGAGTCCATTGCGGCTGGAGGAAGAACAGTAATTAATACTGCCGGAACTTTTGCAGGAGCAGGATGAGCCAATTTTCAGCTTTGCACTGGTCTGCGCCCACATTTCCGGCCACCATTTTTCATGTATGCATGGTTAGTATGGGAATGGCTAGGGCTAGTGTTGGTCAAATCTTACTAAGGTTCAAAAGGAGTTTGCTCCACTGTTTGGGCTCATTTATGAACTAAATCAAATCATCTGGGTGACAAATTCAACCAAGGAAATATTCGGGGTTGTGCTCAGGTCCCTGGAAAGTTTGTACAGGGTCAAAATGCAACAAAAAAAAAGCATTGGAAGACTCCTTGTGTCTCCAGAAACCCGTGAAAAAGAGTACGCGAGAAAATCTTTATTCCCATTGGTAGAGGCATTTTGTGTTGTTTTAAGGCCAAAATGGAAGATACCACTCCCTCAATTTACAACACAGCCCTGGTGATACTGTTAACCCCCTTGGCGTTATGAATGATTCTTTCTGGATTTTAGGGTCAGAGCCTCAGAGGAGAGGAAGAAAAATGGCGGCCGACGTCGAGATATCCGGGAGGTGAGTTAAAGAGAACCAGAGACAATCAAAAGAAAAGATTTTATACATATCTAGGGCTTCCTCCAGCCCCATACGCACGGATCGCTCCCACGCCGCCATCCACCGCTGCCCACAACTACGAGAACCGGCTCCCCGCTCTTCCGCCAGTCGGAGCCAGTCTAGCGTAGGAGAAGGACGCTGGAGAGATACGTAGAGGGCGCACTTCTCCTGCGTAGCCTGGCTCTGATGACGTCAGTGATGGGAGCCGGTTCTCGTAGTTTCGGGCAGCGGTGGATGGCGGCGTGGGAGTGATCCGTGTGCATTTTTCTTTTTGAACACTAGATGGTATTTGTTGTACATTACGTGTGCACTTGCAGGTGATGCGACGTTTTGGACGCGTGACGTCAGCGCGACCTACGTAGTAATGATGCAACATTTTTGACACATTGATGCAACGTTTTAGGCGCACCTATTCATGATTGGATGGTGCAACGTTCTGAACGCACCTGATTGAATATGATTGGACGATGCAACGTTTTGGGCGCACCTTTTTGAATATGTCTATGCAGGTATGTGATTGGATGGCTGGAAACTGCTCCTAGTTCCCCATCAGGTCCACCTTTACAGTGATTGGTAGTAGGCTAGGGGGGAGGGGTATAAATAGGGTATAGGCAGGTAATGGTGACATGTTATCACTTGACAAAGAACGGTTGATCCGTTCGAAAAGGCGACTGTCCGTTGTGTGAGCAGATCGAGCTGCAATGAAGGTGTAACCTATGTCTGAAGAGATCTTCATCCATTTGTATGCAGCAAAGAGCTATTACTACTACTGAGCTATAGTTACATTCTGGAAGTTTCTGGATGTCATGGCGATGTTTTGTTCACATTTTTGGTGAATAAAGAACGTGCTTTTTTAAGAAACAGCCAGTGCTGGTAAATTTTTTTTGTATTCAACATTGTAGTAATGTCGAATAATATATATATATATATATATACATATACAGGATCTTCTCAAAAAAATAGCATATTGTGATAAAGTTCATTATTATTTTCTGTAATGTACTGATAAACATTAGACTTTCATATGTTTTAGATTCAAATACACACAACTGAAGTAGTTCAAGCCTTTTATTGTTTTAATATTGATGATTTTGGCATACAGCTCATGAAAACCCAAAATTCCTATCTCAAAAAATTAGCATATTTCATCCGACCAATAAAAGAAAAGTGTTTTTAAAACAAAAAAGTCAACCTTCAAATAATTATGTTCAGTTATGCACTCAATACTTGGTTGGAAATCCTTTTGCAGAAATGACTGCTTCAATGCGGCGCGGCGTGGCATGGAGGCAATCAGCCTGTGGCACTGCTCAGGTGTTATGGAGGCCCAGGATGCTTCGATAGCGGCCTTAAGCTCATCCAGAGTGTTGGGTCTTGCGTCTCTCAACTAGTGTTGGGCGAACACCTAGATGTTCGGGTTCGCGAACGTTCGCCGAACATCGCCGCGATGTTCGGGTGTTCGCGCCGAACTCCGAACATAATGGAAGTCAATGGGGACCCGAACTTTCGTGCTTTGTAAAGCTTCCTTACATGCTACATACCCCAAATTAGCAGGGTATGTGCACCTTGGGAGTGGGTACAAGAGGGAAAAAATATTTGAAAAAGAGCTTATAGTTTTTGAGAAAATTGATTGTAAAGTTTCAAAGGAAAAACTGTCTTTTAAATGTGGAAAATGTCATGTTTCTTTGCACAGGTAACATGCTTTTTGTCGCCATGCAGTCATAAATGTAATACAGAGAAGAGTTTCCAGGAAAAGGGACCGGTAACGCTAACCCAGCACCAGCAGCAGCACACGTGATGGAACAGGAGCAGGCGCAGGAGGAGAAGGCCATGCTTTTTGAGACACAACAACCCAGGCCTTGCATGAGGACAAGAAGCGTGCGGATAGCATGCTTTTTACCGCCATGCAGTCATAAATGTAATAAAGATAAGAGGTTCAATAAACAGGTACCGGGCGTCAACGCTAACCCAGCAGCAGCAGACGTGATGGAACAGGAGGAGGTGCAGGAGGAGAAGGCCACGCTTTCAGGTGCAACTCAGGCCTTGCATGAGGACAAAAAAATGTGTGCGCAAAGCAATGCAATGAGTAGTTTTCAGGACACAATGGGCTATTCGGAGGAGCTATTCCCACCCCCACAATCTTCTACCTGTGAAAGGTCAATGGAACAGCCACAAATGTTGTGCCCGGATTCACAACCTTTTTCTGTGGAAAATGCACCTCGCACTGAAATGCAAGGCGAGGCCGAGGATGAACATGACGTCAACAACTCAACATGACGCAAAATGGGGGCGGAACAGAAAGCTGCTTTCAATGTTTTGAAGGCCTTAATTGCCTCCGGTGGCCAGTTAGATGCATCATTCATCACACCCAAATCCCAGAGCAATGTGTGCAGGAATTCTAATCGCAGGAGGTGTACTGAGATCATCTGGACAAGTGACCAAGTGACCAAGTGACAAGTGACCAAGTGAAAAGTGACAAAGTGACAAGTGACAAGTGACAAAGTGACAAAGTGACAAAGTGACAAGTGAAAAAGTGACAAGTGACAAAATGACAAAGTGACAAAGTGACCAGTGACAAAGTGACAACTGAGAGGTTGTTCTGGGGAGCTCCACTGCACTCAGTCGCATATGAGGAGAGGTCTCGTCGGGACTGCTGATCCTCCTCAGCTTGCTCAAAGCCTTGAGGGTTCCTGAAGATCCTCTGCTTGGAGTTCGCCGGGGTTCAGCTTGGTGTCGGGGTCGGCGGCGTCCTCCTCACTCCAACGTGGCAGATCTTCTGTTGAAGGAAAAAAAAAAAAAACATTGTTAAAAGTCCAGTACCGCTTCTGAAGGACTCACCAAGAGATGCAGGAGCGCTTTAATCTAGCGCACCATCGCTCGCTGGGTGATGTCCCTCCCTACGCGCTGGAATTCTACGCTGCACATGCTAGCACGCTTTTGCGCAGTGCCGAGGCGCATTCCAGCAGCTAGCTACCAAGCTTCTGTGGATCTGATTGGGCCACCATGTTGGATCTCTGCCAAGTGCTCCAAAATTTTGAGCAATCCACGTTGTGTGACTGAGCAGTGACAACTCTACAGTCAGCATTACAATACCACTGCTGTGTTTATTGAAGAAATCAATGTTGAAGATGGAAACCGCTGGCATGATGCAAGTGGGGGATTCTGAAGATGAAAACGATCAGCGTGATGATACCAACATCAGGCAACCTGCCTCAGGAAATGCTGGTCCCAGCTATGACAAAGAACAGGACGAGGAACAGCTGGAGTTGGAGCAGGAATTGGATGCCCCCACTGCCGAGGGACAGAGCGGTGCACGTTGGACTTCCACAATTTAGCGGGAATGGACAGCAGAAGAGGAAGAAAGTGATGCTGGTGACGAATATGGTGCATCACAACAATCACAACGCTCACAAGAACATGAAGACAGAGGAGTCTGGCAGGACTCTATGGCACACATGGCTCAATTCATGCTAGACTGCATTGAACGCAGCCCGCGCATTATTCACTATTCATTATTATTCATTATTCTGGAATCTGGACAACACCAATTACTGGGTTTATACCCAGTTTATACAAACACAATGTTAAAAAACTGATTGAAGAAAGTGTCAGACAGGTCAAAAATGGAACAATTCCAGCAGGCCCTTGAGGATGGAGACTTTAGAGAGGAGATTGACATCCTCCTCCTTCTTTAGCCGGCCCAGTTGTACGCCGACAGACTGACTTCAGCAAACCCAGAAGGACCAGGAGGGCAGCAAAGAACACAAGCTGCTGCTAGTGCCGAAAAGGGAATGGTATTGGCAGTGTCCTTGGAGTGGGAACATTTTCTGACACCCATGCAGCAGCCCACAGAACAGCAATCGGGCAGTTCCACGTCCTCCAACACCAATCGCCTGGAGAAGATGGTCAAGGTCCAGGACTACATGTCAGATGGCGTAGCTGTGTTGAACAATCCATCTGCAGACAGACGGTGAGTGTGACAGGCAGCACAGAAGGACCATGGCAACTCACTCATAGTACCACAGTTTGATAGTGCTGCCCAAAAAATTATATGGATCCGTGGACCCGGGCACTGCGGGCAGTACTGGGAAGTGGGAACGCAGATTTTAGTACCTAAACACACGATACAACATGTTTTCCGGGGTCGGACTCTGAGGCACATACAGATGGTCCCGATCATCATCCTCATCATACAACTCTTCTCCTGAGTCTGACCCACCCACCACCTCTGCCACCCCAACATCCCCAGACACAGACCCCTCATCGTCCTCAACATTAACTTGGGATGCTGGCCTGAGCCAGACCTCCTCCTCCACATCAGGCCCCATCATCTCCTCAATGGCAGCCCTCATTAATCGCTCTGGCGACGGACCGATGGACACAACGTTCTCCTCCGGGGAGGGCTGCTGCTGACCACTGGCTGCTGGGGTGGATGTTATAGCTTGCGTGGGGCGTTGGCTGTTGCTGTTGTTGGGAGTGCTGGTCACAGCGGAGGTCTCTGAGGAACTCATGGTTAGCTCATATAGTGGTTGGCGGTGAGTGGAGTATTACTGATCCCAGCAATATACACACTGACTGGCAGAGTACGCAATGTTTTATAGTCTGGCTGAGCGGTGTACACAGAGTGGCAGTACACACAATGCTATATAGTCTGGCTGAGTGGTGTACACAGAGTGGCAGTAAACAATGCTATATAGTCTGGCTGAGCGGTGTACACAGAGTGGCAGTACACACAATGCTATATAGTCTGGCTGAGCCGTGTACACAGAGTGGCAGTACACACAATGCTATATAGTCTGGCTGAGCGGTGTACACAGAGTGGCAGTACACACAATGCTATATAGTCTGGCTGAGCCGTGTACACAGAGTGGCAGTACACACAATGCTATATAGTCTGGCTGAGCGGTGTACACAGAGTGGCAGTAAACACAATGCTATATATAGCGTGGCTGAGCGAGGTACACAGTGGCAGTACACACAATGCTATATAGTCTGGCTGAGCCGTGTACACAGAGTGGCAGTAAACACAATGCTATATATAGCGTGGCTGAGCGAGGTACACAGTGGCAGTACACACAATGCTATATAGTCTGGCTGAGCCGTGTACACAGAGTGGCAGTAAACACAATGCTATATATAGTGTGGCTGAGCGAGGTACACAGTGGCAGTAAACAATGCTATATATAGTGTGGCTGAGCGAGCGGTGTACTACTGTTCCCAGCAGCGACACACAATGACTGGGGGGGACCCTGGCTAGCGTGGCTGGAGAGCGAACTACCCTGCCTGCCTACCCAAAGCTAAACCCACAGAGAAATGGCGGAGATATGACGTGGTTCGGGTATTTATTTACCCGAACCACGTGACCGTTCGGCCAATCAGAGCGCGTTCGGGTCCGAACCACGTGACCCGTTCGGCCAATCACAGCGCTAGCCGAACGTTCGGGGAACGTTCGGCCATGCGCTCTTAGTTCGGCCATGCGGCCGAACGGTTTGGCCGAGCACCATCAGGTGTTCGGCCGAACTGGAACATCACCCGAACAGGGTGATGTTCTGCAGAACCCGAACAGTGGCGAACACTGTTCGTCCAACACTACTCTCAACTTTCTCTTCACAATATCCCACAGATTCTCTATTGGGGTTCAGGTCAGGAGAGTTGGCAGGCAAGTTGAGCACAGTAATACCATGGTCAGTAAACCATTTACCAGTGGTTTTGGCACTGTGAGCAGGTGCCAGGTCGTGCTGAAAAATGAAATCTTCATCTCCATAAAGCTTTTCAGCAGATGGAAGCATGAAGTGCTCCAAAATCTCCTGATAGCTAGCTGCATTGACCCTGCCCTTGATAAAACACAGTGGACCAACACCAGCAGCTGACATGGCACCCCAGACCATCACTGACTGTGGGTACTTGACACTGGACTTCAGGCATTTTGGCATTTCCCTCTCCCCAGTCTTCCTCCAGACTCTGGCACCTTGATTTCCGAATGACATGTAAAAGTTGCTTTCATCCGAAAAAAGTACTTTGGACCACTGAGCAACAGTCCAGTGCTGCTTCTCTGTAGCCCAGGTCAGGCGCTTCTGCCACTGTTTCTGGTTCAAAAGTGGGTTTGTGCTTCCATCTGCTGAAAAGCTTTATGGAGATGAAGACCACTGGTAAATTGTTTACTGACCATGGTATTACTGTGCTCAATTGGCCTGCCAACTCACCTGACCTGAACCCCATAGAGAATCTGTGGGATATTGTGAAGAGAAAGTTGAGAGACGCAAGACCCAACACTCTGGATGAGCTTAAGGCCGCTATCGAAGCATCCTGGGCCTCCAGAACACCTGAGCAGTGCCACAGGCTGATTGCCTCCATGCCACGCCGCATTGAAGCAGTCATTTCTGCAAATGGATTCCCGACCAAGTATTGAGTGCATAACTGAACATAATTATTTGAAGGTTGACTTTTTTCATTTTAAAAACACTTTTCTTTTCTTGGTCAGATGAAATATGCTAATTTTTTGAGATAGGAAATTTTGGTTTTCATGAGCTGTATGCCAAAATCATCAATATTAAAACAATAAAAGACTTGAACTACTTCAGTTGGGTGTATTTGAATCTAAAATATATGAACGTCTAATGTTTATCAGTACATTACAGAAAATAATGGACTTTATCACAATATGCTAATTTTTTTAGAAGATCCTGTATATTATATTATATAGAAGCCAGGTAATACAAATAAATAATGCAAAAATGGTTTATGTCCAATGATCAAAACTTTGACCATTGCAGATTATGATATAATTCTCACAGTATGCATCAAAAAACACAGCCCTGAAATACAGCTTTAAAATATCTGGCAGCTAAGTCCTCTGGTGTTATTTCCTGTTGAGATGACAGTGCAGTCTTTTGCAGAGATGGCTGTCCAAACTCCTCCCCCTCTCCTGTCATCACCCACATGAAGTAATAAGGAAGATGGCAGAAGAGGGCAGTTGCCAGTCTCTCCTGAAGGCCCGGAGATGACACCACCCACCTCTTTCTTCTTTTCAGAGTTTAACCCATTGTGACCTGAAATGTTAGCAATTCAACTGAGAAGAGACTTAGCTCCAGGGGCGTAGGAATAGGCCCTGCAGCCCCTGCGCCCACGGGGGGGCCCGGCTCCCCCCTGGGGCCCGCTCGCGGCCGTTTTGTGGGTGCTGAAGGGGTGGCAGCATGAGAGGAAAGCCTTGCCCACAGTCGGCGGGGAGAGGGGTAGTTCCCCCCTCTCCCTCACCTCGGGGCTCTCCCCTCTGCGCTCCCCTCCAGCTCGTAAGTGTCTGTGGGGCTGTGGTGGGCAGCGAGCGGCGGGCAGATACATACCTGCTTCCGTGCGTTCCATCGGAGACTTCTCCCTCTAGCGGCTGATGTCACTTCCGGAAGTGACGTCAGCCGCTAGAGGGAGAAGTCTCCGATGGAACGCACGGAAGCAGGTATGTATCTGCCCGCCGCTCGCTGCCCACCACAGCCCCACAGACACTTACGAGCTGGAGGGGAGCGCAGAGGGGAGAGCCCCGAGGTGAGGGAGAGGGGGGAACTACCCCTCTCCCCGCCGACTGTGGGCAAGGCTTTCCCCTCATGCTGCCACCCCTCCAGCACCCACAAAACGGCCGCGAGCGGGCCCCGGGGGGGGGGGGGGCCCGCTCAGAAAATCTGCAGGGGGGCCCGGTGGGGCCTAGTTACGCCCCTGCTTAGCTCCCTGTCAAGTGCTGTTTTTTTTACGGTATGTAAGACGCACTTTTTCTTCCCCAACACAAGGGGGGGGGAGAGTTGGTGCATCTTATATTCAGAATGTAAGGTGCAGAGTGTGCAGGTAAGCACTTACCAATCCTGCTACATTGCACCAATCCTCCACTGTCTCAGGTCATCTTGCTGCTGTATGCTCCAGTCATCCAAAGGCTTCATCCTTCACACTGCACGACCCCAGCCACCATGCTCATCTTCCCTTTAGTTTCCATCTGCAGCTGTCGCACATCCTGCCGCTGTACACAAGCCATCCTTCCTGGTTACGGCCTCCTTCCTAGTTATCGTTTCAGCGCATGTGTGCTGTCAGGTCACCCAGTAACAGAGCAACAGTAACTAGGAAAGACACCGTAACCAGGAAAGAGAGAGCATGCACGGTGGCAGGATTGTGGTGGCTGCAGATGGAGACTGAGAGAAAAATGAGCACAGTAGCTGGGATCATGGAGTGTGAAGAGTGCTATAGGTACGCTATATGGTGCTATAGGTACGCTATATGGTGCACTAGAAAATTTGTACATGTAACCTGTCTGTTTGTTATTAAAGTCATAATCAGGTTTGACTACATAGAACACTACATTTTATACAATTATTTTTTATAGATTTTTTTTCTTTTTGTTTAGTAATACAGTCTAAAGAAATGTGTTTTCAGAAGGCAACAGATTGCCTCTTAAAATTCCAAAAGGCGTATTATGCTTGGACTGCATCAAAACACCTATTTGCCTGTGTTCATTTCAACTAGACAGGCCAAAAAGATTAAACTGAACATTTTAACCTTGGAAAGAAAGCATTACAAAAGAAAATGGAACTGAGATGGGAAGCTTCACGTACACATAATATATGCACCGTTTAAAAACAGTTTTCACTGTCCAATAAATACACAAGTCTCTTACCTATCCTGCAGAGACGCATAGCATCTAATAGCTGAGCTCCTGCAAGCTGTATTCTTACAGTGGGGACATCAATAGCAGCATTAATTGGATCTCCTGTTGTTCCTCTGCAAAGTTGTGAGGTTTTGCATTCTGTGCCATCCATTCCCAGTCTGGGGACCAGACAGTGCACAAAATGTATCTGGGACCGTTTTAGCAAATTCATCAGAGCATCCTGGGGCAAAAAGGAAAGCAGAAATCAAATTGTGTAAGATCATTTTATGCAAAGACGAGTTCTCCTGACATCCTCAGCAGCACACTGTACAATCTCGTTCCTTATTTTACATAGGCTGTTCTTTCCCTTGATTATACAAGCGCCACGACAGTACAAGAATAGGACTTTTATGTAGAGAGGCAGCACGACATTGGAAAAGAAAAATGAGAATGGAAGAATTCTTTTTAGAAAATGAAAGTAATTTCAAATTGACAAATGATGTACTGTGAAATCCTGTAAAATATAAAGGCATACTACGCATGTGGTTACCGAACTCCCCAGTATTGTCAGAAGTGTGAACATGAACATAGCTCTAAACTTTTCTTACACGTTCTCATGTCTTATCTTTTTCTTGTCTTATGTATGTAATATTTTTTCCGAGCCAGAAAAACAGCACTATTGTAAGGTATAATTTCAAACTTTTATAAACCAGGGATTTGAGAGTTTTTTTCCTTTGCTGGGTGCTGAAACAGTATTGGGATGGCTGGAAAAGACATCAGTTCATTACAGCATACACTCTTCTACAGCATACATTTAAAATTGGCGCAGGATACAGCCGTTATATGGCTTATCCTGCTGCTGCACAAGTCCAGGCCGTGTTAATTACTATTCCCCCTCCAGGCCACCATGGATGGTGGAGAATTTTATAATTCGGCTTCCAGCTATTGCTGGAGGCCGAATTATTGTGTTTTAAAAGCAACTTCAGCTCCGTCTTCTGACGGCGCCGATGTTACTCACTGAGCGCCGCTATAGCTGTATTTCCTATTACAGTCTATGGTGGCGCCGGCTGCGCCCAAATCTTCCTGCGCTGAAAAGCACTGCTCCGCTTCTACAAGGCCGGATTTATACTTTTTGAGCCCCTAGGCCAACTTTCTTGCAGATTCCTCTTCATGTGCACTCCCCTCCTATTCCTTGTTCAACCACTTCTGTACCAGCAGTCTCTGGCCCCTAAGGGACGAGAGACTGCTGGTACCATAAAATGTTGCCTCCCAATGAATTGCCGCACATATCCGCAGCTCTTGACTGTCACAACGATATCCAATCGCCGAAGTCTTCTCTCTCTGCCGTCTCTATGTCAGTCGGTCAGGAGCTACTTTCAATGGCTTATGATGCTGTCTATTAATGTGAGCCAATGTGATTGGCTCTCCATGATCACACGGTCAGGAGCCAATGAAATCAGCTCTTGACCTACTCACAGAGCTCTGCCGTGTTAAAGACGGCAGAGCGAGCGAATTGTGCCGTGGAAAGAGCAGCGCGATCGTTGTAGCGGCAGGGATGCAGGATACCGAAGCACTAGAATCTACATCCAGTCAGAGCTGCAGCACCACCTGCTGGACGTAGATTTATACTGCTTCGGTCCGGAAGCAGTTCAGATTCATGTACTTGAGCCTCTTATTTATATACAAATCCCTTGAGCTGCATCTCCATATTTCTCTCAGTTTACTTATTTGCAACCTCTGTATTCCTTTTGAAGCAATCCCTCTTCCATGTCCAGCCATCCCTAAGCAAGCTGCCGCCCAAGGCCGAGGCCTCTGTGGTCTTCCCAGAAATCTGTCCCTGTTCTTCTCTAAAGACACCTTGCCCTATGATATACCTATACCTCCAATACAGGCAGGATGCTGGTTACACCTTCAGACACATCTTCTTATTATTTTACTGCTATTCCCAGTTTTGGAGGTGCTCCCCACAGTGGCCTGCGATTCCACCCCCATATTTTTGTCTCTTGTCGAGATAAATTTAATCCAGTTTAGCTGGATTTGTTGCATTATTTAAGTGTCTCTGCAATCCGTGTTGACTTCCTTCTCAATGAGGCATTACCTCTCCCTTTTCTCTCCTTTCCATCTGTACTTCTGATGAGGTGAATATTGCTGATACAGCACATTCAGTCTATCAGGAGTAATTAAATGGGTTTCCTTAAAGAGAAACTCCAACCTAGAATTGAACTTTATTTCAATCAGTAGCTGATACCCCCTTTTACATGAGAAATATAATGCTTTTCACAAACAGACCATCAGGGGGCGCTGTATGACTGATTTTGTGCTAAAACCCCTCCCACAAGAAGCTCTGAGTACCGCAGTACTTTTGGCAGTTTGTTACAATGTAACAAGGTTCACAGACAGGAATTAGCTGTTTACAGCTGTCTCTAACAGCCAAAACAGCTAGGAGCAGCTACATAACCTGCCCACAGTAAAAATGTCACCATGTAATAAGTGTCAGAATGTAAATCAGGGAGAGGAAAGATTTTACAATGAGCAAACACTGACTAAATCATTTATACATAATTATGGTAAAGAATGAAGCACTTTTTTTACTACATTATTTTCACTGGAGTTCCTCTTTAAAGCAAACCTGAACTGGTAATTAAAAGTCCAAATAAATACACGCATCATACTTACCTCCCATGTAGTCTACTCATCAATCTCTTTCTCCTCTCCTGTGTCCTGTTTGTCCACTGTGATCAATGGAATTCTCCTTTCTCCATTTTGAAAATAGCCATTAACCCCCAACAGCTTCCTGGTCAGCATACTTTTAAACTGTAACATTGCCCACATGAGCCATAAGTAAACATGAACATTACCTTGCTCATCATTCAGTTATAACTGACAGCAACTGATATATTTCAGTTCTGACAAAATAGAACTGGATGGAAATGTTATAAGAAGAAATGGTGAGCTTCTGAGAGTAACTGATAGCAAGGTAAGTATGTCATATTCATTTGCAGGTACATAATGTGTTTATTTTAACTAATTTCAGGCTCACTTTAACTGATATAAATTGAGACGTATGTTAGTTTATGTTAATACTTTTAAATATTCATAAATGCTATTAACCAAGCCTCTCCTCCATAGCTGTCCTTGTTTTTGTATTTTGTATTTTGTATTTTGAAATGGTATACAGGCTGGTGGCAATGATGTCTATACTAGAATACGTTCCTTATCATAAATATTAAAGTGCACCTAAACTCTTGTACAGGACAGCAGGAAAACCTAGAGAAATGCACCCTGTATGTATTTAGAGAGTTTAGCCTGTTTAAATACCCCCTCATTTGTATCTAATCCTAAATTGTAGTCCAATCTTTCCCCTTTGTCACATGACTGCCAATGGCAGAGATGGCAGATGAGCTCATTTGAAAGCACGGGATATTAACAATATGTCTGCTTCCATGAATCAGGAAGTAGAAACAGTGCAGATTTATTTTAGGATTTGTGTCAGCTGTAACAAAGTTTTTCTTTTTGTCTAAAGGTTATTATGCTGTTGTGTATCTTTTAGAGCAGAGAGGATGTTCAGGTCCACTTTAATGATCACTTTTCAACAGTATGACATTTTAAAATGCCCTGATTTTTCCTATATAAATATTCATGAATCTAGCTTTACCATAAGAATTTGGAGTCAGCACAGATACATCCCTCTCGAATCAGTGGAAAATGGCGCAGGGAAGTTTGGGTTCACCATGCGCCGCCTTACCTCATAATGTGAATTACAGATATAGTGGCACTCAGTCAGTAATTCAGGCGCAGTCAAAAGATGGAGCCCGAATTACTTTAAAAACAGTGTAATTCGGCCACCAGCACTGGCAGACAAATTACGTATTTCCCCATGAGTCCATGGCGGCCTGGAGGGGGAATAGTAATTAATGCTGCAGGGACTTTTGGAGAAGCAGGGTGAGCCATTTTTCAGCTACATGCCGCGCCCAAATTTTCTGGCGCCGTTTTTACATGTATGCATCCCTGCAGTTTGGTTGACTCACTAAAAATGCATGAGACAGACTGACTCTAACTGACTCTGCAGCGATCTGAAAAGCCCAGTAGAGGCCCACAGTGCTTTCCCTTACCTGGGCTGACATGCTAAACAAAGAGGCACAACAAAGTGCATTATTGTCTCTTTACAACAGAAGGTAATTGAAATGCATCACTTCCAGCACATATCTGAAAATCAAATGCATAATTCATGACTGCAAGACCATAAGTGGAGCCATCCTAACATTCCCCTCTACCCTGTATGTCAAGTGTGCATAATGGTCCTCTTTTACTGCTGAAGTGGCCCATGAAAAGCTCTAAAGCAACATGATGTTATAACTGTGGTTTTCTGTGTGCAAAAAAAGTGTTAGTAGGAACACAAGAGGATGAGATTTTTTTTTTTTTTTTTTTGAAAAATTAGGATGAGGGTGTCATTATTTCCCATTTTTGACCGCCATACGTATATCTGGGCAGTAATAAATAATGGCGTCTATCCTATACTCTTGGGAAAACAATAAAACACTTTGATATAACCATCACTTTAAACATTAACAGTATCAAAAATGATGTATGGCCACTTCGCACACACACATTGTGTGCTTTCTCAGGCCCATATATCCACAAGGCAATTCATCTACTGCGAAAGTGTAGGATGTCTGTGTGAAGCAGGCAGAGACCATTATGGATACCTTGATTATTTGTAGCACTGGTTAGATAAAAATGATTTATATTCTAAGAGAAGTACAGGATAGACACCTTTCATTATGGCTGTGTCTTTCTTATACAGGCAATCACTGGAACCTCTGGCACCGTGGAATGAGTCTGGATACATTTTAGAGAAGAAATCAGTTAGAGAATCACTACAACTTTAAAGTAGTAGTTCAAGTTCCCGCTTTTAAATGCATATGATAGTACATTTGCATTAACTAGCAATATACAATGATTTGTGCACTGCACTTCTAAGCTGTAATAAATCCTCTTTTTGAGACTACAATGCTATTTAACTGGAGAGAAAGTTGTCCAGACTCACTAGCACAGATCACCCTTATCTCACCCACTCCTAACTCTATTGAAAGATTAACTCTTTGTGCCCAGTACTCTAACTGCAGGTTATGCTGGGAATACACGGTTCGTTTTTGCCTTCGTTTTAGCCTTCGATTCGTTCAGTAAACGAATCGAGTGTTGAAAATGTATGTGAAAATAGTCATAATCTCATTATAGTTTCGATTAATAGACCCCAAAAACGAATGACTAGTGATCGAACATGTTTGATATTATCTCTCTTTATCCATCTAATCGAGCCATTGGTAGGCTTGATGGCTGTTCAGATTGATTATATGTTCGTTTATGTTAGTCCGTCCCTGTAAAAAGGGATTTTCGTTTCGTTTCTTTGCAGCCTTCGATCATTGGAAAAACGAAACCATCAGAATCGGAAAAAAAAACGAAACCGTGGGTGGTGATATTAACCGTACGTTCGATTATTTCGGGAACGAAAAGGACAAAAGGCACAATCGAAACGAAGGCTAAAACGAAGGCAAAAACGAAACGTGTATTCCCAGCATTAGTCTCATGATGATAATCTGCTGAGCCAAAGTGCTCAGCAAAAGTGCTGGCTAGTGGTGGCCATACATGGTACAATAAAAACGTTAGATTATCCTGTTTATTCGATCTAAATGATCGAATCGAATAAAAGTTGAAAATATCTTTTTTTCGATCAAGAAATTCGAATGATTATCCCGTTTTTTCGAGGAGAAAAATCAGATCGGACATGCTGGAAAAATCTTTATATTCGATCTAACGGATCAATCGAACTAAATTATCTAATTGAAAAAAATTAAAAATTGTACCATGTATGGGCACCTTAGGGATGATCAATGATATGCAAATACTCAATGATCATCCCTAGTGCTGGCTGTTCAAATACAATACAAATACAAATTGTTACAAAAAATGTTGACATGTAATATAACTGTATTATACAATGTATGTCAAACACTATGGGCCATATGCAATTCACTTTTTCACCTGAGTTTTCTCCTAGGAGAAAAATGTTCATCTTTGATTTAAAATAACTTTTTAGCACTTTGCAATGGAAAAAAGTATCAATAAGTAGGTAAAAATTACTATCAAAATTATTATGAGTATTTTTTTGCTTGCTGGTGGTTTAAAGGGGATTTTACTGACACGTTTTAAAATATCACCTAGGAGAAAACTCAGGTGAC
Organism: Hyperolius riggenbachi; assembly: GCF_040937935.1. Taxonomy (NCBI): domain Eukaryota; kingdom Metazoa; phylum Chordata; class Amphibia; order Anura; family Hyperoliidae; genus Hyperolius; species Hyperolius riggenbachi. The sequence goes on from NC_090646.1 coordinate 458,662,267, forward strand.
AAAGTGAATTGCATTTGGCCCTATATATGTTTGAACTGTTCAAGGCTTATTGGTTGGATGATGTACCCTCACGAAAATGTCCACTACAGTATGCTGCTATGAATAAGTGACCTCTATTGAAGAACTTCTCCTGCTTGTCTTGTATGTGCCCGGCCTGTACGAATAACAAAATACTAAATAGGACTTTCCTGAAATCCCATAGTCTTATTTTGAATTTAAAGGTTTAAATCTACCTTTAGGGATTTTTTCACACTGAAAATCACAATGATTTTTATCAGTTTTGCCACTTTGCAATTCTCGCTCAGGTAACAAAACTCACTCTTGAAATGCTGCATGTAACACTTTTGGAATCACAGCACAATCACAGCAGAATTGCAGCAGAATGGCCGCCAGTGGGAAACAGCCCTTAAAATTTTGACACTCTTAAGTACATATTGTAGTTTTTTCAGAGTTACATACAGACAACTCTTGAACTATGGAACGTATTATCTACACACACACACACGCTCAGATGTGTTTTTCTCAGCCACACAGATTTTTTACAACCCTACTTAGTTATGAGTGTGAGTTACACATTGGTCCTACTGCAGAGATGCTGTCATTTAGAGTCCTGGATTTTAGTCTTCATAGCGAGAAAAAAAGAACAGTAATTCTAAGTAGGATTGGAACTTAGTATACACGTTTGTCTCATGTTATCTTTAAGCTGTGGGATGAGAAGAGGGAGCATTGACTTAGACATGGACTTACAAGATTTACAGTGATAAACTATCCATGTAAGTCAATCAGCCAGAATACATAAGTATCTAATAGAAGCGATTGAGTAATATCTTGTCTAAAACTATAATCAATACAATTCCATAAATCACCTTTACTTTGGCCTTATTGTATAATCATCATATATAAGTTGACAAAAAAACAGCAAGCAGTCTGCAAACAGTCTATGGGATTCCTTAATCTCTTTCAGAGCATTCATGCGATTTTAACCTGACCTCTAATGTTCTGCAACTGCTGGAGTCTTTCCTGCTCTTTGTACCAATTGCACTTCATATATTTGGCTGTGCAAGAGCTAAATGCACTAAATTGAACGCTGCACCCCATGACAGATTACTCTGTCAGCAATGATTTAGCAAATAATCTCTCAAAAAGTATTAAAGTGGTCTAAGTCTGATAACATTTTATGAGTGTCAGCATCTCAATGCAAGGTGGGTTTGCCTGCCATTTGCAACCAAGCTCAGTGTATTTTGTGATTCGGTAGCAAACTATATTATGTTTAGAAGGCAAGCTAGGTGAATCTGTCAGCTGGGATCTACAAAAAGCTGCAAGTCCCACTGGCATATGTACCAAGTGGTTGTGGCATTCAACAATAACACTGAGTCGCTACTGAATACCAATGCTCACAAAGACAAGCCAGGCCCATATGAGTTTTATAATGCTTACTAAACTAAGACGATTGTGTCCAGGATTAGTTTTTGAAAAGGAATTGTAACCAAAATAACATGAAGAAAATTGCTTTTTTTATAATATTCAGTTATAAATTATTTAGTCTATGTTAGTCCATTGTAAAATCTTTCATCTTCCTGATTTACTTTCTAAAATGTATCGCAAGCAGCAACATCTTTAGTAGTGGCGGGTAATCTCTGCGGAATGTTTGTGTACTTAGCGTTCTAAAGCCAGTACAAAAACATAGCTGTTCTTCCAGAGCTCTTGGGGAGAAGTCAGCATAATAAACAATCTAGGATAAGACACACAAGGATATTTAATGCAAACATGGGTATCCTAAACAATTTATTTATTGTACTATTTGTCGTTACAGTTTCTCTTTAATATAATATTTACATAATGCCAATATAGAGTATTAGCAGGAATGCCAGGTGCGTTTTTTAAGCATAGGCATTCCAGGCCACTGCCTGGAGTGTCATTGGTCCTGGGGGGCACCATGCCCCTGATTAATCCCTGCCCAAACTAAGCCCGCCCAAAATAAAGCCATGCCCACCAAATGAAGCAACACCCCCACGTGTGTTTGTGCTTCCTTTTGTCCCCTTGTGCCTCCTTCTGTCTACTTGTGTACCTTCTGTCCCCCTGTGCAACCTCTGCCCCCTTGTGCATGCAGAGATAGATGATGCCACACGCTGTGTGTGTAATCACGCTACATGCGGTAGGAGATGCTAGGCACTAGGGTGAGTGGTGAGGTGGAAGCACAGCACTAGACTCCAGCGGAGAGGTGAGAGCACAGCTTCTGCTGCGCTATACTCTCCATATACACAAAGCTGGGGTACGCTACATGCGGTAGGAGATGCTAGGCACTAGGGTGAGTGGTGAGGCGGAAGCACAGCACTAGACTCCAGCGGAGAGGTGAGAGCACAGCTTCTGCTGCGCTATACTCTCCATATACACAAAGCTGGGGTACGCTACATGCGGTAGGAGATGCTAGGCACTAGGGTGAGTGGTGAGGCGGAAGCACAGCACTAGACTCCAGCGGAGAGGTGAGAGCACAGCTTCTGCTGCGCTATACCCTCCATACACACAAAGCTGGGGTAGTGCAGGAAAGGGATATGCAATGAAATGAGACAGGATTGACGGGTTGTTTGTATCTCAGGGATTCCCTGTATTATGCATCCACCCTGTATGATATATCGTTTAAGTGTGTGTGTGTGTGTGTGTGTGTGTGTGTGTGTGTGTGCGTGCGTGCGTGCGTGCGTGCGTGCGTGTGTGTTTTGGGGAGGGGGGGGTGACCCAGGACTTTTTGCATGGAGTGACAAAAAGGATAGAAACACCCCTGAGGAAGACAGCTATTGACACATATTAAATGTGTAATACAAAGAGCAGGCATAACTGCAGTTAGGATTTCACAGCAGGCCTGGATGAACTCACTGAGCACAGACAATGGGCATGATTCACAAAGCTTGTTCACCTGTTTGCCTCTTTTTTCACCTTATCCATGTTACTTTTTTAAGCTCTCAAAGAGTAAAAATATAATATAATTAAGCTAAGAAAATTAATATTGAAATGAAGTTAATCAGGAACAACTTTGAGCGATCATTTTGCTTGTAAATGTGCTGAAAGGTTATTTTTATCAAACAGGTGATAAATAAGTCATTTATGAGAAGTTTTGTGAATAGAGGCCAACGTGGTCGTATATAAATAAACATGTACATGCAGCTATGATTTACCACTAACTGTCCAGGGATGGAAGTTCTGAGTGTAATTCATGTTTGGGATGAGTACATTAATATGATGAATGGGGTGACATTTTATTTATTAATCCATAAATCTGTTTAATCTTTAACCTAATGCTAAACAATAGAATTTACCAGCCTATACATTTCTAATAAAAAATTGTCTGGTCTTTTCAAAGGTAGCTTAAATGTACAAAAAAATAATCTTAACATATTTTTATTTATTTTACAAAGTCATATAGCACTAACAATTTTTCTTCAGTGCCTTATGGAACACTTTGATCACGTCTAATCCATCAGTGGGAGAAATTTATTAAAGTACTTGCATTGATTTGCAAGTGCATTTACATGGCAAATTAGATACTACTTAAGTAGCAAGTGATTTGCTGTGTTTTTCCTTGACCTTGTAACCTATAGAGGTGCTCCTGAAAGTGGGAGGTTCCTGAAGGTTTGTGACAGAATTGCAACACAAGTTGGGTCAAAAGCATGTGCAGAAGTCATATGAGGTAATTTCTATTACAACGCACTGTGTAAGACAAGCAGTAAAATGATATAGCAGTAGAATTCCTATTTAAAATACATACATTAACACATTTCAGTTGAAAAGGGCGCCAGGGCCGTCTTTGTTAAAAGGGCGCCACCATAGACTTCGATGTTATTTGCTGTGATTTGTGACTATAAGCGGTAGAAAAGGACGCCTGTTTATTTTTTCACGGCTATATAGATGCAGCTACAACAAGTATGTAATTTTTAACTATACCCAGCAACCTTTTAGAATGGAAATCACTTTTGTCAGCAACCAGAGCATGTCCGATTGACAACGTGACCAATTTTGGGCTCAAATTGGTTGCATGTGTCAATCGGACATGCCGCAAGATATCGGGCTGTCGTAGTAAATTAGGTGCGTGGTGGAAAAGGCGAGTGTTATCGTGGACAAGTGACGAACATGACAAGACCTCGGCGCTGTCCCCTCAAATATGAAATGTACCCCCAGGTGCCTTGTGTAATATACTTTACCTGTCAGTGTCCGCCGCTGGCTCTGTCCACATGGTTGCTGGAGAATGAACAGAGGACCTAGCCCAGAGCCAGCAACAGAAAGGTAAAGTATAGTGCACAAGGGGGCACATTTGACATTAGGGGGGACAGCGTTGGGTCAACGAGGCGGCAGATGGGGCATCACAAGGCCAATTACTGGTTGAGTTCAGCATGAAATCGATCAGGAATTGGCCTGCAGTGTGTAGGCAGCCAACAGATCTCTCTCTAATTAGAGAGATTTGTCTCTTTGTCGAATCTGCCCATCACTGCTACATGTATGGCTACCTTAAGTGGTGCTTTGATATATATCCCCTGTGTTATCTCTTCCGCAAACAAAGGGCACCTGGGAAGATGAGGTACTGTATATAAAAGCCAATGTCACTATGCTCTGTGATGGCTTCCATTACTAGGTGGCTCTAGCTGGCAATATGAGGTTCAGGCCGTATACTACTTGATGTTTAATCACTTAGACATTTGACTCAATAAATACATTGAATCACACAAAAATCAACCAAGTTAATGCCCTCCATCAATGTACTTTGTATGTACAGTTTGTACTGCAATGACCAATACATGGCTACTGGCAGTTCAATCAGATTTCAAACAGATGACTGATCCAACAAGTGGAGCAGGGCTGTAAAACAATTGCTGATACCTGATTTATTTCCAATCAGGTAGTTTCTGATCATGAGCTAGATTGGGTGCATTAATAGGAAGGGAGAAAATGATTCTGGTCACCAACTGGTGGGGGTGCTGGATACTGGACATTAAATCTCCAAATTACTATATATCATTTCGGTGATAATACTAACTGTAAAACTAAACACAAGCACTATTTTTGTGTAATTGTGGGGCCACTGAATACTGAATTTTTGAAGAGGGAGTCACTGGGCACTAACATAGTAGGCTCAGGTATGGTTTTGGCACCCCTTACATGGGTTGCAGGAACAGTTGATTATAGATTACATAAATAAAGGGAGTGGTTAGTTGTTATGTTATTGCACACCCCTCTTCCTTCTATCTTACATGATATTTAAAGGACAACTGAAGTGATAGGCATATGGAGGCTGCCATATTTACGTCCTTTTAAGCAATCCCAGTTGCCTGGCAATCCTGCTAATCCTCTGCCTTTGTCAGGCTCGGCCATACTCGGTGCAGTTGGTAACTCCCAAATATATGCAGACGTCCAGGATTTGATGCAAGTGATGTTTATTTACAGTGAAAGGTACATGCAATGGTCAAGCAGGGTTTCCAAAACATAATGCAGGAACAGGTTGCAACACAAGTTCATATATGCAGGAATATTACCCAGTGACTGACGAACAGATAAAAGTCCAGGAGTAGATATGCAGGTTGCACCAGGAACAGACAAGCAGGTTATCCAGGAACAGGTTTAACCAGAAACATGCATACAGGCAAGGAAATCCAGGTACTCCAGACATGAACAGGTATTCATAATCCATACAACGAGCACTATAATATTACTCATGGTTCTCCATTTTAGGGATATATTTAAATATACTAAAATTTTTGAAAGAAAAGTACCCCTCATGAATAGATCCCAATGTTGAAAAAATGATTCAATTACATATATGAAAAAATGAAAAAATCTTTATTTCAACTCCACAATCACAAAACATTTTAAAATCCATAAAATACCCACATCTGTCCTACAGTATGTGGACCGCCAGTCAATATAAGTATATCCAATATAAATATATTGGATATACTTATATTGACTGGCGGTCCACATACTGTAGGACAGTATGTGATTGTGGAGTTGAAATAAAGATTTTTTCATTTTTTGATATATGTAATTGAATCATTTTTTCAACATTGGGCTCTATTCATGAGGGGTACTTTTCTTTCAAAAAATGTTGTATGAACAGGTATTCAGGCGTGACGTCCAGATACTCAGAGCAGGAACAGGCATACAGGCATGAACTCCAAGAGCTCAGGACATCAACAGGAACACAGGCTTGGGATCCACATACTCAGAACAGAAACTAGGACACAGGAACTCAGGACATGAACACCAGATACAAGAGTCAGTGATCAGGGAAGCTGAGGTCCAGCTGCACTAAGCTAGGCTAGACAATACAATGCAACAGCAAAGCCTGCTGGGAACTCAGGATGCTAAATGCTTCCACTAATGGAGCAATTACCCTGCAGGTGATGGAACACTCTCATGCATATGCAAATTGTATCAAGGTCACTGCATATGCAAATTGGAACAGCTCCAGTGCTTGCTGATCACTGCAGAGGCAGGGGATCCTGACAGCCTCTAATAATTTTAGCCATAGACCCTGAACAAGCATGCAGTATATCAGGTGTTTCTGACATTTTTGTCAGATCTGACAAGATTAGGTGCATGCTTGTTTCTGGTGTTATTCAGATGCTAATGCAGCCAAACAGATGGGCAGGGCTGCCAGGCAACTGGTATTGTTTGAAAGGAAATAAATATGGCAGCCTCCATATACCTCTCACTACAGTTGTCCTTTAAGAACACCCCCCAGTACAATAAAACATCTAAGGCTACCATTGCTACTAAGGAAAGTCAATGTAGTAAGTTCACTTAAAGTCCTTATTCTGGTCCAGATTGTATATGTGATTCAGACGTACTTGATGCCGTAAGAGAGCTATCAGTCCATGAGAATTTCTGAACTGGTGGAGCAGATTGTTTCCTGCCTCATTTCAAAGACTACCATTTTTTATACAATGTTTTATGTGTAATAAATTGACAAATGCACATAAAAACCTGGACCTTTAAAAATACCTTGCCACAGAATATGTTGGCACTTTATAAAATAATAATATCTAGAGCCTTGCATAATTATAGCATAAAGTAACATTTTCTGTAATAACAACATGAAAATGTGAAATGTGTATGTTAGTTATTTCATTAATTTTATATTAATTTTATGCGCTTCATTCATTTTATACGTAAACTATACATAATGACTTTTTGTTCAGGCCAACCAACCATGTCCGGACACATTCTGAAATAAAAGTATAACAATAATTAAAGCGATTAGAAATTGTTGACTAAAACTTTCAACATAGACTTAGTGTTCTAAGCAGGTCATTGTTTGACTGCTGCCATTATTATAGTTCTAAACCGAGGACCCAACTAAAGTTTATAGAAGTGAGTCAGTCACACAACTATCAGTCAAAAACAGACATTCTAACATTCCTATTTTAAAATGTTATAAAAGAAAAGTTTCCAGCAAGGTCTCTCTCTCATCTTCCTATTGATAACCAAACTCATAATCAAAGATGCACTAAAAGGGAAAACAGAAAGAATGCATTTGATCTTAAAAAATAATGCATGATGTCTATTATGAAGAGCACAACAGCAACAAAAAAAACAAGATGCACAGACACATAAAATATAGTGTCTGCTGTGCTGTATGCAGACATTTTCCAAAGTCTTTGTGTGCCAAGATGTTTTCTTAGGATATAAGTTATTCACCAGTGTGCCATGTATATGTAGGTAACCAGAGAGGACACCACCAGTATAGTGAACCAGAGAGGGCAACACCAGTATAGGGAGCCAGAAAGGGCACTCCTTGTATATGTAGCCGCACAGGGCACACCCAGTATATGTAGCCAGAGAGGGCACCACCAATATAGGGAGCAAAAGAGGGCACCACCAATATAGGGAGCAAAAGAGGGCACCACCAGTATAGGTAGCCAGAGAAGGCAACACCGGTATAGAGAGCCAGAGAGGGCACCACCAGTATAGGGAGCCAGGGAGGGCAACACCAGTATAGACAGCCAGAGAGGGTAACACCAGTATAGAGAGCCAGAGAGGGCAACAGCGGTATAGGGAGCCGGAAAGGGCACTCCTTGTATATGTAGCCGGACAGGGCACACCCAGTATATGTAACCAGAGAGGTCACCCCCAGCATAGGGAGCTAGAGAGGGCACCACCAGTATAGGGAGCCAGAGAGGGCACACCCAGTATAGGGAAACAGAGAGGGCAACACCGGTATAGAGAGTCAGAGAGGGCACCACCAGTATAGTGTGCCAGAGAGGGCACCACCAGTATAGGGAGCCAGAGAGGGCACCACCAGTATAGGGAGCCAGAGAGATCACCCCCAGTATAGGGAGCCAGAGAGGGCAACACCAGTATAGAGAGCCAGAGAGGGCACCACCAGTATAGGGAGCCAGAGAGAGCACCATCGGTATAGGGAGCCAGAGAGGGCACCACCAGTATAGAGAGTCAGAGAGGGAACCACCAGTATAGTGTGCCAGAGAGGGCACCACCAGTATAGTGTGCCAGAGAGGGCACCACCAGTATAGGGAGCCAGAGAGGGCACCACCAGTATAGAGAGCCAGAGAGGGCACCACCAGTATAGGGAGCCAGAGGTCACACCATCGGTATAGGGAGCCAGATAGGGCACCACCAGTATAGGGAGCCAGAGAGGGCACCACCAGTATAGGGAGCCAGAGAGGGCACCACCAGTATAGGGAGATAGAGAGGTTACCCCCAGTATAGGGAGCCAGAGAGGTCTCCAGCATTATAGGGAGCCAGAGAAGTCACCGCCAGTATAGGGAGCCAGAGAGGGCACACCCAGTATAGGGAAACAGAGAGGGCAACACCGGTATAGAGAGTCAGAGAGGGCACCACCAGTATAGTGTGCCAGAGAGGGCACCACCAGTATAGGGAGCCAGAGAGGGCACCACCAGTATAGGGAACCAGAGGTCACACCATCGGTATAGGGAGCCAGAGAGGGCACCACCAGTATAGGGAGCCAGAGAAAGCACCATCCGTATAGGGAGCCAGAGAGGTCACCCCCAGTATAGGGAGCCAGAGAGAGCAACAGGTGTATAGGGAGCCAAAGAAGTCAGGTGTATAGGGAGCCAGAGAGGGCACCACCAGTATAGGGAGCCAGAGAGGGCACCACCAGTATAGGGAACCAGAGGTAACACCATCGGTATAGGGAGCCAGAGAGGGCACCACCAGTATAGGGAGCCAGAGAAAGCACCATCCGTATAGGGAGCCAGAGAGGTCACCCCCAGTATAGGGAGCCAGAGAGGGCAACACCAGTATAGAGAGCCAGAGAGGGCTCCACCAGTATAGGGAGCCAGAGAGAGCAACAGGTGTATAGGGAGCCAAAGAAGTCAGGTGTATAGGGAGCCAGAGAGGGCACCATCAGTATAGGGAGCCAGAGAGGTCACCCCCAGTATAGGGAACCAGAGAGGGCACCACCAGTATAGGGAGCTGGAGAGGTCACCCCCAGTATAGGGAGCCAGAGAGGTCACCCCCAGTATTGGGAGCCAGAGAGGGCACCACCAGTATAGGGAGCCAGAGAGGTTACCCCCAGTATAGGGAGCCAGAGAGGTCACCCCCATTATAAGGAGCCAGAGAAGTCACCGCCAGTATAGGGAGCCAGAGAGGGCACCACCAGTATAGGGAGCCAGAGAGGTCACACCCAGTATAGGGAGCCAGAGAGGTCACCCCCAGTATAGGGAGTCAGAGAGGTCACCCCCAGTATAGGGAGCCAGAGAGGGCACCACCAGTATAGTGTGCCAGAGAGGGCACCACCAGTATAGGGAGCCAGAGAGGGCACCACCAGTATAGGGAGCCAGAGAGGGCACCACCAGTATAGGGAACCAGAGGTCACACCATCGGTATAGGGAGCCAGAGAGGGCACCACCAGTATAGGGAGCCAGAGAGGGCACCACCAGTATAGGGAGCCAGAGAGGGCACCACCAGTATAGGGAGCCAGAGAGGTCACCCCCAGTATAGGGAGCCACAGAGGGCAACACCAGTATAGAGAGCCAGAGAGGGCTCCACCAGTATAGGGAGCCAGAGAGAGCAACAGGTGTATAGGGAGCTAAATAAGTCAGGTGTATAGGAAGCCAGAGAGGGCACCACCAGTATAGGGAGCCAGAGAGGTCATCCCCAGTATAGGGAGCCAGAGAGGGCACCACCAGTATAGGGAGCTGGAGAGGTCACCCCCAGTATAGGGAGCCAGAGAGGGCACCACCAGTATAGGGAGCCAGAGAGGGCACCCCCAGTATAAGGAGCCAGAGAGGGCACCACTGGTATAGGGATCCAGAGAGGTCACCCCCAGTATAGGGAGCCAGAGAGGTCACCCCCAATATAGGGAGCCAGAGAGGTCACCCCCAGTATAGGGAGCTGGAGAGGTCACCCCCGGTATAGGGAGCCAGAGAAGGCACCACCAGTATAGGGAGCCAGATATGGCAACACCGGTATAGGGAGCCAGAGATGGCAACACCGGTATAGGAAGCCAGAGTGAGCACCACTAGTATAGGAAGCCAGAGAGGGCACAACCTGTATAGGAAGCAAGAGAGGGCAACGCCGGTATAGAGAGCCAGAGAGGGTACAACCTGTATAGGGAGCCAGAGAGGGCATCCTAAGTATATGTTGCCAGAGAGGAAACCTACACTATACAGTATGTAGCTTAAGAGGCCACCCCAAGTATAGGTAACCAGAGATGGAACCTCCAGTATATGTAGCCAGAGAGGGCATCCCCAGGTAAACATCCTACCAAATAATTCCCCTTGGCACGTGCATCCATCGGCTGCGTCCATGTCAGCAGAGTGCACATGCATGGAGCCATGGGTGCACCACTGTTTAGCGCCCATTATGTAACAGGCTAAAATCACTGATCCCGATATAAATTGTGTAATAGTGATGATTTAAAGTTAGCATGTGTCCTCATATTCCATTTGAAATTTTATAATTTTTTTTGCTTTCTTCTGAACAGTAAGATTAAGCTCTGTAGATGGGCACTGATATAGAACAGAGCTCAGTCAGGACACTAAGGGCAGCCGTCCACTGGGGTGTCGCATCCGTTTCCGAATCAGACACGGCACAGATGCTGATGAGAAATCGCATATGAATTGCTATAGTCGTGCCATGCATGGCTATGGAGATTCAAATGCATTCTGCAAAAAATTGCAGCCGGCTCTATTTGGGGGGGTGGACGCGATTCAGATGCAATAAGCTGTGTTTCTGCATCCAAAGTCGCATGCAGAAAAAAAGCCGTGATTTGGGGCTAGTGGAAATGGGCTCTGAGTGGCTGGGTCACTGAGCTGAAACTGATTATATGAGATGAACATTCAGCAGGGCCGGAGCTACCATAGGAAAAAATGGGCAATTGCCCCAGGGCCCCAGAATCTGTAGGGGCCCCCAAGGTGTCCCTCCCCTCATCTTAACTGTTGCTCCCCAGGGACTCTGCAAAGTCTGTTAAGTTGGGAGGTGATTGGGGGAGGGTCAGCAGCCAGCTCTTGGGCCCCGGGAGGAAAATTTGGCTGCAGCAAAGGGCCTCTAATGCAGCTTTTTGGTCGGGGGGTGTCTGTTGGGAGGCCCCCAGGCTAATTCTGCCCTAGGGCTCAATTGTTACGTGAACCGGCCCTGACAATCAGGTGCTAATAATTCTGATTTACAGCATTTTATGCAAACTATATGCAGCTTTAAATTGGTTTAAATTGGTTTACATTGGAGCAGTTAAAATCTAGCAGGAAGTGCATATGATGATTTGTCCATTTCCAAGCTGAAAAATATTAGTATCTCACTTCCATGCAAGACGTCCATCTCTGCTGCTCACCTCAGATATGGATTTTGGGATTATAGTGTATAAATAATATACAGAATAGTGTGTTTGCAGATGACGCAAAACTCTTAGGAACTAAATTAAAATCTTCAGAAAATAGGCAGAAGGAAAACTGACAACGTAATGTGTGAAAGAGAAAAGAAGAAACTCTTTTCATTCTAGGCAGCAGAAGAGCACCCTTTTAAAAAGTTCCTGTGTTCTTATACTCAAGTGGCGTTAAAATGTGTTGTGTTTGGGTCTAATCAGACCTACAATCTACCTATAGATTTATTTTCACTCCATTTTTAAGATGGGGCATGGTGTCACC